>NW_020954590.1:75132561-75301222 GCF_900497805.2 Vombatus ursinus | reverse complement strand
TCTCTCTCTCTCTCTCTCTCTCTCTCTCTCTCTCTCTCTCTCTTTCTCTTTCTCTCTCTCCCTCTCTCTCTCCAAACTCTCTGGTTTTTCCCCAGAAGCATTTAATGTATTAGTACTTGAAGGAACAGGGATTCTATTAGTGTGGCCAATTTTTCTAATGAGGCAGATTATATAACTCCTCTATAAATAATTGTTAGATGGCTTTGAAAGGTTCTGTGACTGAAACTCTGATTACCCAGCACCCACCAAGGAGGAAAGTTTCTCTGAAGGTAGCAAGGCTGAACTTCAAGCAACAGATATAAAGTTCCTAAGTTCACGTACAGTCAAGGTCCCTACATGAAGCCTTTCCAACCTGTTAGGACCCACCTGTGCTTATCCTCTGCAGACACAGCCATTGAGACTTAGAGTCACCTGCCCACCATAATGAGGCATCAGAGTAGGCTTCAGTAGAGTCCAAGTTCAGTAAAGTGTGGAAAACATATAGAATAGCATTCTCAAAAGGCCATCCATTCTTCCAGTCACTGGACCTAAAACTAATGACACTTACTCTTCCCTGAGCCATGTGGTACTTGTTCATTTAAGATTAATGAGATCTTTCTTTATTTCAGTGTGGATGAGCCCAGTTTGACCACTACTGAATCCCTGAGACCTTTATTCCTCTGAAATGTATAGCCATCTTTTTTATTCCTTCATCTATTCTTACTGAAATTACCCACTAATTATAACCAAAACCGGCATAAACTTTTAGAAGCAATGGGAGAGCACCAGGATGAAACTTCAGATTTGAGTACTTTTCAAAACATCTGCATTTGATGGGATTTTACTCAAGTAGATAATCTTTCTAAAGCAAGGACAGATCAGATAATCAGCCTTGAATGAAAAGGAAACAACCACTAAAACAACCAAAAGGTCCATACGCTCATTGGGGGAAGCTCAGGCTTTAGGCTGAGCTCCAGAGAGCCTTCTCCAGCATATTGATCAAGTATTTGGCAAGTAATCCTTGAGAGAAACAAGGAAGATTCACTTGGGAATCTAAAACACTTTCAGAGTTTCAAATCTTGGCCAACTTAACAAACTATCCCCAACATATATACATGTATATACATGTGTTCAAATATGTAGATACATACATATCTACAGATGTATACATAATGTTAAATTCTCTGTATCATTAAGGGACAGGCAGTGGTGTTAAAGAAGTGGAAACAGCTTTATTCAAGTGTTAAGATCGATACATGGTACTTTTTCTAGGACCTAATATTAAGAACAAACAAAATCCTATGCCTACATTACCCTATGAACGTGAAAAACAAACAATATGTACCTACGTGATATATTTCATATTTGCATGTTGGCCATTAAATTAACAATGATATTCATGTCTCAAATTAGGGAGTTGGTGAACAATGAATGATAAATATCCCAAAAGTCCTAATCTCAGGCAATTTTTAACTCAAAGGCTTATAATCCTGTGACCATTTCTTTTAAAAATTGAATATTTAAGTAAATAGATATCATCATGAAAAAGTCATATTATTTCCTGCAGCATTTCAATTTTCAGAGCCATTAGGGTGATACCTTACTTAACCTCTCAAAATCAAAAGTAAAGTCTGAGATTTAAGTAACCAAATTTAGTATTACTGTGCAGAACTTTCTTCAGTAATATATATATATATATATATATATATATATATAATACACACACACACACATATACACACATATATGTGTGTGTGAGTGTATGTGGTAGAGAGGGAGTTAAGTGAGGGCACAGCTGCCCCCTCAGCAATTTAAGTAAACAAGAAAAGACAACAAAAAAAATTTCCAGCAGTCTGGCATCTACTCTCATTGAGTAAATGCCTTGAAAATGCTCCCTTGAAAATGCTCTTGCCTAAGCTACCAATGGTTTCTTAATTATCAAACCTAAACTGCATTTTCCCAGGATTCATCTTTCTTGACATTTCTGCAGCAGCTGACACTATTGACCATTCCCTCCTTCTAGATATGTTCTCCTCTCTGGATTTTTGTGATAATCCTTTCTCCTATTCCTCCTCTTATTGGTCTGACCTCTTTCTCTCAGTCTCCTTTTCCAGAGCATCACCTATGTTGCCCCCCTCCTATTGAGTGAGCCCCAAGGTTCTGTCATTCACTTTCTCTCCATGTTCTCTCTCATCTCTGCATTCACTCTCTCAGCTATCTCTGCATTTAATTATTATCTCTATGCTGCTAACTCCTAGATCTATATATCCAGCCATGGGCTCTCTCTTGAGCTCTAGTCCTATATCACTAATAACCTATCAGAAATTTTAAGCTAAACGTTGTATGGACATCCAAAATCCAACGCTTCTAAAACAGAACTCATTATCATTTCCTCCAAACCCCATCCACCTCTGAATTTCTCAGTTCCTGTAGAGGAAACCACCATCATTCCAATCATGAAGGTTCACAACCCAGACAAAACCAATGACTCTTGACTCTCATTCACCCCACACAACAATCAATTGACAAACTTTGTCATTTCTACTTCTACAATGTCTCTCACATCCTTTTCTCTCTAGTCATATAATCACAACCCTAGCTCCAGCCCTCATCACCTCTCACATGGACTATGGCCACCTTCTAATTTGTCTTCTTATCTGAAACATCTCCTCACTCCAAGCCATCCTCCATACAGTGGCCAAAGTGATTTCCCTAAAGGGCAGGTCTGACCAAAGTCACTCTTCTACTCAACAAACTCTAGTAACTGCCCCGCTAGGATCAAATGTAAACTCCTCTGTGTGATAATTAAAACCTTCACAATCTAGCCCCACCCTACCTAGGAGATATTAGGATACAATAGAAAGAGCACTGGTTCTAGAGTCACAGACCTTGGGTTCAAATCCAACCTCTGAGACTTACTACCTAAGGCAAATCCTTTAACCTCTTTGGTTGTCAGTTTCCTCATTTGTAAAATGAGGAGTTAGATCACATGTTCTCTAAGATCCCTTTCAGCTCTACATAGATGATACTGTGATCCTACCTTTACATTCTTATTATGCGTAACTCCCCTCCATACAATCTGTAGTTCGGGGAGGAAGGGCAGAGCTGAGATGGCTGATAGCAGGAAGATGTACAGTGAGCTCCCCACAACACACACACACATAAATATACAGAAATATACATACACATAGAGAATACACATAAATACACACAATACACACATAAACACACACATACACAAATATACACAAACATACATACATATACATACACATAGATGCACACATATACAATATGAATATGCATACACATAAGCACACAAATGCATATAAACCTATACATAAACACATACTTACACATAGCTACACATACACATATACATACACATACACACATGAACATAAACATACCCACAATACATATTCATACACATATATAGACCCATAAGCACACACAAACCCACACAAACATACACATAAACACATACAAACACATACTCATATTTACACACAAGCAGACACACAAATATTTAACTCCTTCAATTGGATTTAGAAAATGCACCAGAAGGAATCCTGATCTGGAAATGCAAGAAAAAAATCCCACAGTCATTTTTCCAGCCCAGGTCAGCACAGAGAGACAGAGAGGTCTGCAGACTTTAAGTGCAAGGTCTGGCCAGGGATGCTCTACTTGGAGCATTACAGGACAGGGAGAGACTATGAGGTGACCCGGTGGATAGAGTGCTGGGCCTAGAGTCCGGAAGATTCATCTTCCTGAGCTCAAATCTGACCTCAGATACTTACCAGCTGTGTGACCCTGGGGAAGTCACTTAACTTTGTTTTCTTCTGTTTCCTCATCTGTAGTATCTCTGCAAGAAAACTTCAAATGAGGTCATGAAGAGTTGGACACAACTGAAAATGACTTAACAACAACAACAACAATGAATGTATCAGGGCAAAAAGAAGTACCAGATCCACTAAATGGAGTCAGACCTCGAACAAACTGGTGCTAACTGGCCACTGTCTCTCACTATGCAGTTCCAGGTCATGAGGCCAGGGTGTACTGAAAAGAGAACCAGTGCCTCAGGGTAGCACTCCAAAGTAAGGGGATATCTCAGGTCCTAGACCATGTATCAAAACAAAAGCAAGCAAGTTCAGAGGCAAGCATCAGCTGTGTAACTTGGACCTCAGGAGTGGAACAAAGACTCAGTCCCAGCCTCCAGTCCAATGTGAAGCCTACAGCAAAGTAAGCAGGGCAGGAATCTCAGATCAAAAGGGAATCCTAAGCCCAAATCAAGAATTTGCAGAATTCAGACTATTGGGTCAGTGATTAGACTTTGCCCTAAATTAGGCCATTTTGAGAAAACTGAAAACTTGGAGGTCCTCAGACTGAGCTATCCCTGAGATCCTACAATATCACGATACTCAGTACCCCAAGGAAGGAGCAGAGAAGGATGGAATTAGAAGGAATAAATAGAATAAGTATTTATTAAACATCTACTATGTCCCAGGTACTGTTCCAAGTACTTTTAAACTACTATGTCCCAGGTACTGTTCCAAGTACTTTTAAACTATTATCTCATTTGATTTCATTGGCAAGATGAAATTAGACATTGCCTCCAGACCGAGACATCCCCTCCAGAAGTATGCAGAACTTAGCTCTACCATAAGTCCAAAGTCAACATAGGTTAGGTGCAAATTCAACTAGAATTCTGGAAGAAACAAAGCAGGAGTTTTAAAACTTATAAACGAAATTAGAGTGCTAGAGGGGAAAAAATGGAAAAGAAATGAGAGTTATGGGAGAAAAAATTAGAAAGTGAATTAATGGTTTGGGAAAAGATGTACAAAACCTTGCCCAAGGCACAAATTCTATGAAAATATGAAATAAAATACAAGGGATCTTCACAGAAAAAAAAAATTGTCCTGGACAATAAATCAAGTAGAGATAATTTCAGATTCATTTGACTACCTGAATGCTTTGACAGAAAGAAAGAAAGAAAGAAAGAGAGAGAGAAAGAGAGAGAAAAAGAAAGAAAGAAAGAGAGAAAGAAAGAAAGAGTGAAAGAAAGAAAGAAAGAAAGAAAGAAAGAAAGAAAGAAAGAAAGAAAGAAAGAAAGAAAAAAAGAAAGAAAGAAAAGGAAGGAAGGGTGGAAGGGAGAGAGGGAGGAAGGGAGGGAAGCAGGTAGGAAAAGAACCTGGATAACATATTTTAAGAAATCATAAAATAATGGAGGTAAAGTCAAGATGGCAGAGTAGTAGGAAGCATTAGTGAGCCTCCCCCAGAACTCCCCAAATAGACCAAGAAAATGCACCAAATCAAACCCTGATGGGGAAATGCAAGGGGAAAAAAAAACTCAGTGCAGCAATTTTCCAGCTCAAATCTGTAGATAGATGAGAGAGAGAGAGAGATCTATGGACATTGGGAATAGTAGCAGGAGTATGCTACCCACTGAGTGCTCTGGTGCTGGGAAAAAGATTGTGCCATGGGGCAAGAGAAGATTCCTGGACTCTTAACAGTCCACCCCCTCAGAAAAATATCAAGGTGCTGAGAAGGGGAAAGATGGTCAATTCACACTTTTGTCACCTACTCAGTTCTGAGTCACAGATCCAGGTCAGATTGACAAGGGGACTTGTGCCCAGAGGTGACACTCCAGGGTTGGGAGCAGTAAAAGGCATTGGGCAATGTACTAAGAAGGAGCATATTTAGAATCAAGCAAAGCTTGATGGCTCAGATGGGATTGTGGGATGGCTCAGATCCCACAAGCAGAGTGGGGCCTCAATTCCAGCTTCTAGTCCAATCTGAAACCTGAAGAAAAATAAGCAGGGCAGGAATTCTAGACCAAAGGGAAGTCTGCAGTTCTGTCACTCTGAACCAGCCCAGTTTTCTCTAGTTGATAGGGGCTGAGTTCAGTTGCAGTTTACTATTGCTTACACCCAAATCCTGGCCAGAAACTTGCATAACTCAGACCTGAGATGGGGGGAGGTCAACAATCAGACTTTGTCCTGGATAAAATCATTTGGGGAGTACTGAAATCTTGCAGGTCCCCAGACTGAACTGTCCCTGGGAACCTGGAATAACAGAACCATACCCCTAAGAAGGCAGAAACAGGACCATCCCAGACATTCCCTCCAGAATTGTGCAGGACTCAACCTTAATATCAAGTCTGAAGTCAGGAAGTAGACTGAAGAATGAGCAAACAAACAAAAGAACTCCACTATGAAAAGCTATTGTGGTAACAAGGGACACTCAAGACACAAATCCAGAAGAAGAAAATTGCTCCAAAATATCTCCAAGCAAAGACTCAGAGAAAAATATTACTTGAATAGAAATTCAACTAGAATTCCTGGAAGGGAAGAATCGGGAGTTAAAACAAGAATTTTTATCAATGAAATGAGTATGCTTGAAAAAAATGGAAAAGAAATGAGAGCTAAAGAAAAAAAAATTGGAAAAAGAATTACTAGCTTGGCACAACAGGAAAAGTTTTTTTCCCAAGCAACAAACTCCCTGAAAATTAGAGTATACTAAATAGAATCCAATGAAACCATGAGATAGTGAAAAATATTAAAACAAAGTCAAAAGATTGAAAAGACAGAAGAAATTGTAAGACACTTCATGCAAAAACAATTGACCTGAAAAACAGACTGAGGAGGGAAAAAAAAAAACTAAAGGATCATTTGACTGAAAAAATATGCATTTTTAAAAGAATCTAGTCATCATATTTCAAGGAATTTTTAGAAGAAAATTGCTTAGATCTTTTAGGACCAGGAGGCAAAGAGGAAATAGAAAATCCACAGGTTACCTCTGGAAATTCCAAAATGAAAACTCCCAAGAAAATCATAGCTAAAATCCAGAGCTTCCAAGTAAAAGAAAAAAAAATACTTCAAGTAGCCAGAAAGAAAGAATTCAAATACCAAGGAGTCACAGTCAGGATTATACATGATTTAGCAGCCACCACTGTAAAGAAGCTCAGAGTTTGAACATAATATTCCAGAAGGCAAAGTATATAACTTACCCAGAAAAATGGAGTAATTACAGAGGAAAAATTGACTTTTAATGAAATAAGAGGACTTCCAAGCATTCTTGATGAAAACAATACAGCTGTGTAAAAGCTTTTAAACTCAAACACAGGAATAAAGAGAAACATCAACAAATAAACATGAATGAAAAATGATAAAAAAACTAAACAAGAATTAACTGCTTATATTCAGTTATGAGGAGAAGATATCTGTGCCCTCTCTGAACCTTATTATCATGAGGGATTATAAAGGGAGTATAATTAAACAGAAGATCTCAGAGTGGTTCTTTTATATCTTGATAGTGTTAAGAGAAGAATGGAAGGAGAAGAAGAGGAATAAACAGAAGGGGAATGAAAAGAAGGTTCAGGAAAAATATTTCACATAAATCAGGATATGCAAGTAGACATCTATACAAACAAGGAGGAGGGGATGGGGTAAGCAGCTGACACTTCAACCTCACTCTCATTTGAACTGGTTAAAGGAAGGAAGAATACCCAATATACACAGAGGTGAGTACAAAAATATATTTCCCTCAATATGGAAATAGAAAAGAAAACAGAGAAGGGGGAGGGAGAATTAGATAGAAGAGAGAAAAAAGGAGGGATTAGCCCTAAGCAAAACAATTTCTAAGGATATTAAAAAATATTTATAACTCTTCTTGAAATGGCAGAGAATCTGATGGGTTGTCCATAAATTGGAGAATGGATGAATAAACTGTGAGATATAAATGTGATAAAATACTATTGTGCTGTAAGAAATTATGAAGGAGATGATTTCAGAGAAGCCTGGGATTACTTGTATGGACTGATGCAGAATGAAATGATCAGAACCAGAAGCACAATTTATATAATGACAACAATATAGCAAAGACAGACAACTTTTGAAAGAAGCACATGAAGACCAACCATGATTTCAGCGTACTAATAATGAAATATGCTACCCAACTTCTGATAGAGAAGTAAAGGACTCAAAGTGTAGAATGAGACAAATACTTTTTTTGAAAATGGTTGAAGTGGACATTTGTTTTGATTGACTACACATGTTTGTGATAGGATTTTGTTTTTCTTTTGTTCTGGGTGGGGGAGGATTGGAAGGAAAACTGAGAAGGGAGATTTTTGCTGATTGAAAAAGAGGTCTCAGAATTTAAAAAAAGAAGGGGGGCGGGGGGAGAAAGAGGAATTACCAGAAGGTTTCTGGATGATATAATATGAGAAGGAGCTCTTGTAGGATAGCCTCAATTTTTTCAGTGAAATACAAGACAAGTATATCAGCCAAAATGGTAGGGAGGAGGGCCACGGGAGGCTTGAAGAGGTATTAAAAGTTTTGGAAAAGTGGTGCATGGGATGGTGAGTTAATTGTGGAGGTATAAAAGGATTATCTTACTATAGTGAGGGCCCAATTGAGATTATGTAAAATAAATTTGTAGTAGCTCCAGTCAATATAATTTCACTACTTTCTCCAGCTTCCTTTAGCAGCATGTGAATAGGAACTAAGATAGCAGATAGCAGGAGTGATAGAAGGTTGAGGTTTGGCCGGGTAAGATTCACAATAACATAAGGGGACAAGGAAATTGAGAGAAAAGGACAGTGTTGAGTTAAATTGGTTCAACAAAGCATCAGGATGGAGAAGGAAAGAGAGTGTACCCAATGCATGTTTGATGGCCTGTGAAAGAATGAGAAGTGGAGAGATTGGAGGTCATAGGGAAGAAGAAGAGGTGTAGGGGTTTCAAGACAGAGAGAGAGTTAGAATGATAACAGATTGTGGTTAGATAAAGGAATTTCAGAATTCATGAAGATAGAAGTGGTACATTTATGGATGATAGCAAAATCAAGTGTATGATCATCTTTGTGTGTGACTGAGATGAGGTGGAGGAATAAGACATGTAAAAAAGTTAAGAGGGTGGGAACTTAGGATATTTCAGGGAGTATCCATATATGTGTTCAAGTTCCCCAGTACGAAGGCAAAAGTTGGAGAACACAGAAAGACTTAGGCAGGCACTGAACTCACTGAGCAAAGAATGGGAGAGTCTTGGATGTTTGTAGGCAACAGCTACCTAAAATACAAACATAGGAGTCATGAGAAACAAAAAAAAAAAAAGGTAAACATGAACAAGCGCTCATAAGGAACTAAGTATAAACTGTTTACATTCTCCTTTTGGGAGGTGATAAATGTATTCCCACAGAACTCTATCATAATTAGCAGTCATAGAGGCAGTCCAATTAGACAGAGGGTGTGGGAGTGGTTCTGTTATGTTTTCATAATCTTAAAAAAAAAAAGAAAAAGAAAAAGAAAGAGGAAGAGGAATACACCAGGGAGAGGAAAGGGAGAGGAAGGATGGAGAAAATTATCTCACATCATTGAGGTGCACAAGTAGAAATTTACACAAACAAGGAGGAAGGGGTGGGGGGAGCAGATAACACTTAAACCTTATTCTCATCTGAACTGGTGAAAAGAAGAAAGAATACATGAACACACATACATACACACACACACACACGAGTTGGATACTGAAACACATTTCACTCAACAGGGAAATAGGAGGGAATTGGGAGAAGAGGGAGGGAGAAGTAGAAGGAGGGTAGATTAAGGGAGGTATTAGTCCTAAGCAAAACAAACTAAAGGTGTACAAAAAATATATATGTATTTATAGCTCTTTTTGAGGTGTCAATGAATGGGAATATGAGGGAGTGCCCATAAATTGGGAAATGGACGAATAAACTATGAGATATAAATGTGATAAAATACTATTGTGCTGATCTTTTATCAGTGTAACAACTAGCAATGATTTCAGAGGATTAATGTTGAAAACTGCTACCCACATTCTAATACAGAGGTAAACAACTCAGAGTCCAAGATGAAACTTTTTTTTTACATGGCCAATATGGAAATTTGATTAACTCTCTATGTTTGTAATGGGCTTTTTTCTTATGTTCTCAATGAGAGAGTGAAGGGGGAAGAGGAAGATGAGAAAGTAGATCTTGACTGATTAAAACAAATATTTTAAAAAATAAAAAGTGAGGGGTAGCTAGGTGGCACAGTGGGTAGAGCACCCGCCCTGAAGTCAGGAGGACCTGAGTTCAAATCTGGCCTCAGACCAAACACTTGACACTTACTAGCTGTGTGACCCTGGGCAAGTCCTTTAATCCCAATTGCCTAAAAAATAAAAACAAAAAGTGAATTCAAACTTGGAGAGAAAAATTAATTCCAGCATTATATAAATTATTTGAAACAATAAGAAAAAAAGGGGTCCTACCAAATTCCTTCTAATATATAAATATGGTCTTGATATCTTAACCAGAGAGTAAAAATAAAGAAAACTATAGATAAATGTCCCTAAAATATTGATGAATAAAATATTAGAAAATAAAATATTAGAAAGGAGATTATAGCAGCATATCACAAAGATTATACACTATGATTAGGTTAGACTTATATCAAGAATGCAGGTTTGGTTCAATATTAACAAAACTTACAAACATAATTATCATTAAACATATTATTAAACAACATTATTAACAAGAACAACAAAGATCATGTGATTATATTGATCAATGCAAAAAGGGTTTCTGACAAGATGCAACACCCATCACTATTTTTTTAAATTAAAAACATAGAAATAAATAAATCTTTCCTTAATATGATAAGTAGTATTTGTCTAAAACCAAAAGCTAGCAATATATATAAAAGGGATAAACTGGAGACCTTTCCAATAAAATAAAGAGTAAAGCAAGGATGTCCATTATCCCCATTGCTATTCAATATAGTGCTAGAAATGCTAGCTATAACAATAATATAAGAGAAAAAATATAGGGAATAAGCACATACAAAAGAGAAACAAAAGTATTGCTTTTTGCAAATGATAAGATGGTTTACTTAGAAAACCCTAAAGTTAACTAAAAAATTAATTGAAATAATACCTTCAGCAAAGGTAAACTGACACAAATGATCAGTTTTTTTCTATATTACCAACAAAATCTAGGAGAAGGAAGTTAAAAGAGAAATAATTCCATTAAAATAACTACAAAAAAAATTTAGGAGTCTACCTGCCATGACAGACATAAAAATATATTAACACAACTACAACTCTTCACACAAATAAAAACAGATCTAAATAGGTAAAGAAATATTTTTGTGGATAGGCCAAGCTGATAAAAATGACAATGCTCCTTAAATTAATTTACTTACTCAATGCCATTCTAACCACACTACCAAATGTTTGCCTTATAGAGCTACAAAAAATAATAACAAATTCATGTGAAGGATCAAAAGGACAAGAATATCAAGGGAATTAATGAAAAAAGTGGGAAAGAAGGGAACCTAGCAGTAGCAGATCTCAAACTATAGTAATAAGTAATAAAGTAAATATAGTAAAGCAATAATCATCAAAACAATTTGGTACTGGGTAAGAAATAGGTATTGATCAACGTAACAGAATGGGTATACCGTATACACAAACTAACTAGCACAATGGCCAAGTGTTTTGATAAACCCAAAGATCCCTGCTATTGGGGTAAGAACTAGATACTTTAAAAAAAAACTTTTTGGGAAAACTGGATAACAGTGGAAGAAACTAAGTATAGACCAACATCTCACACTGAATCAAGATAAGCTCATGATTCTAAGATAATTCTATCTGATCATCTATCCACTGTGCCTTCTCTTTCTACTTCTCTCTTTATCTCTTTCTCCTCAAAATCTCTCTGTGTGTATTTAGGAAGGAAGTATATATATACATATATATATATATATATACACATATATATACACACACACATATATATACGTATATACTTGTGTGTGTATATATATGCATATATGTGTGTGTATATATGTATATATATACAGATATATTTATATATACACACACACATATATACTCCAATTTTTCAGAGATTTCTGATTTCCTCAAGTAGTTATTCCCTCCACTGACAGTCAATCAGTCAACAAGTATTTAAGTGTTTACTAAGAGCCAAGTATTGTGCTAAGCAGCGGCAATAGAAATACAAATAGAAAGGCAGTCCCTGCCCTCAAGGAGCTTACATTCTAATGAGAGGAAGATAGCACATAAAAAGGAGTGAAAAAAGTCAGGGGAAAAGGAGCACAGTGAGAAAGTCTTATAGAGAAGAGCTAACAGTGCATCCTGGAGAGAAATGAAGATATCTTTAGCCTGGGCCTTTTCCTTAAATGAAAAATTCTGAATATAGGTATAAAGAGAGAGATTTCAAGAAAGTTGGAAGAACATATTACTTATCAGACTCATGGATAGGTGATCAATTTATGAATAAACAAGAGATAACAGAGTGAGGTATAAAATGGATAATTTTGATTATATTAAATGAAAGTTTTTGTACAAATAAAACAAATGTAGCCAAGATCAAAAGGAAAGCAGAAAATGGGAAGAAGGGAAATTTATATATAGTTTCTCAGATAAATGTCTCATCTCTCAAATATATGAAGAACTTTGTCAAATCTATAAGAATATGCATGAGTCATTCCCCAATTGAAATCAAAACAATTTGTAGTCATATTTTAAAATGCTTTAAATCATTTTTGATTAAAGAAATGCAAATTAAAACAACCTTGAGATATCATTTTATACCTTTCAGATTGGCTAAAATGATTGAAGGGGAAAGGGACAAATGTTGAAGGGGCTGTAGAAAAATTGGTACACTAATTCATTGTTGGTAGAATTGTGAACTGATCTAACCATTTTGGAGAGCAATCTGGAATTGCCCAAAGAGATATTAAACTACCTATATACTTTGATATAGCAACACCACTACTAGATCTATTTCCAAAGATGATTGGGGAAAAAGGAAAAGAACCTGTATGCTCTAAAATATTTATAACAGCTCTTTTTGTGGTGGAAAAGAACTGGAAATTTCAGGGATGCCTGTCAATTGGAGAATGACTGAACAAGTCGTGATATATGATCATGATAGAATACTACCATGCTATAAGAAATGATGAGTTCAATGATCTTAGAAAAACACTGATAGACTTGAATGAAATAATGAAGAACAAAATGGTCAGAACCAAGAGAATACCATATACAGTAACAGCAATACTGTTTTAAGAACAACTTGGAACAAATAAGTCATTTTGACTATTATAAATACACAAATTAACTACAAAGGACATATGAAAGAAGGTGATGTTTTCATCCAGAGAAAGAACTGGTAACTAGAAATATGTACTGAATGATTTTACATGTATATAGGGGAGGGAAGAAAAAAAAGGAATTTAAATGATAATTTTATTATATATTTAAAAGGAATAGTAAGTGATACACAATAGATTTGCAGTTTCATGAACAATCATCTTTTCTTTATCATACTGTTATGGAAATGCTTGTTTTGTTCTGTTAGAAACATGCTTGACACCAAAAATTTAGTATCAAGAAAAGTTTATTACAGAGAAAGTCCAGGGGATTTAGCCGTTTCTGGCCAGAAGTGGGCTCCACCCCTCTTCAGAAGGAAAGAGCCCTGAGGGCCCCCCCCCACATGTTCAAGTATGTTCCTCCTCCCTCAGCATACGTCCCATGAGCCGTTAATGAGGTTCTAATTTTATTTGGGGTGTGTCAGTTAATAGTAATGAAGTTCAGTAAGCAGGCACACTAACATTTTGCTGGTGTCCTCGGGTTGACTTTAACCGGTCTGAGCTGGCTCGGCCCTTATCTTGATTTTGGGGTCTTCTTGGAACCATCAGCTTACTTCTTATTGGCTAAGCCCAAGCCCACCTGCAGTGTAACTGCTTCCTTGAGTTGTTTTGATAACCCTCTGCACTATTCTACCTCTGTGGAAACTTAACCCTTGTCTAACTTTGACAGTTCCATAAATCAAAAATAAAATAAATACTTAAAAAAAAACCCTGTTGTCTGTGTTACCTGCCCCTTCTGTGATGTCATCAAATAGGAATCAAAATCAAGAATGTCTTAACCAATTCCCACCCATCCCAGCACAGCATAAGTTTTAGCAGGTCCTACCCAAACTGGACAAGATTCAAATGAAGGCACCACCCATAAATCTTGTATGAGGACCAGTTTGGCTAAGATCAGACAATCTCATGATTAGGAGACCATTGAGTGATAATTTTTTGACGATACTCCTGAACCTATTTTCTAAGGAATCAGAGGAGTGCCAATCAGCATTAGTGGTGGCAAAACATATACTGATAACACCACGGATCTTTTGGATAACTGATGGGAGGGAGCAGCTAGCCAAGATGGTCACCCCAGTCTTGTTTTTCTCAGTTTGGTGAGTGATTTTGTTGACATGATCAACGTAACTTCTTCAGCACTCCAGAACTGGCAGGTCTTAGGAGATCTATGTCATTGAAAACATACTAACCACATTGTGTGCCTGAGTAGTTTTCAAGGTAAGATGAACTAAGGTCCAATTGCAAAGACTAGATGGGTGTGTGTATGGTTTGTTTCTTTGAAGCTATTTCCCCTCAATAAGCAATTCACGTTAACTGTATGATGGGGGGCAGGGAAGGTAGTTGGCAGTAAATATTGCAGCGGGGATGTTTGCTGTGATTTGGGGTGGGGGGGAGTCAGCAACAAAGTGATAGCTTGGATTAGGATTCAGTAAAATTCCATCTAAAATAAGCTTGCTTCCTCACTTCCCTACACACACACACACACACACACACACACACACACACACACACCATTTTGAGGTAAATTTATTAGAATGCAAGATAGGAAATTTATTTCCGTTTCCTGTTTCTTCATTTTAGAATAAAATGACAAGTTTTAGCCATGCAAAAAAACATCATTCTAAAGCAGGAGTTCTTAACCTGGGGTTTGTGAATTTGCTTTTGTAAAAACATACATGGGGCAGCTAGGTGGTGCAGTGGATAGCGCACCGGCCCTGAAGTCAGGAGGACCTGAGTTCAAATCTGGCCTCAGACCAAACATTTGCTAGCTGTGTGACCCTGGGCAAGTCACTTAACCCCAATTGCCTAAAAAATAAATAAAAATTATATATATTGATAACTATATTTCAACATAATTGCTTTCATTTAGAAACCTATGTATTTATTTTATGCATTTAAAAACATTATTCTGAGAAGCAACCCCTAGGTTTCACCAGATTGCCAGAGGGGTCCAGGACACAAAAAAGGTGAAGGGCTCCTAACTTATCTATGTCGATGTTTTGATACTCCTTAGAATGGAGTGTATGCAATTGACCTGACCACAAAGGATAACTGTTTGGAGAGGTTAAATTCTGTTTCTGATCATATGAAAAATGGATACAAAATTTTATCTTGGTAAGACCTTTGGAGGTAAGACTCAGGCTGAGAGGTCAATTAATGCCCTTCCATTAAACAACAACAACAATACAGCTTCCTGTTTTGCTCTGGGGTATCTTTTATCACACTTGACTCATTGACTGCACTATTTTTGTTATGCTTTTTTTTTCCATCAGCAAAATCACTGCACCTGAACAAGAACCATTTTTTGTTGTTGTTCAGGTTTTTCTCACAGAATCAAGTGACATATGAGGATTAATTGTTTGCTTTCAACCCCAGTATTTTCCCTTCACATGTCTATTTTTGAGATGAATTTTATTTTAGGATGTCCTGACTTGGATGATACTAAATTGGAAAGTCTGGTGCAAATTTTATAGAACCCTATTTCCTTCTATAAAGGATGTTCCCCACTAATCTGTCATTTACAGGGCAGACAAAGGTCAAAGGGTGAGGAAGCACGGACAGGTGGTCTGTGTGAGGTTAGAACCTGACAAATATTTTTGTTTGTTTGTTTATTTTTAGATAAATACATGTCTGATTTGGGAAAAAAATTAATGAATGGGTTCCTTTTTTATTCCATACTAAGCTAAGTTGTCTTATAAAGGACAAGTGCTCGATAAGTTTTATGAATGAGTCAATGAATGAATTTAGAATCAAATGAAAATACCATTTTTTAATTTTTTTATTAATTTGTTTTTAGTTTTCAACAATCACTTCCATACACTTTGGAGTTTTAAATTTTTCTCCCCTTCCTTCCCCAAAACGGCATGCAATCTGATATAGACTTTACATATATATTCCTATTAAACATATTTTCACATTAGTCATGTTGTAAAGAAGAATTAGAACCAATAGGAGGAACCACAAGAAAGAGGAAACAAAAGAAAACAGAAGAAAAAAAAAGAGCAAATAGTATGTTTCAATCTGCACTTAAACTCCATAGCTCTTTCTTTGGATGTGGATAGCATTTTCCATCATGTGACCTTTGGAGATGTCTTAGATCCTTGCATTGCTTAGAAGATCTAAGGCTATCAAAGTTAGCTCTCACACAATGTGACTGTTATTGTGTACAATGTTCTCCTGGTTCTGCTCACTTCACTCAGCATCGGTCCATACAAGTCTTTCCAGGTTTTTCTGAAGTCTGCCTGCTCATCATTTCTTATAGCACAATAGTATTCCATTACATTCATATACCACAATTTGTTCAGTCGTTCCCCAATTGATGGGCATCCCCTCACCTTCCAATTCTTTGCCACCACAGAAAGAGCTGCTACAAATATTTTTGTATATGTGGGTCATTTTCCCATTTTTATGATCTCTTTGGGATACAGCCCTAGAAGTGCTATTGCTGAGTCAAAGGGTAGACACATTTTTATAGTCCTTTGGGCATAGTTCCAAATTGCTCTCCAAAATGGTTGGATCAGTTCACAACTCCACCAACAGTGCATTAGTGTTCCAATTGTCCCACATCTTCTCCAACATTTATCATTTTCCTGTTTTGTCATGTTGGCTAATCTGTTAGGTGTGATGTGGTACCTCAGAGTTGTTTTGATTTGCATTTCTCTAATCAATGGTGGAAAATACCATTTTTTAAAAAGTCATGCAGATCCTCCCTCCTCCATTTGCAGAGGTGGTGGACTATGGGTGTGAAATATTTCATATACTGTAAGAGATGACTGCTGTGTTAGATGGTTTTGCTGAACTTTTTTTTCTCTTTCTTTTTCAGTCTTTGTTGATTCATTGGGTTGGTGATCAAATATAATCAGAAATGAAGGTTACGTAAAAACAAAAGATGTTAATTTTTTTAAACAAATGCCAAGTTGTAGTTTTTAACCCTCTAAAAGTTAACATCTTCTCATTAATAAATAGCCTATCTTACCTGAAAGCCAAATTATTCTGTGAAATTCTTGTTCAAGTCTTTCCATAAATCTACCATAGAGAATCCAGCCATTAGGCAAGGATGACCCAAAAGTTTTAATGCAGTTTTAAACAATTAATGTTGTACTAAGACTTTTAAAGGTTTTTGCTGTCATGGCTCCATCCTCAAAAGAACCAAATTAAGTGAAAGAATGGAAACATTTAGTGGGTTGACAATCCATTCATTGGATTAAACCACTCTTAAACGTCCTTCTGTACATTTTTTTCAATGTTAAGAACAGCTACACTTGTGAAAAAAAATGGTAGCTTATGTCTGCTAAATGAAATAGCAGCTAACAAAGCAACACAGGGAAATGAATGGGTAATTTTAAAAGATTACATGATAATATTGACTGTACTTTAGGTTTTCCCTGTGTCACCCTAATTAAGGAGGTAGATGTGTTACATTGTTTGCTTTACTGTTACTCCCAGTTTGTTCAGGATGACAGTCTTCTGACTGGATTGCTGGTCCTGTGTTAATTAGCAAAGCCATCTAAGAGTAATCTCCCTGAAGATTTTACCTCTGGACCCCACCAGTACCTAAGCTCTCACAGGCTCCACTAGTCTCTCAGTTTATATACCTGCAGAGAGGGGCTCAGCAGGTTTGGGCTGGCTAAATAAAGATTTGCTTAGGATTAGAGACTAAGGATGCCTACTGGTAGTAGGTAAGAATAAGCAAGGATGGTGTGTGGCCAACTTCTTTCTATTGCATGATGGTTGCTTATCATGGAGCACAGTGAGCCTACAGTCAAAGAAAAAGAATTGACTCTGAATGAGTGGCTATGCATTATGTGAATTCAGTCCAATGCATGTGAAGTTATTTCATTCAAAATTATCATTTCACTCCAAGAAATCTGAGAGACTTTTAAAACTGAGCTGTGCTCAAAAACAAAGTCAATTGCAATTTCCTATCACATTTACAAGTCTCTAAATGACTTTGGATGACTAGAAATTGTGTACTTACAACTGCTAAGCTAGCAATGTAACTTCAGGGAAATCATCAAACTTGTGAAGCTCTTTAAAATCTTGGGTATACAGCAATTCTCTAGTGCAGAAAATGAGAAGAGTCCACAGGTCACTAGAAAAGTCCTTTCTCAGAATTTAAAACATAAAGACTAAATTGGGTAGAGATATTTCTATCTTATTTCATTAAAGAAAAACTTTGCCTTTATTCCTAGTTGATCTGCCTTCCTATCCACCTTTTATGAATTATTTCCATTGTTTCCTACAGTAGATGTACATGGCTCCTTTGCTAACTGTCCTAAATGTGCTCCTGCCTTCATAATCCTGGAAAATGTTTCAATTATCTGGTTTTCCTGGAGAGAGGTTGCCTCACTGTTATAAATAAACATCCCATGAGGAAACATCCTCCAAAAAGTGACTCCAATTAGGGAGGGCCGAGCATCTCCCCACACACACACATCTTGTGCTTTTGGGAATCAGCTGGTTTGTTTGGTGTGAGGATTTGCTAACCACTGCAAAGTACTTATAGACACTGACAGCTAAAAACCCAGCCTTATGGCTTAAATGATGAGGAAAGGTTAAAGTCAACAATTTTGGAGCTATTAGTTGTGAAAACAAAATGACGAGGTCTGGAGGCCAGCTAATATTATTTCTTTCCAGGTTCTCACCAATTATAGGGGATCCTCTTTCTTTGCCCCTAGGTGCAAGGATTTCTCATCAGTGTGTGTACTTTAAGGATCAATTTTCCTGGCAGTCCAATTACCTGGATAAACTAGCAAAATCTGCCCCCCAGCAATGCATAGAAAGCTGCTGGATTTTTTTTAAATTCTTTTACAATATCTGCTTTGTTCCAAGGTTGTTTCTTTGTTTATATTCATAAGCTGAACATATTTTTTTTTTATTCTAGATACACACTCATGGATCATCAACCCTGTACTGAGCATCATATTCTAAGATGACGTATTTCCATAAATCTAATTTAAGTGGAAGAATTTGAGAGGCAGCCAACTTGGCACAGAGTAGCAGACTTTGAAGAATCTGGATTCGTATTCTGACTCATATACTTACCAGCTGTATGACTCTGGACAAGTAACATAGCCTCTATTGGCCCTACTTTCCTCATCTGTAAAATGGGAGTGGTAAAAATAGCACCTACCTCACATAGGGTTGTTGTGAAGTTCAAATAAGAAAATGTAGGTAAGTGAAGTGAATAAGCATTTATATAAAGCTTACTATGTGCCAGGCACTGTGCTAAGCACTTTTTTGATCCTCTCAACAATTACCTGGGAGGTAGAAGCTATTATTATCCTCATTTTACAGTTAAGGAAACTGAGGCAAACAGAGGATACCTGATGTGCCCAAGGTCATATAGTTACTAAGTGTCTGAGGCCAGATTTGAACTAATGTTTTCCTGACTCCAGGCCCAACACTCTATCGTCTGCCACCAGCTAACTCTAAGTAACCATTCAGTGCTTCTCAAACATTTTTTCCATTCATAATGTAATACTGTTCTTTGGCTGGTGATCAGGAGACTCCAGAAAGTGATTACAAGTGTAAGTTCAATTTAATTCAATAAACATTTATTAAGTGCCTACTAGTACCAGGCACTGTGTTAAGTGCTGCAGATACAAATAAGAAAAAGACAGGCCCTGCCCTCAAGGAGCTTATAATCTAATAGGGAAGGACAACACATACAAAGAAGCTGAAAGGGGTGGGGTAGGG
This sequence comes from Vombatus ursinus, assembly GCF_900497805.2. NCBI lineage: Eukaryota > Metazoa > Chordata > Mammalia > Diprotodontia > Vombatidae > Vombatus > Vombatus ursinus. Next base: position 75,281,372 of record NW_020954590.1, on the reverse strand, counting down.
ATAGTGGAGGAGATAGTAGAGAAATACCCCGCAGTTCTGTAGAATCAAAATCAAGCAGAGCTACTGATGGAAAATGGAGAGGTACCTGAAAATTTCTGATCTGAGCCCTCTATAAAGGAAGGCTTTCAGGGCAGCTAGGTGGCTCAGTGGATAGAGCACTGGCCCTGAAGTCAGAAGGGTCTGAGTTCAAATCCAGCCTCAGACCAAACACTTGACACTTACTAACTGTGTGACCCTGAGCAAGTCACTTAACCCCAATTGCCTTTAAAAAAAAAAAAGGAAAAAAAAAAAGGAAGAAGCAATTGAGGGAGTTGCAGTGTTGCATGGTGATGGAGATTTCTGGTGATCAACTTATCCAGGGTGAAGTAAAATGTTCCAGTGTTCCATGGACTTGAAACCAAGCAGGGCTGTTAATGGAAAACTGAGTTACCTGGGCATTCACAAGCAAATTTAAGCCCTATACAATTCCCAATATACCTTTCAGAAGAAACACCAGTGAGCCCAAGCACACCCTTTGAGAACCACTAGGTAACATGTCAACTATAATTATAAAAATTAGGCTTTTAGCAAGCCCAGAAATGAAAAGGAAAGTACTGAGTAAAATCACTGTACTACACTGAGTGTACAAATTACCCACCACTACATTGCTCAGGAAGCACGTGAGTGACATGACACAAAAAAGCTCGGGTGACCCAAGGAGAAATGTTCCTCTGAAAGAGCCTCCCCTGTCCAGGAAATTTCTAGGATTCTGGGGGCAGAGCAGTCTACTCTACTACAAAATGGCCCCTGAGAGACAGAACCAACCTTAGATCCTCACAAACTGATATGGATCCAAAGCAGTTAAGACTTTTCTAGGGCAGATCTTTGTGTTTCTATCAAGGTGGCCTCAAATGGTGTGAGCTGAACTATACCTTTGGATTAACTCCTTAATAGACTCAAACCCAAACCAACTTCTTGAAAGTTCTTGGAACTAGGTGTAAGGGAGTAACCCAAGAAGACCAAGTTGTTCAGATGTGGATAGTTGTAGACTGTCCAGAGCCAGGACAACTTCCACCAGTGAAAAAGACAAAATTATATTCATCAGGATCTTCATTGCATGAAGTCTTCCTGACTATAGGATTTCTGTTTTGGAGTCAGGAAGATCTATGTTCAAATCTTGACTTTGACAATTACTTATGGTGTGACCATGGGAATTATACCATGTTTGAGCCTCTGTTTACTCAATAAAATGGGGCTAAAATATTTGTAGAAACTTACCTGAGAGTTGTGAGGCTCAAATGAGACAGGGCAAAATGCTACAAAAGTTATATTATTAGAACATATGGCCAAGCAGATGTATTGAGACCCACATAGAAAGTTCTCTATCTGTATACACATTTGTTTCAGGCTAGAAAGAACAAGTGCCAATATTTTTTCAGTCACATAAGAAACCATTTTTGTTCATATTTGATGGGATTTCAAGTCCCTAGGCAAGAATACATCAATAAGTCAATAGGTCAAGGGACTGAAATTTCAGCAGTGTAAGAAGTCTTGGTTTAAGAACTCCCTCTACTCATGTAAACAGCAACCTGGTCTATAATTTATTGTTTCAGAGAATTTTCTGAGGTACAGAGAGCTTAAGGGGAAGAAAAGAAAAATTACATTGTCTATAGAAGCACCAACAGTTAGAAATATTATCCATTCTCATGCCCAAAACCAATTTCTAAGTTGTCTTAGCTCTTAAAAGAGTGGCCTAATTTGATTTGAATTGTATCAAAATTTTGGAAACTATTTTGAACAGAAATAATAATAGCTCCCATTTTTATAGCACTTTAAAATTTACAAAGCGCTTTCTTCAAAACAACCCTGTGAGGTAGGTCACACAAGTATAAAGGAAGGTATTAAGTAATTTCATAATTTTTATTTTCTTTTTTGAAAAACATCAACAAGTATTTATTGATAATCTTTCTTTCCAAGTCACTGAAAAAAAAAATGTTGAACAAGTACCAAGCATAGATCCTTGAGGCACTATCTTTGTCATCATTTGGGGATGTTTCTTCTCCCATCCTTGTTGTATTTACTCTGAGATGGTCAATGTAATCTCTAAACTTCTGGTAATTGATTGCAGAGATTTGATTTTGATAGGCTCCCATTAGAACTTTATATCATGCAGGAACTGAGACTTCAGCATTCCTACTTTATATGTCTATGGGACAAACTTGTTTTAAAAAAAAAAAATTAACCTCTTTTTTTCCCATTCTCACTACTACCAGTCATCATCTTCCTCCTGATCTATTGACACAGTTTTAAAAGTAAATTGTATTGGGGGCAGCTCAGGGGTGGCCCTGGAGTCAGGGGTGAGGGAAAGGGGGTGCGGGGGAAGAGAACTGAGTTCAAATCCAGCCTCAGACTCTTGCTTGTTATATTACCCTGGGGGAGACACTTAACCTTGATTGCTTTCTCCCAAAAAAGTAAATTTTATTGATGTCTTTTATATTTATATCACCTAAATTTCCCCTCAGCTCTCTCAGAGAGCCACTCTATACAACAAAGAGTATTTTCAAAAGAAAAAAATGAAGAAGGAAAAAACAAATATTTATTAAGCATCTACAATGTTCCAGGCACTTTACAAATATCTCATTTGATCCCTATAACAACCCTAAAGATAGGTACTATTTTTATCCTCATTTTAAAGATGGGGAAACTGAGGTAGATTGAGGACAGGATCACAGAGCATGTAAGCCTCTGAGGCTGAATTTGAGCTCAGGCTTTCTTTACTGCAAGTTCAGCACTCTATCACCGTACCACCTGCTTAAACCAATCAATATGTTGAAGAAAATCTGGAAATATATGTAATATTACACATTTGTGTATCCCCAAGCCCCTCTATTTTTATTTTCTAAAGTCAAACACAGTAGTTTCAACTATTTGGGCTTCATATGTGCCAAAGCTCCAATCCCTCAAATATATATGGTCAATTATAATATAATTTTATCACTTTCCTTAGGAGCTCAAAACATTTTCATATTAATAACTAGTATTTTCATCAGTATATTAACAAATGGCATATGCATGGTGCTTTAAGGTTTTCAAAGTTGCTTTACTATCTTTTCTCATTTCAATTTCACAATTCTGTGAGATAAGTAGTATAAATATTATTATTCCCATTTTAGAGATGAGGAAATTGAGTCTCAGAGGGGTCAACTGTTTAAACACAGTTATAGGTGATATTTTAACCCAAGTTCTTCCTGAGTCTATCTCCTGTACCCTATCCACTGGGTCACATATTTTGTCATTTAGAGGGTTAAATCCGTTATCCAAAGTCATTTGGAAGATCAGAATTCGCTTTGGCTGGAAAAGACCTCATGATATCTCTGGTAAACTTTTACTTGCACTAGCTTCCCTTTTCTCTACCTTTATAAGTCCTACCCAACCTTCTTCCATTAATCCTACCCTTACTATTACAGTGTACAAAGATGTCTCCTTTCCTCTGAACTCAGAGTACTCATTATCCACCTATTTCAAACATAATCAACCACAATTTGCTTTGTGGCATCTCTTGTTACTCTGTTATGTATATACAAACACATGTATGTATATAACTATACATGTATACCTATAACATAAGCATGTGTATGTATACATATATATTTATTTGTATACAAGATGTCCCAAAGGTCTTAATGCAGTATAAGTTTTAATAAGCTTAAAATTGCAACAACTTTTGGGACACTCTGTATATGTATAACCTGAAGCTCAAAAACCATCTTTGTCTTGGTGGAGAGTGATTACTCAATGTTCCTCCAATGAGGAGAAGAATTGTAGAGTTTGAGGGAAGAGACAACTTAGTCTTCCAGCTGCTGGTTTCAAGAAAGAGAAGATATGCAGTTCCAGACTATGTGTCTTCTTCCCAGAGCCTTTCTCTTCCTTCAGGGAAGCCACTCTATACAACAAAGAAAATATATCCTTTTCAGGATTCTCTAAAGAGAATCAAATTCCACTAATGAGGAGAGACTAATAATGGGCTTTGAGCTTCAGGTTACATGTATAGACACAGAAATAGAATGATAGAGATATCATTATTGATACCATTATTGATATAGGAATAAATAAAGGTATCAATATGTGCATATAGACTATTTCTCTAATCAACCAATTAACAAATATATTAAGCATTTACTATGTGCAAGACACTGTGCTGGGCATACAAAGGCATAACAGTCCCTGCTGTAAAGGAGCTGTTACAGAAGGAGAACCAACATGTACATTAAAAAGTACAGAAAAATAAATTCAAGGTAAATTGGATGTTCAAGGGAATAAGGAAAGTCAAAACTTAAGCAGAATTTTGAAGGAGACAAAGGATTAAGAGGTGGAGGTGAGGAGGCATTGCCTAATTGTCTTTTGTATTCCTCACAGTAACTAAAGACTTTGCACTTAATAGACGCGCACTTCTATCCTATAAGGTGGATAGTGCAAGTATTATTATTATAGATGAGGAAATTTTGTTCCCTTGGGCAAGTCAATTAAGACTCTCACTGAACCTTTGCTTCCTCATCTATAGAATGGGAAGAATGAAGAGGAAGAAGAAGAGGAGGAGGAGGAAGAGAAGGGGGAGGAAGAGAAGATGGTGATGATGATGGTGATGATGATGATGATAACATTTATATAGTGCCTTAAGGTATGCAAAGTGCTTTACAAATATTATCTCATTTGATCCTCACAACACTAGGAAATAGGTGCTATTATTATCCCTATTATATAAATGAGGAAACTGAGGTAGTTATAAGTTAAATTAGGTGTCCACAGATATATAGCTATTAAATGTCTGAGATACAATTTGAACACAGGTCTTCCTGGCTTCAAGTCCAACACCCTATCCACTGTGCCACCTAGCATTAACTCCCCTATTAGATTATTAGGAGGAATAAATTAAATAATATGTTCACAGTAAAGTTCTCAGCACCCATAAAGTACTGTTGAAATGTGAGTTATTATCTCTTGTTCTTTGTTAACGGGAAAAGCGGCATGATGAAGTGAATAACAAGTCAGACAGAGTTAGGAATATGTGGCTTCTAGTCTGATCTGCACCAAATACTGGCTGTGTGACTTTGGGTAAGTCACTTAGCTTTTCAGTGCTCCAGGCAGCTCCAGTTGGCAGAACAGTTGTGATATACCTTGGTAGAAAATGTTTTCTCACTAGTTTCCTGTATCCATGAAATCACATCTGATCCCCCCCCCAAAAAAAATTATTGAAAGAATAAAAAATTCCACTGAAATGCCATAACCAAAGTATCTTTTCTGAATGACTAAATATTTTGCTTTGTTTGATGATATTAAAATAAACAAGTTTTGAATGTAATAGAATCTGTGTTTTTTCAAGTTTTTCACTTTTATAGCTTCTTTAAAATCTTTTCTTTTATTCTTTCATTCCCCACTTAATTCCACCATAGTAATACAATGCAGGAACTATGCATTCCCCAGCTGTGTGCCAGGTTGGCTTGATCCTTCCCTTTCTTCTCACACATGTACCTTCAACAAGAGATAGATGAGAGGAAGAATGGGGTAGGACAGTGGAGTTGAGTAACCATTGTCTTTTCTCTATTGCTTTGATCCAAGAGCAATATAAATTACTTGGATGTCAAATGCAGTCAAATTTCCTTTTGCAGACACTTGAAAGGCAGTAAGATAAACAAATTTGATTATTTGTGCAATGTATTTAAAAACTTGCTCTGCCAGTCTTTAAAATCAATTTTCAACAGAAAGATGTTTTTCCTTTTTATGTGTTCTTGCATATGTGTCAGAAAAACAATCTTAAAATTTTACTATACAACAAGCTCGATGAGATAGGACTTTCCTAGTTCAAAGGAATCTAATAATAGCACATACATAGGAATATGGTACCTCAAGCAAAATAAACAAACACTTCTCTCTGATGAGAGATCGGATGAAAATGGTTTATGTCAGATCTTTCCCAGAATTCCATTGTTGTCTCTCCAAACAGGTTTTAAGAAACGCCACCATAACAGAGATTGAGAGCTTTTCTGAAACATGTTTCCTTTAAAAACATAGGAAAACAGGAATTTTTGCCCCAGGAGGTCAAGGTCAGCAATCTAGTAGATAAAGGTCCTTTTAAACTACCTTTCTAAGGAATGCATCATGATACTAGGGGAATCTGTTACAATTAAAATCAGGATTGTACATTGACTAAGAAGAAATGATTAATTTCATTCACACATGATAAGCCTCAAATTCTTAATACTCATTGCTTCTTTGGAGAATAATAAAATGTAAATAACATTCATATTTTTTGTTTAAACTTATTATTATTTTGTTGATACAAGGTACACTGTGTAGAAAATTACTCCAATGATATTGATGGACAAATTGCCTGGGACTTAACATCCTGGAGATTTGCCTGGAGCACTGAGAGCCTGTGATTTCCCAATGGTCACACAGCCCTCTATCCACTATATCACACTGCCCCTCTTTTAAAGAATGTAAATTTGTTCAGGGCAGAGACCATTTCTTTCCCTACTTCATAGTCACGTTAGGGTTGAGTCTTCTTTGTAGTAGACAACTATAAATGTGTTCTGAGTTAAGGACTGAATTTTTTTCAATACTGCTGCTGATCTGTAATTTTACCTACATGGCTATCCCCTCTAACTCCTCAGATTGCAATCTAATCATGCCTCTTTTTCAGTGCTATTCTTGTCCATACTTTCTCATAAACGGTTAGACAAAAATAAAAATAATGGTTGACTTCTCAGCCCTTTAAACTTTACAAAGCACTTTACACTTGTTATTTCATTTGAGTCTTCAGACAATCCTTGGAGGTAGGTAGTTTTCCTTTTCCTTTTCTTTTTTTTTTTAATTAGACCTATGATTTCATTGGTGAAAAGAGCCCCTGTTGAAGAACCTTTTCTTCTTCTACCCATGCACCTTTTCTACAACTTCTAGTCTTGCTTGGGGCACAGAGTGACTGAGTGATTTGTCCGGGATCCCACATGAAAGATGTGTCAGAGGTTGGATTTGAGCCTAGCTCTCTCAGGCCAGTCTTCAATCCACTACTCCACATTGCCTACAAAAAGTAGTAGAGACCTTTGTCTGTTCATCTGCTATCCTTCACTTTCACTAAACAGCCAATCTCTTTTCCCAATGACACATTTCCTGAATGCTATCTTTTATAGCATGTTCTGGTCATTGGTAATATGCTGTAGTCTCCTAATGCCCACCATGACTGCCAGGTATTTCTCCATTCCTCTTTGAGTCACTCACAATTTAATTCTTCAGCATCTGTGTTTGTCGCATGATCTTCAACCACATAACATCGCTGGAAAAATACTGATGTTCAAGAAATGGGTTTTAGCATCACAGGAGCAGCTTGGGATCTTTGAAAGCACAAAGCAATCTTTGAAAGGTAATACCAACCAGTCCATGAATGAATAGACATTTTCAAAAATGAAGAACAAAACTTCAAAACATCATTGGTAATTTTATGCACCAATGCAGAGCACACCCATTCTATCTTCTTAGGATATCTATCTTCTCTGACCAAAAAATATACATTATTCAGTGGCCAATTTTCCAATGATTAGCTTCTATGAGTTGAGCAAGAGTGGTCCTCCAATGATAGATAGGAAGTCCATTGCTAAAGCCCTTCCAGTTTGGCAAGGCCTGTCCAAGGCCTGTATTTGGATAGCCTTTAAGAACACAGGGTTAACACTAGGCTATCTGACGTACAAGAGTAGAACTAAAGTGGAGAAGGAGAGTAACCACAGTTGTAGGATAGTGAAACATCACCCTGCATCTCTGAAAGACTCTGAAAGATTGATTTCACAATAGGTTTTTCACTAGGAATTTACAATCACTGAAATTCTTATATACTACTGCCTAAGCTTTATAAAATTTTCAATCCAAGATTCACAGAGTTTTCAAACATATAATTTTGTTTTGACTTTACTGAATACCAAAATGAATTCCTTTTTAGAGATAAGAATATAAATATCATGTGTATAAGGTCACATAAGAAGTCAGAGATAGAGCCACAGGTACCCAGAAGCAAAGCCTCTCAATTTTTTAAGCTAGCACTCTCCCTGACCCTGCTATCACCTGTTTCAAGTAGTAAGGCAAAAATTGTTAATTATATTTGATAAAGGACTCTTATAGCTCTGTGGAGGAGGTTTACTTTCTGGGTAAATTAGGTACTGTAATTCAATTATTTTAGCTGTATTTTCCCCTGTTTCTTAGCTTTCTTCTTACCAGTTTGACTTTTGAGTAAGAAGTGCCAAAGTCAGTCGGGAGGGAGAAAAAGGAGAACACACAGAAGAAGACAGAGAATCTGTTAGACTCCCAGGTTTTATTTTCTGGGTTTGTTTTTTTTTTCCCAGATCTGACGATGCCCATGTTTTCAGTTGACACTGTTGGACTTCCTGCCCACAAGCAGAGTGTTCAAGGAAAACGTCTGAAGTTCATTTCCTTTTACTTTCAACTGAATCATGAGAACTCATAAAGATTTCTGATTCTGCACCAGAAAATGAGAATTCCTGGATATTGTGGCAATTCTAAATTAGGAAATATGAAGAGCCAAACAACAGCAGAGCATTTTGTTTATATGAGATACCATAATATTGCTATTCATTACTTGGCCTAAAAACAAAGTTGGCACCTTTCCAGAAAACACATAAACCCATCTGATGGAAGGAAACTTTTAGAGCCTTAAAAAAAAAATCATTTTTGTAACAGTTGCCTCATGGGCTGCTCAGCTTCAAAATGGATATCATAACATTTGCTTCCAGCTTCGGAAATCATGCTGCTACCCTTGGGGAAGAAGAAATTATTACATATAATTATTAATTTCTTAAAACACTAAAATGTATCAAATTTTAAGGTTTATTTTTATTTAGCAAATTCAACTGGATCCAACGATCTTATTTTTAAATTAAACATTTAGAAAACACAAAAAAGAGCCAAGTTCTCTTTTATGATTTATCTATTATGGACTATCTCATCCAAAGGTCCTTGTCTTTTTATGTGTCATGGACCCCTTTGTCAAGCTGGTGAAGCCTCTGGACCTGAACCCTTTCTCAGAGTGATATGTTTAAATGCATAAAATAAAATACATAGGATTACAAAGGAAACTAATTTTATTGAAATAGTTATTAAAATATTTTTAAATGTTTTGTAGACCTCAGGTTAAGAATCCCTGATTTAAATAATATTTTCTCAAAATCCCCCAAATGTTAAAACTCTTCGTAGTATCTGCTGGACCCAAGTCCATAGAAGATTATAACCAAAAGGTCATAATGGCACATATGCCATGCTTGGTGGTCTGCTCCAAGTATTCCAATAAAATTGCAGCTATGTTCCCCACCCTGCTTTTTTGGAGGGGAAAACATCCCTGGGGCCTTATGATTTCACAGCCATCTCCGGTCTTGGCACAGTTTCCGAGGCAGGCCTTGGGCCAAGCACAGCAGGTAGCCTTACAGGAAGCTCTGCACTCTATAAGGGCCCATGTTTCCTCTCTCATCCCAGACTCAGAATTCCCACTGGGGTTAATAGAAGTTTGAGTCTCAAGGAAATGCAGAATGAACCTTTAGTGCATCACTGTTCTCAACATTAGGTGGCCTTTCTTTAACAGCCATGCAAATTAGTACAGGCCCTCATGGCCCAAGACTGTTAGAAAAAAGGGAGTCAGACCTAACCTGAAACAACCTATGTTTTCATCCTGGGATCTGTTAGACATTGGTTAAATTTTCTAAGGAATACATGCTTGGCAGAATGTGTTATCTATATTTTGCCACAAAGACATCTAGTTTTTTGGGGGGTTTTTTGGTTGGTTTTTTGTTTGTTTGTTTTTGGCTAGGCAATGGTGTTAAGTGGCATGCCGTGGGTCACACAGCTAGTAAGTGTCAAGTGTCTGACACTAGATTTGAACTCAGGTCCTCCTGACTCCAGGGCCAATGCTTTATCCAATGCGCCACCCAGCTACACCCATCTAGTTCTTCTTAGCCCAGAACACATATTCCACGAGTAATGGAGAGGAGAAGTAACTTTCCTTTGGGCAGGAAAGATGTGATTTAAATAAATTAAACTCAACAAGCATTTATTAAACAGCTACTATTCACCTGCATGTCATGGCATCACCTCCCTGATATCATGCCTTCAAGAACAAAGGACAAACAGTGGCAGTAACCTCTGTGAGCAGGCAATTATGCACCAAGACACGTGCAAAAATAAAAATTGGCCAGTCCTCTCCTTCAAGGAGCTTATGTTCTTAACATCTAAACAGAAAAGTAAATGAAAGCTATAAGTACAAGGTAATTTGAGGAATATGGAAGGACTCCCAACTGAGAGAATCAGAAAAGTTCTTTTCTCAATTTAACAACGATACATTCCTCTTTGGAGAAGCTCGTGGCAAACAGAAAGTGTAAGGAGTGCTTGCTACAGATAATGCCCTTCCTCTTAAAAATTTTACTTGTATTTATTTTAAGTATTTTTGTACGAACTTATGTATGTATGTATGTATCAAAGGATATTTCTTTCTGTCCTTCAATAGAATGTAGACTCTTAAAGACAGGGAATGTTTCATCTTTGTCTTTGTGTTACTGTATCCTACCATGGTACCTGGCACACTTTGGGAGCTTAATAAATTTTAATTTGTTGATTGATTGCTATTTCAATCTCATAACTACTATCATCGCCATCTCATAGCCAAAATACCTATTCCTCTCATCCAAACCCCTTTCTTCTCTAGAGAGCAAGAAAGGAGTTTAGATTACCCAGCCCAACAGCAAATCCAAAATCAGAGTCTAATACCCTTTCCCCTATATCACATTGCTCCTCAAGAGGGGAGAAAGACACCATTGGTAAGTTGGCGTGGAATAAATGGGGATTTCATGAACAATTAATTTAGAGGGCCTATAAATTTTCAGAACTTCTCTGTAAGTTTGTCCTTAATTCACTAAAGACAAAGGATAGTAAAATTAGGAATATCTTCTCCATTTACACAGCCTCATTCTAAAAACAATATCCTGTTATACTGTTTGATTATATTTGATTATATTATGTTTGATATATCAAATATCATAATTAAAGTAAATCTGTTAAATGCTAGATGAATTTTGAAAGCACTCATTGCCTAAAAGGAACCCAGCTCTTACTAGGAAAACAGAGGGATGGCATAGAGTTTGCCTGTCTTTTCACCTGTTTCCTCCTTGGCATGCAGAAGCAGGCCTAACAGAATTTCCTATCATCCATCAGCAACAGAACTTTCAGTTTTATTGCCACTTTTCCCCTTGGCAGGTGTCTCCATCACACACTGCCTCATCTGGAGAGACTCGTACATTGGTGTGAGACAGGAAGGCTGGACTCCAGTCCAGTCCTATTACAGACATGCTATGTGGGACATGACAGATATCTTCAAAAATTGAAGGCCTGCCATGAGGAAAAAGGACTAGACTTATTCTTTCTGTTTCCAGAAAACAGAATGAGGATAGTGAAAGTTACAAGGAACCTGATTTTAGTTGAGGAGAAGTGAGCACTTTATACTGTAATTACTTTTCAAACTTTTTTTTCTTTCACAACATGACTAATATGGAAATAGGCTTTACATGATTGCATATATATATATGTAATATACATATATATGTATATTATCCTATATCAAATTGCTTACTATCTTAAGGAGGAGTGAGGGTATGGAGAGAGGTAATGAGGGAGAAAATTTGGAACTCAAAATTTTATTAAAAATGAATGTCAAAAATAGTCCTTACAGTTAAAAAAATAAGAAGTAAGCATTTTCTGATTGGAAATGTTGGAAACGTCCAAAAATGTGATGGGTTGTCCTGAAAAGTAGGAACATAGGCTCAGAACTAAAAGGGATCTTTAAAGATCATCTAATGTAAGGGGTTTTAAGCTTCTTTTATGTCATAGGTCCCTTTAGTAATCTGGTGAAGTCCATGAGCCCCTTAACAGAATGATGCTTATAAATGCATAAAACATATAGAGTTTAAAAGGAAACCAATTAAATTAAAATACAGTTATGAAAATTTTTAAAGTTCCACAGATCTCAAGTTAAGAACCCCTGATCTCACCCTCACCCCCTAGTTTATATTAAGCAAGGTCAATAGATGTAGTTGCCTAAGATAACAGAGATAATTACATGGCAAAATCAGGATTCAAGCCCTCTTACTCTAGCTGTAGCTCACATTCTCTTCCATATTGATAGAAGTAAAAGGCAGAGAGTCTTAGAACTAGAAATGACTTGAGTGACCATCCATCAGGGGTATTGGAGAAGGGACAGCTAGAGTGGATAGGAGATTGAACTAGAGGACCTCTGAGGACTGTTCCAACTCTAAGGGCAAATTGTTGAATTCCTCAGTTTCCCCATGTCTAAGCAGGTATAGGCAAAGCTTCCTTACAGTTTAGATAATTAAGGAAATACAAGCGATAAAGGATGAGATCACAATAGCTTTTATTATGGTTATAGGACAGGAAAGCTACCTAGTTTTATACTTCTCATTCATCAATGGTGAGTGCAAGTGAGGGGCATTTGGGTTAAATAAAGTAGATTTCCAGGGGACATTGAGCAACTTTTTTTGAAAAGGGGGTGGTATGCCAAGTAAGTTTGGGAACCTCTGGGGTATAGGCTTTCCTCTGGGTCTTCCTTCATCCCATGGATATTAGTATAGGACTCAGGTTACCTGTCATTTTTTAATTAGTCTTTAAAATAGTCATTATTGCCTTTTCTTTGGTGATTTAAAAAAATTTCAAATATTGAGTAACTTCAAATTTATTGTCGTTTTTTTAAAGAGAATAAGAGGATGTCAGGAAGGCAAAAGAAGGAAAGAAAGAGAAGGGAAAATGGAAGATTAAGCAAAGCAAAATCATTACAGCATTTCATTTAAATCTATTTGAACTTCTTTGGGTCTCAATCAACTGAAAGGAATGGACTAATTGATCTCTAAGGTTTTTCTGGCTCTAAGTCCTATATCTGAAGGTTAAAATGTGTGAATTAAATACTGAGGTATCTTCAGTACTGCATCATCAGCTATCTGCCCAACAACTCCTCTCAGATGTCCCATGAGCAGCTCAAATTCAGTTTGCTACCTGTGTGAATTTAGTCAAGTGACTTTACCACCTTGGGCCTTAGTTCCCCATCTTTAGAATGAGAGGGTTGAACTACGCAGCCTTGGAAGGCACCTCTCAGTTCTAGATCTATGAGCTATTTACTTCAATTGAGGACATTACAATCCTCCCATTCATTCAGATTCACAACCTCATAATTGTCTTTAAATTTTCTCTCTCCCTCACTTCCCTCACATTGCCAAATAGTTCCCAAGTCTTACAAATTCAACCTCTTCATCTCTATCATTCATCCATTTCTCTCCATTCAGCCACTACCCTTTATTTAGGTTTTCATTACCTCTCACATTCTGCAACATAATTTCTTAATTAATTTCCTGACTTTCTTGCCTTCCTAATCTATTACTGCTGCCAAATAATATGCATAAGTCACAACTATATGTTTCCTGCTCTGAAACCTTCAGTGGCACCCCTGGGTCAATAGGCTCCATAGCCTTACATGTAAGGCCTTCCACAATCTTGTCCCACTTACTTTTCCAATCTTATTTCATACCACTTCTTTTCATGAATTCTGTCATGCAGCAATAGTGATCCATGTGCTATTCCCTGAACTTATAGTTCCAGCTCTCAACCCCATGCCTTCTCTCCTTCCTCAATTTTCTTTGCACTGCACTTATTTATATGCATGCTACATTCCTCCAGTAGAACACAAACTCTTCAAAGGCAGGTGCATCTCCTGCATTTAGTACAGTGTCTATAGGAGGTGCTTTGTTGAATTGAACAAAACCTACTGTGCCAAGCCATTGTTGTTATTTCATGTCTATGCTTCAGGTTGAGGCAAATGGGGTATTTCCTCACTAGATTATAGACTAGTTCACAATGTCCTACTTTAAGTAAAGAGCCACTAAATCTTGTGTGGTACTTCCCCTCTGCAACCTCCATTCTTTCCACCTTTCCCCTAATATGAACAGAGATAGGATTCAGCGGGACTGTGTCTAAAAGGGTTCTAGTTTGTTTGTTTGTTTTTTGTTGTTGTTGTTAGACAATGGGGTTAAGTGACTTGCCCAGAGTCACACAGCTAGTAAGTGTTATGTGTCTGAGGCTGGATTTGAACTCAGGTCCTCCTGAATGCAGGGCCAGTGCTCTATCCACTGCACCACCTAGCTGCTCCCAAAAAGGGTTCCGTAGTTTTGATGGAAGCCTTCTCACATTGGAAGCAAATGGGAAATTTTGCCATCACAATCTTGTGCCAAGTGGATTGAGGGTGGGATACAAATTAGCAGATATCAGAGATCAGGGATAGAAGTCCCAAAATTAAAAGGGACAATGGTGGTAGCAGCATCTGAAATAGAAGCCAAAGTCTGTACCAGAGGACAGATCATAGGACTGAAAGGGCCCAGGGTAGCTGGAGTGTTTGAAGTAGAAGCCAAGTCAAAATATGGATAATGGCTAAATGTAAAGGATGTAGGACACAGGGTTCACTGATCCAATACTGAGTAATCAACAGGGTATTGAGAAAGAGAAAGAAAACTAAAATTGTATGTATTCGCTGTTAAAGGGATACATATGAGGTTTTAGGTCTGGCTATGTGCACATAAGCCCCAACCTTCAGCATCCCATCAGCTGGAGAGTTCTCACTACTGCCCTCATTAGCTGCCATAACAAAATTTGTTTCTACATGTAGTGTCTGATATTTTATTTCCAAAAGGTCTCTAACTCAGATGCAATTCTGATACATCATACAGGATGTTTCCATCACCAATCATTCATGCTCTCAATTACTATCGCCCAAAAGTGATCATCCCTTGTCTTACTCTCTAAGGGGTTCTCAGAATTTATTCAAGAAATCCTATGCCAGGGAAAAGGGGATGCCCAAATATTTTGAGATGTCTTCCGGTGTTTTAATGTCCAGAGATTTGGCATTCTGCTTTTTTTTCCATTCTTCACTCTCCTGAGAAAAAAAAAAGGGCGGGGAAGAGATACAATATATATAGAGAGATAATATAGCATTAATCCTGTCTGTCTCTCACCAATCAGGAAACTTTTTCTGCCTTTTTAGTAATTTTTTGTCTCTTACTACTTCTATACCTCTCTGATGGTTAAATTAAAACTGTGCTATAGTGACCAATGTACTGAATTTAAAGTCATTGAACCTGAATTTGAATTCCCTCTGACACTTAGAATCATAGATATAGAAGGGACCCCGAAGGCCATCAGTTCAACCCGCTCATTATACAAATGAAGAAACAAGGGCAAAGCCAAGATGGTAGAGTGGTAGGAACCAGTGTAGTCTGCTTCCCTCCACAAACTCCTCCAAATAGATCTAGAAAATGCACCAATCTGAATCTTGCTGGGAAAATCCAGAAAAAGTCACAGTGAATCATTTGTCCGGCCCAATTAAGTCAGAGGGAGATCTACAGACAGATGTGGGGATAGAGTCCAGCCAGGAGAATGCTGTGAACAAGACGACCAGTGCTCAGGGAGAAGCTGTGTGCCAGGGCAAGAGGAGGTCCAAGACATATACCAGGGTACCACCAGGCCCATACTAGGTCACTGTAATGGGGAAAGGTTTGAACTGGTACCTTTGTTACCCAGTATCCAGTTCTGATCCACAGATCCAGGGCAACTAAGAAGACCTGTATAAGGGACTGAAGTTCTGAGGTACAGACATCTTGGACAGTGTATGGAGAAAAGAGAAGTTCAGAAGCCAGTAGCAACAGCAATGGTATGGCTCAGACCTGAGGAGCAGAGTAGGGTCTCACTTCTAACATCTACCCCAACCTGCAGAAGAATAACCAAGGCAGAAATCTCAGACCAAAGGGGAGCCCATAATTCTGTCACTCTGAACAAAAAGAGCTCTCCAGCTGGCTGAGAGTGACTAAGTCCAGCATCAATATACTCTTGTTCAGTCATTTCAGTTGCATCTAACTCTTTATGAACCCCTTTATGGGGTTTTCTTGGCAAAGATACTAGAATGGTTTGCCATTTCTTTTTCCAGCTCATTTTTAAAGATGAGGAACAGAGACAAACAGAGCAAAGTTACTTGTGCAGGATCACACAGCTAGTAAGTGTCTGAGTCTAGATTAGAACTCAGAAAGATGAGTCTTCCTGACTCCAGGCCCAGCTTCTATCCCCTGTGCCACCTAGATGCAGTTTACTCTTGCTCAGACACAAACCAAGGTCAGGAATTTGCAGAGCTCAGATTGGGAAGGGAGGTGTGATAGTCAGCAAACAAACTGTATCAAACTACTTTGTGAACACTGAAATCTTACCAGTCCCTAGACTGAGCTGTCCCTGAGATCCTAGAATAACACAACATTCAATATTCCAAGAAAACAGCAACAGGACAGTACAGAAATTTTCTCCAGAAGTGCCACAGAACTCAGTCCTAATATAAAGTCTGAAGTCAGGAAGTATGCTGGAAGAAGAAAGGAAGGAAGGAAGGAAGAAACAAAGAAATAAACAAAGGGAAAGAATGAAAGAAAAGGAGAAGAAAAAGAAAAGAATCCCATCATGAAGAAAATTACTCCAAAACATCTACAAGTAAAGCCTCAAAAAAAAATACAGCTTGAGGACAAGTTCTACCAGAACTCCTGGAAGAGATGAAGCAAGAATTTTTTTAAAAAAAAAAGAGTTTAAAAGGTTTTTAATAAATGGAATGAGAGCACTTGTGAAAAAAATGGAAAAGAAATGAGAGTTTTGGAGGGAAGAATTGGAAAGGAAAATACTAGTTGATCCAATAGATACAAAACTTTGTCTAACTAACAAACTTTCTGAAAATTATACTGAACAAATAGAAGCCAATAATTTTATGAAGCAGTAAGAAATATTAAAAGAAGGTCAAGAGACTGAAAACGATATGAGAAAATGTAAAATATCTCATAGCAAAAACAACTGACCGGGACAACAGATGAAGGAGAAAAAATTAAGACTCACTGGACTATCTTAATGTCATACATATATACATACATATGTACATACATACATACATACACACATGAATGAATGAATGAATGAATGAATGAATAAAAGATCCTAGATATCCCATTTCAAGAAATCTTGGAAGAAAACTGCCTAGATCTCTTAAAACAAAGGGTAAAGAATTCATTGATTGTCTCCTGAAAGAAATCTCAAAATGAAAACATTCAGGAACATCATAGCCAAAATTCAGACTTTCTAGTTCCAAGAAAAATATTGCAGGCAACTAGAAAAAATTCAAGTACTGAGAAGCCAGTCAGAATCACATTATTTAGCAGCTATCACTATCATGGACTGAAAACCTGGAATTCAATCTTCCAGGAGGCAAAAGATAGAGTCTTACCCCAAGAATAAGTTACTCAGCAAATGCTACAGGAGAGAAAAATTGATCTTTAATGAAATAAAGGACTTCCAAGCATTCCTGATAAAAAAAAAGATGAGAGCTACATAGAAACTTTGAAATTCAAATATAACAGTTAAGAGAAATATAAATATGTAAACATGTATGAGCAATGATAAAGGATTAAACAAGGATAAACTGTTTATATTCAAATATTAGTGGATGATATCTGTGTTCCCTCTGAACTTTGTCATCGTGAGGGGTCATAGAGAGATTATAATCAGACAGAAGGCCTAGGAGTGATTCTGTTATGTCATAATGATCTTAAGAAAAGAATGGAAAGACAGGGGAAGAAGAATACACTGGAAAGAGGGAGGGGAAAAGAAAGTTTGGGGAAAATTATCTGACATAATCAAGGTACACAAGTAGAAAATCTATACAAACAAGGAAGAAACAGTGGGGGGAGCAGCTGACACTTGAACTTCATTCTCATCTGAACTAGTCAAAAGAAAGAAAAATACACACACATTCATGATTGGGTACAGAATATATTTTACTGAACAGAAAAATATGAGGAAAGGGGGAGAAAGAGGGAGGGAGAATGAGAAGGGGAGAGAAGAAATTAAAGGGAGCAATTAATCCTAAGCAAAACAAATTCTAAGGATATACAAAAATATCTATAGTTCTTTTTGATGTGATAAAAGATAGGGATCTAAGGAGATGTCCATAAATTGGGGAATGAATGAGTAAATCATAGTTTGTAAACATGATAGAATACCATTATCCTGAATTCCTATCAATGTAGTGACCAACTATGATTCCAGAGGACTAATGAAGAAACATACTTCTCACCCCTGGATAAAGAAGAGGACTCAGTGCAGAATGAGACAAATTTTTTTTCAATATGGTCAGTGTAGAAATTTGCTTTGATTAACTCTACATGTTTGTAAGGAAGCTAGGTGGTGTAGTGGAAATAGTGTTGGGACTGGAGTAAGAAAGATTTATCTTCCTGAGATCAAATCTGGCCTCAGAAACTTTTAAGTTGTGTGATCCTGGCAAGTCACTTAACCCTGTATGCCTCAGTTTCCTCATCTATAAAATGAGCTGAAGAAGGAAATGGCAAACCACTCCAGCATCTTTGCCAAGAAAACTACAAATAGAGTCATGAAGAGTCAGACGTGACTAAAAATAACTGAACAACAAAAACAAACATGTTTGCAGTGGATTTTGTTTTTCTTATGCTTTCAATTGGTGGCTTTTGGCTAATTAAAACAAATGAAATATCAAAAACCAAACAGGTCCAGGGAAATTGTGACCTGCCCAAGATCAAACAGGGAGTATCAAAAGTAGGGTTTGAACCCAGGTCCTCTGACTTTGGGGCCAGTGTTCTTTCCACTGTACCATGCTCATATGACCCCGGGCAACTCATTTGACCTCCTTTGGCTTCAGCTTCATCATCTGTAAAATAAAGATGCTAGACAACATAAAGGCTAAGGTCTCTTCCAGTTCTATGATCCAACAACCCAGATCAGGTTGCCTTAAAAAAACAATTAGCAACTGGCTATTGGGGAACTGAATTTTTAAGCACAAGGTTCAAATTTTGACTCTATTACTTACTTATGTGACTTTATACAAGTCCTTTCCTCTCTACAGACATCAGTTTCCTTACATGAAAAATGACAGAACTAAACTAGATGGACTAAAGCCCTTTCCAACTTTACAGCCTTTGATCCTGTGAAGGCCTGCCTATGATTGCCTCTTCCATTTTCAGATAACCATTTTCAAGGACATTTTCTTAAAGGCTTTCTAAAAATGTATTTTGATATAAGTTAAATTACATAATCAGTGATTATATGCTCCAATTCTTATAAAAGTCAGAGTCCTGGAATAGATCTACATGCAGGGAAGCCCAAGAACTAAAAGAATGGCAAAGGCCAGGCTCTCCTCACATGATCAGCTGTCAATGACTTAGCTATTATCAGCAATACAATGATCCAAGATAATTCCAAAGGGCTTAAACCAAAAAATTCTATCCACCTCTAGAGAAAGAATGGATGAAGTCTGAATGCAGATGGAAGTATAATTTTTTCTTTGCATTTTTTGCAACATGGCTAATATGGAAATATGTTTCACATGATTTCACAGGTATAATTGATATCACATTCCATGCCTTCACAGTGGAAGGGGGGAGGCATTAGAGAGAGGGAGAAAATTCAAAACTCACAATTTAAAAAAAAAAAATGAATGTTAAAAATAAATAAATAATAAATTAAAAGTAAATTAGGCTCATCAGTTCTGATATGGATAAGTGGTGGAAAGGTTATCAAACATACAATTCATCCAAAATTTGTTTATCAGTAGAAAAAACCTTGAAATTGACATAAATGATTAAAGAAAAATTAGTAAAAGATAATATACATTTTAGTTTTTGGCTGGAAGCAGAGAAGGACATAGAAGAGTTACAAATCCCTTTCTCCCAAAGGTCTTTTAAATATCTATTACAATACTATCCCTACAGAAAGGGTTTTTAGTATGTTATCTATGAAAATTCTCTAAGTGAAATATTCTTTCCTCCATAAGCCTATGGGGAGGAATCATTAAAAATGAATTTTAGCTCCATTTTCAAGCTCATTTGAGGCAGGCATTGTCAGGGCACTTGGAATCACAGTTATTTTAAAAAGAAAAACATACTTGCCCAACAGGTGATAATCAAGCTACTCATCAGTCCATTAATTTATCCATCATCAACTCCCTAAGAGATTGTTCCAGACCTTCTCCTCTAAACTCCTGACTTCTCCATTTACTTTCCCTCCCTCTATCTTTGGTCTCATATGGTCTCCTACATCATATGGATGATTGAGGACATCAATCATAAATTATCTCATTTTCACCCCAATGCATCAGTTAACTTGTAACTATCCCCCTCACCCTTCTCATCATTCTAAGAGGAAGAGGTATCCCTCTTCTCTAAAAACACATCTTCTACCTGGCCCTTGAATTCTAATACTTTATTTTTTCTGCAAGGAGGACACATACCAGTTATATGATGAGGTCACCAAGAGATAGAAAGTGTAGAAAGAGAAGAGGGAAGGGTTCAGGATAGAGCCTTGTTACATCTACAATTGTGGTATGGGACATGGATGGTGAACCTACAAAAAACACTGAGAAGGAACAAACAGGTAGGAGCAGATCAAAGAGAAAACATGGTCGTGAAAACCCAGAGAGCAGATGGTGGGATAATCAAGGGTTGGGGTTGGGCAAGACATAAGCAGCAAGAGGATAAAGGACAAGGGATTTAAGCTTAAATGGCAGCATAAAGTGGAGCTAGTTAACCAGAGTCAATACTGAGAAGGCCAAAGGCCCACAATGGATTATTACATTCTTCTTAATAGCCCTACTGTTTCCATGAGGAAGCTAACTCTTTACTACCGTGTTTCAAGAATCCTACTCTCTAGTCATATTCATAAAGGATGACTGTCCCATTCCAAAGCAGATCTAGAAGTGCTATGTCTCACAACAGGTAAGAAATTTGGGAGTCATTGTCCCGATAATTGGTGATGGCATGAAAAAGTGGAGAAAAATTTATGATTGACAAAACTAAAAATGTATATTAAGAGAAACTCAGGTATACCTACCTTTTTAGGTTGACTTCAGGAAAAACAACTATCTTTTCACCATATGTCTCTTATGGTGAATAGACTGGGCTATATGAACTACTGAAGTGGATAGACAATTCCTACATCACTTTAACCCAGTAGGTGCTAATTCATCCAAATGTGGCACACTGAATCACAAAAGGAAAGAATCCCAGAGTTGGAAGAGACCTTCAGACCTCATGGTCCTAAACAGACATGTGAAAGAACATCCTCAACAACAAAACTGGTCATACATCCTCTGTTTGAAGATTTCTAGTAAAAGGAACACCACCACCTCTCAAGGCAGCCCAATTCTCTTTTGTACAGCTCTAATTGTTAGAAGCTGACATTTGCCTGTTTGTATCTTTCACCCATTGCTCCCCTTTGGGATCAAAAAGAACAAGTTTAATCTCTTTTCATTAGGATAGTCATCAAACAAGTGAACATAACTGTCAGGACTTGAGTTCAAATCTCTCTTCTGACATATGCAACTGTGTAACCTTAAGTAAGTTACTTAACTTCCCTGGGTTTCCATTTCCTTATCTGTAAAATGAAGGGATTTAACTACTTGGTTCCTAGGATCCTTTCCAGTTCTAGAGTTATGATTTTCAAGTGGACATTGAACCATTATAAAAAGGGAGAATCAGTATGGCACAAGCTGTTCTTATGGAAGCCATTCTATTGATAGCCACTTCCTTTTTTAGAGATTCACCAGCCATATTTCTATTAATAAATTCTAAAAAGTTTCCCAAGAATTGAAATCAAGTGCACTGACCTGTAGTTTTCAGACTCCATTATTTTCTCTTAAAAAAAAAAATCTAAGCTTTATTTGTGCTTTTCCGAACACTATACCTTTCCCTTTCTCAACAGTTTGTCAAAAATCAATCATAATATATCAGAAATCACATATTCTAGTTCTTTCTGTCCCCAAGAATGTAATTCTTCTGGTACTGGTGACTTAACTTGTCAAGAGCAGCTATGTGCTCTCCATTTCTCTCTCCATTCATTCTGGGTATCAAGTCCTTCCTCCAGTTTTTCCCTCTCCTTTCTAGTTCAAAGATAATTCTCCTTAGTACATTAAACAGAATCAATATAAGAGATGAGCAGTTCTGTCTCCTGTCACTGGTCGTGATGGCTCATCCATCATAAGCAACATGCCTATCACTTTGCTGATCCTCTTTCCTTTAAAAAAGAAATGCTTTTTTGTTTTCTTTAGCTTTCTTTGTCAGTCTCGTCCTTTTTGATCTTTAGTGTTACTGACTTACTGACATGATGAGAACACACAGCTCTTGTTTTTGTCCTCCATCACCCGCCTTTCTTTCCATCTTCTGTATATGTCTATTTTTCAATCTCAGTGAGTTCCCTACACATTCACTTTGATCTTTTTAAACTACTCCCATTTTTCTATTTCATTAGACAGGTTGGTATAGTGGATAAAATGCCGGATTCAGTGTCTGGAAAAACTGAATTCAAATCGCACCCCTGATATTAGCATCATGAGCAAGTCATTTAAATTCTCCAAGCCTAGTTTTCCTCATCTGTAAGATGGGGACTATAATACTTATAGTGCCTAGCTCACAAGATTGTTGGGAAAGTCAAATGAGATAATGTATGCAAAGCATTTTGAAGCTTTTAAAGTATCATTTATAGATTAATATTTTATTATTATATGAAGCAGCTACGTTCTTGCTCTTTTCTGTAACATTCTTCCACCCTCCCAGTCCCCTCCTTCCACTGGTCAGTTTCTTCCCCGGTCTACATTTGGGGGAGAGACACAGAATGGACATGCTTCATTCCCCTCTTAACTGCACTTTTGATTTCTACACTGCCACTGTGCCCCCAAGTAGTACTTTCTCCCACCCCCTTTTTATGTGTTGTCTTCCCCCATTAGAATTTAAACTGTTTGAAGGCAAATACTGTCTTTTTGTTTGTTTGTTTATATTTGTATTCCTGGAGTTTAGCACAGTGTTTGGCACATAGTCCGAATTTCACAAATCCTTGTTGCCTTATTAGCTCTCTATCAACAGAATTAACTTTCCTTGTCTTCAAAATTTCATCCTAGAGTTTCCCATCCATAGATATTAGATATAAAGGAAAGTCAGGTAGCAAAGGTTATTAAGAAAGATGATTAAAAGCATTTGGGTTAAGAACCAGATTCCTCCTGTGGAATTTTAATCCTTGGGATCTTACCTATCCTTTTGCACCCTTTAAATTTGGTCTCCCAGGTCACAATATCAGAACTTGCCAAGCTTTCCTGTCCTCCATCACAAACTCTAGAGTGAGCATTTCCTCCACATCCCTCCTCCTACCAAAGTCTTCATTATTTCTACCCTCAGAAAACAATTTCTCCTAATTGGTGAAAATCAAAGTGAGAACATAAGTTCCCTTTGTCAGATTATTTGATTTTTGATGTTATCATTCAATCAAATCAAGAAATTATTCATTGCTTTGCTCTGAGGAGAAAAAGAGAGCTCCAGCAGATGTCCAAATAATTGGAGTCACCTATCACTACTATATTATGCCTGTGTCAAACTTGTTGTCTGTTTCCAGAACTTCTCATCTATCTCCCCTTTCTTCCAAGACAAACTGTAGGTCATATTCTGATGACAATAATGTTTTCATTTCAGCCTCCATTAATTTTGGCCCAAATGTTTCCTCTATATCTACTTAAAATATAAATGCTACCTGTCTCCATTTTTCATCTACCCCCTTTCTTTTGAATGAGTTCCCTCTTCCAGAGTCTAGGGATGGATATCAGTTGTCACATCCTATCCCATGCCAAAACCAATGAGCATATTGGAATACCTATTCAGTTGAGTGTATTGGAATGGTATGTATGATCAAAAGTATTTGAATATAACTTAGATATGTTTTAATAAATGCTTCAGAATATACCTGGAGAGGCACCCTAGTATAGTGGAAAGAGTCTTTATAGTTTAGAGAAACCTACATTGGAATCCTTCCTCTGACACTTACTGGTTGTATGACTGGGCAAATTATGTAACCTCCCTGAGCCTCAATTTCCTTAACTATTAAATGGGTATAATAAGATCTACACTATCCACTTCAAAGAGTTGTTTTGAAGAACAGATCATTGGATTTAATGTATGTTAGTTGTTTTGAAAGTCTCGTAGCATTATGTGAATGTCGGTTACTATTTAATGCCTAAGTTTCATGGGAAGACATGATGATAAGCAACATTTACATAGAATTACAAAGTTTACAAAGTGTTTGACATATATAATCTCATTTAAGCCTCACAATAACCCTGTGAGGTAGGAAATACAAGTACTCTTATCCTCATTTTATGGATGAGGTAACTGCAGCCAAAAGACTGTGACTTTCCGATGGTCATATAACTTAGCATTGCAGGTGAGATTTGAAACCATGTCTTCCAGACTCGAAGTCCACCACTCTATCCACTATGATATTTAAATACACCTTTAGTGAGCTAATTAAAAAGCTATTTGAAGGCTACTAAAAATGCAGAAAAGCTTTATCTAATAAAAAGGTAAGAAAAATATTTTGTAGATACCTACATCAACATTGTGGCAATAAGTATGTATATATTCTCCCATTTTGGTTGACTGGCTCCCATATTAAGGTTAGTGACTTGAGAATAGGAACTTTCAGTACATCAATGAACTTGTCTTCTCATTGGTTTGGCTTCTTCCTCCATCAATACAGATTAAAACTCTCTTACTGCTTCTCATTCTATGTAATTCTTGTCCATATCCTTCCATCATTCCTCCAAAGAAAATCCATCCAACATATTGAAGGCCTTCTCTGTGTTCTTTGAAGCCTTCGTGTGTTCCAATATGGCACTCACATTGTTTATCTGTTATCCTCCATTCTTTGCATATGACTAGTATACCAACTTTTTTGATTTCATTAAATATATGTATATATGATATTTCAATGTATTACCTGAATTCTGAAACATTAAATTTTCCTTCAATTTGTGTGCTTGAAAATCCCTACCATATCATTTACAAATTAGACATACATCACAATTCATTTAAGTCATAATCACATAAAGGTTTAGTTCGTACCCCACGTCCAACGATGAGCTTAATTTGAGAAAGCACCGAATGCCAGTTCACCTTTTCAGCTCATACTAAGAAGCAACCATTCGTGGTAAAATGCACTTTTTAGTATTTTTTTATCTCTGCCAAACAGTAGAGAAAATTCTGCTTTAAACAGGATGTGTGCAGGATAAATTTTGTTTCTGAGTGGCAATAACAAGAAGCTTTAAAGTAAATCAGACACCATGGAGTAATTCTACAATGCCTTGGAAAGAGCCCAAGATTGCAAGTTCCTAAATAGATTCTCCCTGGGTAAATGGAGCTGCCACCCTCAGCATGAACAATAACTTTATTCCCTTGGTAACTCCAAGAAATGCCCTCTGAAATGCATTTTTGGTCTGATAAGAAAAAGAGTGGAAATATGCTCAGATTTTTTTGAATTGTTATTTTCTTAAACCATTGTAGGCAAGTTGTGGAGTTTTTTTCCAGAGGTGTCCCTCACTTAGGTTTTTTTTTTCCCCACAAGTGCTGAGTTTTAGTCGCTATCTTGCTTCCAACCAAACTAATAGACTTCTTATCCTGACACATGATTAGCTTGCTATTGACTCCATGCCTTGGTATGTGCTGTTCCCAGTTAGAATGAAAGGTGCCTGAGGTCAAGGACTAGTTTAAGTTTGTCTTTGTATCTTCACAGCTTAACACAGTGCCTAGCACATGGTAGGAGTTTAATAAATGCTTGCTGATTAATGAATTTTTTTTTCCGCCTAGAGTAGTCTCTTCTTCCTCTCCCAGGTAGTGTTTGTATGTTTATATGTTTTTGTTTTTTAAATCAATCAACTATTATGTTTTATGTGCCTATAACTGTGCGAGGTGCTGAGGATACAGAGACAAAAATGAACAGATCCTGCCCTTAAAGACCATGCATTCTATTGGAGAAAATATGTATGTATGTATGCATGTATGTATGCATGTGTGTATGTATGTGTGTCTCTTCCCCAAACTGTATGTGTATATATATATATATGTATACACACACACATACATAAATACATATACAAAGTATATTATATATGATGTATATTATTTTTATAGATATAGATATATATAGTTTAGGAAATAGTCTTCTTGGTACCCTCTCTTCTTGATACTCAATTTCTCTAGGTTTTTGGAATACTATTCTCTCCTGTTTTGACTCCTACCTATCTAACTGTTCCTTCTCATCTCCTTTCCTGGATTTTCATCAGGGACAGGATGATAAAAGTGTGTATCCCATAGTACTCTGTCCTGGGCCCCTTTCTGTTCTCCCTCTAAATGACTTCATTTGGTAATCTTATCAGTCTCCATGTATTAAATTTTCATCTCTATTGTGATTATTCTTGAATCTACTTATATAATCTTTTTTTGAGAAGCCATGGATTTCACAGAAGTTCTCTAGTGCTCCAGCCCTTAATGAAGTCAGAACATTGTCATGTTTAAACAGGATTGCAGATAGATAGATACATAGATAGATAGATATAAATAGAGATACACACACATATTCCATACATCCGTATATATCATATATAGGTGATTCCTTTCCATTTGGATTTCCATAGGAAATCAGCGAACATTGTGTCTCCTTATTTAAGCCTCATTTAATATTGATCACGGGATAACTGAACAAAGTTACATCTGAGGTACAGCAAAAAAAAAGGAGGGGCACTATATTTAGAAGTTACAGATTCAAATCCTACCCATGCCACTTACTGCCTTGTAAACTTGAGCAAGTCATTTCCCCTCTTTGAGCCTCAGTTTCTTCATCTGTAAAAAGATAATATTTGTAGGCTAACTTACTTTCCTGTGTAGCTGCTGACCTTGAAAAAGCAGCACTGATGTGCAACAGTTTTATTTCATTTCTAACTTTTTGTTTTATATAACCTCCAAATGAAATCTATTCTCTATA
The DNA here is from genome assembly GCF_900497805.2 of Vombatus ursinus. Lineage (NCBI taxonomy): Eukaryota > Metazoa > Chordata > Mammalia > Diprotodontia > Vombatidae > Vombatus > Vombatus ursinus. Next base: position 75,254,390 of record NW_020954590.1, on the reverse strand, counting down.
TCACCACTAAAAAATCATCCCTGTTAAAAATGATAGGAACCAACAAATCTTTAACTTTTATAACATTTTATCAAATTAACTTTCCTGAATATAAAAAATTAATAAATAAATTGGGTTGGATTATATGATAGCTAAGATTATTTTTGGCTCTAAATCTCATAATCCTAAGGAATCCTGTGATAAATTTTGTTTCACCTGTGAAATCAGCATCAAATAAGCCCTCATAAGGCTAATGACCCAGGAAAAAAGGAATCATTGAGGGGCAGCTAGGTGGTGCAGTGGATAGAGCACCAGCCCTGAAGTCAGGAGAACCTGAGTTCAAATCCGTCCTCAGACCAAACACTTGACACTTACTAACTGTGTGTCCCTGGGCAAGTCACTTAACCCCAATTACCTAAAAAAAAAAAAATGAATCATCATTACATTTGTGCAATCAATATCTACTTATGCTTCTTTCACTTCACAATCCATGAGGGTGGATATTGCCCTGGCAAGCAAAGAGATTTCATAGTAGGCATCACCAAGCCCACTTCTTAGACACCTACCGAGTCCTCTGTCACTAGATGTTCCAAGACTCTGTGCAAGTCACTTACCCCAATTGCCTCACATAAAAAAAAGGAAAGAAAAGAAAACTGCCTGTTCAAATCCTTCAATCATTTATCAATTGGGTAATGTCTCCTGTTACTATTTGAATCAGGTCCTTCTATATCTTGGATGTAGAACCTTTATGACAGAAATATGTTGCATATTTGCTACAAGGGTTCTTTTTCCTAGTATGGGGAGACAGGAGAAAATAGATTTTTGTTAATTAAAAATAAAATTTAACTTTTAAAAAAGAAGGTATATTCATGTAAGGAATTAAAGGGATCAGAAGGTAAAATAATAGTGGAGAGCACTTTGGTGAAAATCAGTGAAGGGGGAAATAGAATTTATTTTGTCATAAATCAGTAGTGTATGAAACAGACCATGAGGTTGGCATAGAAACATGATACAGCAGTGCTGGGAGCTGGGAGGAAATAGGAGGACACCAATTATTCAGAAATCTGCTGGAGTTCTTTCTTCCCAAAGAAGGGCATCCAATAACTTCTTGACTTGCTTTAATGATAATTTTACCCTTCAAAATGTAGAGGAATCAGTAAAAGGAAAAGCCATTATGGATCTGATTCTCACCAAGAAGAAGGTAATAGTTGGTGGTGTGGAAAAGATGGGAACATTCTGATGAAAGTGACCAATCCCTCCTAGAATTTGTGATAGATAAAGATACGAAGCTGGAGTGTAGTATAACATTCAACCTGGATGTTGGGCAAGCAGACTTCAAAACGTTCTAAAGAAGGTTAGATGAAATAGATCCTACAAAGGACAAAAAGTATCTATGAATGGACAGAAAATAAGCATTTATTTAGCACCTACTGTCTCCAAGCACTGCAAAGGACTGGGGACACAAATAGAAAGATGAGACACTTCCTGATCTTGGGGAACTCACACTTTAATTGGAGAGAAAATATAAAGGAGGGTTCATCTGTAGCACAGATGGAAAGGCCTAGAAATCAATCTCTTACTTGCCACATTTTCTCAGTCCTTAACCTTCTTGACCTCTGCAGCCTTTGACATTGTTGATTACCTTCTCCTCTGATGTCCTCTTCTCTCTAGGTTTTTAGGATACTATTGTCTTCTAGGTCTCTTTCTACCAATCGGACCACTCCTTCTGAGTATCATTCAATGGATCTCCTTCCACGTCAACCTTGATAGCCATAGCTATCCCAAAGGGCCCTGTCCTGAGCCCTCTTCTCCTCTCTGACCCCATACTATTCCATTTGATCTCATCAGATGCCATAGATTCAATTATCATCTCTACGCTGATTTGCAACCCTAACCTCTCTGCTGAGTTGACCTCCAGTCTAATATCTCCAACTGCCTATTAGACATCTTGAACTCAACATGTCAAAAACTAAACCCATTACCTTTTTTCCCAAAGCCTCTCTTCTTTCAAACCTCACTATTATTATAGAGCAATGGTGTCAAACTCAAAAGAGATACAGATCCCTGAAGCTGCACATTGACTTAGAAAACCACAAATTAACATTATCCATCTTGTATTACATTTTTTATTTTGTTAAACATTTACCAGTTACATTTTAATCTAACTTGGGCAGCACTAGGAAGTTTTGTAGGCTACTTACTAGCAAACTCAACACCTCTACTGTAGAGAATACCATCATACTGCCAGTTACCCAGGCTTACAACATAGTTAATCATACTCAAAACTTTACTCTTTCTCATTCCTTATCCAATCTGTTGCCAAATCCTGTAGATTTCACCTTCATAACCCCTTGAGTAGGCCACCCCCTTCTCTCTTCTAACACTGCCACCACCCTGATGCAGACCTTCTTCATCTGATACCCTGAATATTTCAATACCATACTGGGCTGGTCTCCCTGTCACATCTCTCCTCCTTTCAGTCCATCTTCCACTCACCTATCAAAGTGATCTTCCTAAAGTTCATGTGTGACTGTGTCACCACCACCCCCCCCCCGCCCAGTAAACTCCAGTGGCTCCTTTTCACCTTAAGGATCAAATATATAATTATTGTTCAAAGCCCTTCATGATGTGGTTCCCCCACCTTTCTTTTTTTCCATTCTTCTTATACCTTATAATCTCCCCATCAATTCACCCAGATTATCTGTAATTCAGTGCCACTGACTTCCTTGATGTTCCTTGAACAAGCACTACTCCAGGCATTTTCATTGGCAGCCCTGCATGTTTAAAATGTTCTCTTTCATCTCCCCTCTTGGCTTCCTTCAAGTCCCATCTAAAATTCCACCTTCTACAAGAAGGTTTTCCCAAACTCCCCTTAATTCCAGTGCCTTCTTTCTGATTACTTCCAATTTATCCTGTATATAGATTGTTTGTACATACATGTTTGCATAAGCTCAAGAATAGGGGTTGTCTTTTATCTTTCTTTGTATCCCCAGCACTTCGTTCAGTACCTGGCACACATCAGAAGCTTAATAAATGTTTATTGACTAACTGAAATCCAAAAGATGCTGTGGGCAGATAAGATAGTAAGACCAGGGGGTCCTTACGCTACAGGCACAGGTTAAATGGCACTGCCCAGGGTTTGAAAGGTATGGAAACAGGAAAAATAGTAAGTACTCAAAAGACCTGAAGATGTAGTAGCAGTAAAATGGTAATGCCTATTGGTCTTCCCTCTTAACCAGGATCATAGTTGGTGACTCCTCCAATTGGTGTGAACAGCCTTGTCCACTCTACAGGGAGGAGGGTAACGGGAAACAGCAGAGTGAGTGATAGTGAGACCAGGAAAATAGGAGTGAACTTGAGGGTCTGAGTGGGACAGGAATTCTGTCCCTCCCAGGGAAGTGGGAATGAGGAAGGAGTAGAAGCTGAGTTAAAATAAAGAAAAAAGGGGAGGGGGCTTTAACATGAAGGTTTTGAGAGAGATCCTCTGCTACTCACTCTGCTGGGCCCTGAATGAGTTCTGGATGGTAGGACGTGGGACATCTACTAGGGAAGCAAATTGGCCAAGGAAAAATGAGAAACTCCTGAAGATGAAATTCTAAAGATAAAATGATAAACATTTCAAAAATATGACTTGTCCAAAGAAATGTATATGAATACACAACCAACTCACCAATGAAATTAGATTTTGCAAAGATACATGCAGACGATGGAAACAAAAGGTACTGCAAAATAGTCTCAGAAATGCTAGAGCTCAGAATGACCTGAATTTGGAGAGGAAAGTTAAGGTCAGATGGCACCACTCCTTGGGTGAATGGAACAAACCTCACCGAACCACAGAAGGCAGAGCTATTTATTCATTACATTTGCCAAGGATAACGATCTGGAAATGAAAGAACAAAAATGGTTAGCAGGGAATTGTTACCTAAACTAAGTAAAGAGACAGTATGGGAGTACCTAAATGCCTGATCCGAAGTAATCACATTCTCCTGTACTTAAAGAAATGGCTGATGTAATTGGTGAGCCAGTCCATGACATTTTAAAGGTCATGGAAAATGAGAAAGGCATCACAAAGGGACAGCATGCTTTAATTAATAAGAGGTTGTGCCAGACCAACCAGTAGCTAAGTTGGTAGATCAGGGGAATGTTGTAGTTATATTTTACTGAGATTTTAGAAAATACTTGATTAATAATTAATGATGATGATGATGATAGCTAGCATTTATATAGTACCTTAAGGATTTCAAAGTGTTTTACAAATATTAACTCATTTTATTTCTTTACAAAAATCCTGGGAAGTAGATACTATGATTATCCCCATTTTACAGATGGGGAGGGAAGCAGAAAGGGGTTAAATGACTACCCCAGGGACACACAGTTCATTAAGTGTCCCAGGCCACTTTTGAACTCAGGTGTTCCTGACTTCAGGCCCAGTGCGCCACCTAGCTGCCAAAGCATAACCATGAGATCAAATACCTCATACTATTCTTCTGGAAAACATTGAGAAATATGGGCTAGATAATTGTCTCTATTAAAAATAAATAACATACTTAAAACAACTCTATGCAAAGAAAATGATACAATGAAATGGATATAGAACTACCCAAAAAATGTTCAATGTTCAATATCAACTTTACCTGTCATCGTATGTCCTTCATATTTTTGCCAATGACATGGAAAATTGCCTACATTGCATGTGTGCCTGTAGGATTTGCAGATGGCTCAAACCTGAGAAAGACAGCTAACATTATGGAAAACAAGGTCAAAATCCTTTAAGATCATGACAAGTCAGAATGAAGAGCTAAATTGAGCAAGATGGAATTCCAATAGGGATAAATGTAAATTCTAACCATTTGGGAGTGCAAGAAATTGATTTCACATTTAAAAGATGAGGGAGACAGAGTTAGAAGTTTGTTTTTAATTCCAAAACCTTGGAATTTTTGTGCACTGCAAGATCACTATGAATGAGCAGTGTGAGGTGTCAGCCAAAAAAACTAATGGATCATTTCTAATGATTCACTTTTTTCTACCCTTTGGCAATTGGGGTTAAGTGACTTGCCCAGGGTCACACAGCTAGTAATAAGTGTCAAGTGTTTGGTCTGAGGCTGAATTTGAACTCAGGTCCTCCTGACTTCAGGGCCAAGCTCTATCCACTACGCCACCTAGCTGCCCCCAATGATTCACTTTTTATCAAAGCATGAAGAATAGCTTTATTCACCCTACAAAAGAAAGCCACTTAATTTAGAAGTCCACAGAGCTGCTACATTTTTTTTTCAGAATGAATGCTTCTTGAGTGACCCAAATGGCACCAAAACTCATGTACAAACCTTACTGTTCAAGTGATAACATAATAAGACATTTGAACTGAACTACACATTAAACACAGACCATGCTCTCTATTGTACCAACACATTTTAATTTAAGCTATTTTGAGTCCAACAAAATGATTCCCTAGATTTCAGTAAGCCATTTGTCAAAACTAGATTGTTTTTACAACTCCTGAATTGTTCTGAATAATTACTATTGCCAAGCAGCCTGACATAGTGGAAAGGCCATTGGTTCTGAAGTCAGTGGACCTAGATCCAAGTTTCATCTGTGCAACTTTGAATAAAACACTTAACCTCTCTGGGTTGCAATATTTATTAAAAGTCTACTATGTGTCAAGTACTGTGACACTGGGGGAGGGTGGAGAAAAGGACACAAAGAAAGGTAAAAATAGTCCTTGCCTTCAAGAAGTTTACATTCTAATGGGGGAACACAACACCTACATACAAACAAGCATATAGGATAAAATGGAGATCTCAGAAGGTGATAGCATTAAGGAAGAGTAAGAAAGGCTTCTTGCAAAAAAGTAGTTTTAGCTGACACTTGAAGAAAACAGGAGTCAGAGGTGGGAGAGGGGATTCCAGAAAATGGAGGACACGTGAAAATACAGTTTCTTAATCAGTAAAATTAGGGGACTGTACAAAGTCTGGGGGAGGGGGGGCAGCTAGTAGTTAAGAGCACCAGCCCTGGGGTCAGGAGGACCTGAGTTCAAATCTGACCTCACACACTTACTAGCTGTGGGACCCTGAGGAATTAACCTAACCCTGTTTGCCTCAGTTTCCTCAGCTATAAAATGAGCTGTAATGGAAAACTGCAAACTACTCCACTATCTTTACAAAGAAAATCCCATATGAGGTCATGAAGAGTTGGGACACAACTGAACAACATTAAGTCTCTGAGATTCCTTCCAACTCTAGATGTGATTCTAAGGAAGATACTAACATCCAATCATAGCATGATTCCCACAGCTTCAATTCACAGAGGTGTTTGCCTCCTCTGAACTGCAGTACTTAAATTTCTACTGTGAACATAGCAATTAATTACATACTGTCTCATGACACTTTATGCCTGGTATTTTACTTGTTTTTTGTTCACAGCTACATTCTAAACTCTAGGAGGGCAGGACTCTGCATACTCTTTTATGCCCCTCTTAACAATAAATATTCAAGTCTCCTATTGGTAAGACACAGCATCCCACGTGACCTTGAGGTAGAGATAGAAGGAAGGAGGAAACCAGCATTGATTTAGCTCTTAACTATGTGCCAAGGACTGTGATAAGTGCCTTACAAACATTCTCATTTGATCCTCACAACAACCCTAGAAACAGGTGCTATTATTATCTGTATTTTACAATTAAAGAAACTGAGGCAGACTGAAGTTCAAGTAATTTGTCCAGGGTCGTACAGTTTAGTGCCTGAAGACAGATTTTGAGCTCTTTTTTTCCCATATTAGGTCCAAAGCTCTATCCAATGTACCACCTAGCTGCCTTACACATAGTGGGCTTAATATTAGTCAAGGAATTGTGTTTGGAAGGATGAGAGGGGAAAGGATGCAGAGGAACTCATATATATAATGAATTGGGGATAGCTGTCACCTGACTGGAGTCATTGTTGGAGAAGAACCTTGGTATGCACAAGACAGTTCTTTGGTATCATTTACCATAGAGTGTGTGGAAGCCAAAAGGCCAAGAAAGACTCCAAGGACTGGGAGTACCGTGATCCTATTGTGTTTCTGATTCTGTATCTGATCCCACATATGTACATTCCGAGAATGTCTTGCGTGGGTCGTTGGCTCATTCTGCATAAATGAATAAGTGAAAAGTACTCATTAAGCACTTACATGTGTTCAAAGCACTATTCTAAGTGCTAAGTATACAAATAGAAAACACATTCCTGTTCTTAAAGGTGGTTTCAACTACAAGTTAGCTTAAAAGGTCTTTTGATCCTTAGGGTTGGTGATATATCTTCATTTCCCTTGACAAAATCTTAGTTTCTGATGTTTTGACCATTTCAGTGTTAAAGACTGGTGATGGTTAAAGACTTTCTTTCGCTATGTCTTCAATAGCTAGACCACATCTTGACAGAGATTGTTTCTTGGAATAATCGCTGATTTAGAAATGAGTAGTTTTGAAAGTAGGGGTCGTAGGGCAGAATGGTTGCCTCTTCCAGGGCTCTTGGGCTGACCTACTCTTTAGAGTCAGTTGGTTAGCAGTTACTGATGATGTGACACAGAAGGTGCACCCTTTTCCCAAGTGACCCCTTCAGTTATAGCTACTGTTATGCTAGACTGAACCTAGGGTATACCAAAGAAAGGATTCTAAGCAGTGGTAACACACCTCATAGATTCAAGCCTAGAGATTCTCCTCTGACCCTAAGCTGAGTTCAATACCTTATTTCTAGGGGGAATTTCCCTATAATGGGTACTAAGATATGATAGAAAGGATTTATTCCAAAAATCAGATACCCTAAGGAGGTCCAGTGATAAAAAGAACAGTTCCATATTTACTTTCAATAGAACACTTTTAGTAGCAAAGAACTAGAAACAGTAGTAGATGTCCATGAGCTAGGGAATGGTGGTATATGAATACAAGGGAACATTACTGTGTGGTAACAAATCACGACTAGAGATAATGCAGAGATGCATGAGAAGACTTCTATGAATTGATGTAAAGTAAAACATCATTGACACAACCAGGAAAAGTCTGTACAGTGACTACAGTAAAATCAATGGCAGAACAAAAACACAAAACCAAAAGCAAATGGTATAAAATTATGAAAGTTATGAGAAGACAGATCCTGCAGGGGATTAGGTTGTGAGGGTGAAACACTTGCATATAATGTCAGACTCAGTTGATTATGTTGACAAATTCTCTTTTACATTGTTTGTTATGTAAGGGAAAATCTATTTAAAAATGCAAGTGACAAAAAAGTCAAAGACAAAAAAAATTTTAATGACACTTAGCTCACATCCATGAAGTAATATATGCATAAGAAAGCCTTGATTATTATTCAATTCCATGTGGCAATGATCAACATAACCTCTCATCAAGTTTATTCATTTTTTTTTTCCTTTGAGGATGTTCTTTAGAGGTAGAAAACACTTTTAACTGTAGCCTTTGAAGCTAAACAGGCTAAATTCCCTTAAACTTTCCTGAGAAAACAATGTTTTCCTTAAAAAAAAAAACAAAACATTCTGCTTTATTTGCAGATCCACAAAGGTCTAAAAAGTATAGATGAAAATGGAAAATTTTTGCAAGGAAAAATGATTATACAGGTTTATCATTATTTTCTTTAGAAAATAACCACAGGAAATATGAAGACTCTAAACATAAATAAAACTAAAAGAATGTCCATACAACTGGAAAAAAAATTTTGGGCGAAGTACATCTTTAGTTTGCCTTCACTGGGAAAGATATTGCAACATCATTTATATTGTTGGATTCAGTCTGTGAGGAACACAGAGTTTCATATGTTTTGATAGTTATGGTAATAGACTGCAGAACCGGCATCAGACATGACAGAGGATATAGTTGAAGGGTTATGTTCACCATCATGGCCCGGAGAGACAAGCTCCAGCTCTGCTTTACATAAGTGGTGAAAATACTGATCAAATTCTGTGCGGTCCACATCTGCAAGGAGCTCAGCAGGTTGGCTGGTGTCCAGGCCATCCCTGCAGGACAGGGCCTCTGGAGGAGGAGAGGGCTGACTAGATCCTGGCTGATGCTGCATCTGGAAACCACGGACACTGCCCCCAGCCTGCAGGGAGCCCATGGGACCATAGTACATGTGCAGAGGGTTGGAGGGACCCATCAGACCCTGCAACGAGTGGGCCAAGGGTTCCTGAACGTGCCTGTGGTGCACAGCACCTGGGTGAGAGTCAGGATGCACAGAGTACTCAGAGGCTGCAGGATAGTTGTAGGGTCCCGGCTGGCAGTCCCCTTGAAGAGAGGAAGTGAAGAAAGCGGCATCTGGCTCCATGCCATCCATGGGAGAAGCCTCAGGGGTAGGCAGGTTGTAGCTGTCAAACTGAGGGGCCGGACCCAGGCTCTGGCACTCACGGTAGTGTCCCATCTGAGGAGGTAGCACTCCCTGACCCGGGTGGTAGGCCTGTTCATGGAACGGCAGTCCCAGGCTGTCCACACACACTCTGCCCTCTGGACCCAGCCCAGAGCCCGGCTGCTCAGGGAGGCTGTGGAGGAAGCCACTCTCTGCCCGTTTCAGCCTTTTCACCTGCTTCCTCCTCCGAGGCCGGTATTTGTAATTGGGGTGGTCCTGCATGTGCTGCACTCGCAGCCGCTCGGCCTCCTCCACAAAGGGCCTCTTCTCGGCAAGAGGTAACGCCTTCCAGGACTTCCCTGCCAACATGATGAACAAAGTTAATCTTAAAGAATCACAAATCTCAGAATTGAAGACAGCTAATACGCAGCAGAAAGCACATCAGTTCTAACATCAGTGAGCCTGGGTTCAAATCATAGCATGGCCACTTGCTATCTGTTCAACTTTGGATAAGTTACTTACATTTTCTAATGCTGTTTCCTCCTCTGGAAAATGAGGATTTGAAATTAGATAACCTCTAAAAGTTCTATACTCTAACACTATGATCCTGGGACTTCAGAGGTCATCCATCTAGTCTAAACCACAGCAGAACCAAAATAATAACCTCCCACTCTACAGCATACCTTACAAAGGGTCCTACAGTATACCTTACTCATCCTTTACAGGAAGGTCTCCAGTGAGGGAGCTTCATTACACTTTGGGATCACTCTAATTTCGAAGAAATCTGCTTAAATTGGATCTCGAGCAGCTTTTCCACATGCTATTCTTTGTGGAGTTGAACTGTTATTACTATCTCTGCTTCCTTAAGGTCAACAAAGTCCAAGGCCTCCTCCGTAGGAGGGCTTTCAAATCCTTCCTTTAGGTGCCCTTCAACATCATCATGGTGGCCCACCTCTGGAAGCTATCACAAAAGCCAATAAAGCACATAATCACCCCCCTTTCCATATTGGGTTCATAAAATGATGGCCCCAAGGGATTTTATAGCAGGTTCTTACCAAACGTAATTTTTTTCTTCCCCCCTTTCCCTTAGAAACAGAACAAAGAGGGCAGCCACTGGCATAGTGGATAGAGCACCAGCCCAGAAGTCAGGAGGACCTGAGTTTAAATCTGACCTTAGACCAAACACTTGACACTTACTAGCTGTGTGACCCTGGGCAAGTCACTTAACCCCAATCGCCTTAAAAAAAATTTTTTTTAATTAAAAAAGAAAAAAAAAAGAAACATAACAAAGGAGGACTCCATCTGGCTGTAATGTAACCTTATCAACACATCTCAGGATCCCAAAGTCAAGGTTTCTAAAAAGTAGGTCTTGCTTTTAATTAAATCAGTCTACAAGTATTTGTTATGCTCTTGCTATGTGCTAAACTCTCGGAGGGGAAAAGACAAAACCTGCCTTGCTCTCTAGAAGGTTACGTGTAAATGGTGTAGACAACATATACATAAATCAGCACATACAAGATGAAAAGTAACCTTAGAGAAAAGCACTAGTAGTTGGGGAAACAGGGAAAGGGTTCCTTCAGCAGGAGGGGTCATGTGAGCTGAGACTTAAAATCAGGGAAGCTAAAAAGCAATGTTAGGAGAGAGAGAACATTCCAGGCTTGAGAAAGAGTACAGCGCTAGAAATGGGAGGAAGAGCAAGTAGGCCAGTTGCTATGGCCAAACCATAGAATGTATGGAGGGAAATAATGTGCTTAAGTATGTGGAAGAGGCAAGGTTATAAAGAACTTTAAATGTCAATCAAAGGAATTTGTATTTGATGATAGAGGTAAATAGGCTTGAAGCCACGAGAGCTTATTAAGTAGAGGTGACATGGGCTGACCTATTCACTAGGAAACTTATTTTGGTAGCTGGTAGAAAATGGACTAAAGTGGGGAGAGATATGAGGGAGAGAGGCCAATTATTTCAAACAGTCATGGCAAGAGGTGAGTGATAAGGTTTTGAAGTAGGCTGGTGGCTGGGTATGTGTGGGCCATGTCTGAGAGCTGCTGTAGAGAAAGAAATTATAAGCTCGGTAAATGATTAGATTATTGAGAGGGGGGAGTGAGAGATATCAAAAGTATGACACCGAAAATGCAAATCTGGATGACGAGAAGGATGGTCGTGCCTTTGATAAGAGTAGGGAAGTTGAGAAAACGTAGGAGTGAAGGGAAAGATGATTCTGTTTTGGATATATGAAGTTTGAGATGCCTACAAGTCCTTCACGTAGAAATATCAATAGTTGCTGATGTGAGATGCTGAGTCCAGAGACTAGGGATGGATACATAGATCTGAGAATCATGTGAATAAAGGTAATAATTGAAGCCTTAAAAGCTGATGAAATCACCATGTGAGATAATATAGAGAGAAAAGAGAATCAATTGGGCTTAGAACAGAACCTTGGGGTTTGGGCAACCCCAAAAGTTTTGCTGCTGTTGTTCAGTGTTGCAATCATGTCCAACTCTTGTGACTGCATTTGGGGCTTTCTCAGCAAGGATACTGTAGTGGTTTGCCATTTCCTTCTCCAGTTTATTTTACAGATGAGGAACTGAGGCAGTTAAGTGACTTGTCCAGGGTCACACATCTAGTGTCTGAGGCCAGATTTGAACTCGGAAGATGAGTCTTCCTGACTTCAGGCCTAGCACTCTATCCACTGAACCAACAAGTCCATGTAATTAGCATTGCCATAAATAAAAATACAGCAAAGAATTGGGGGGGGGGGTTAGATAGAAGAATCGAAACCTGTTGTGTCATTCCCATAGCTGTTATGCTTATATAAGCACCTCCCACATCTATACAGAAGACCTTCCCAAGTTTTGAGTTGAAACTGACATTTCTTTGGCTAACTTTATGCACCCAACCCCCTAAGGAATTAAATGATGAAACTATATTCCCTTATTCCAAAAACTATATCCCTGATGTTCATGGTCCTCCCCCCCCAACCCTTTCTCTTCACAGGCAGTAACCCCAACCATTGTAAACAGCTCACAATACCCAAATTCTTCACAGAATGAAAGAATCTCAGAATACCAACCCCACAAAAGTAGTTGTACCACCATTTGTCACTTACAGGGTATGGTATATTGGGAAAAGTTTCCACTGCACTAAAAAGTAGGAAAACCTGGGTTAAAAGTAATCCATTCTGCTATACATACTCCCAAAGGGGCTAAATACAAAGGGAAAGGAATTACCTACACAAATATTTAAAGCAGTATTTTTTGTTGTAACAAAGACTTTGAAAGAAGTGAGTGTCCATAAATCAGTTAAGTAGCTAAACAATGTGATACATGAAAGTAATGGAATGTTATTACACAATAAGAAATAATAAAGAGTATAAATTCTGAAAAGCCTCGAAAGACTTATATGAACTGAGGTAGAGTGAAGTGAGTAGAACAAGGAGAGGAACATACAGATTACAATAATGTAAAGGAAAACAATTCTGAAAGCCTTAAAAACTCTGCTCTATTAAATGACCAATCATAGTTCCAAAACACTAATAATTAATTGTGCTTCCCATTTCTTGCAAAAGAGGTGAAGGAACACAGAATCAATCAATGAGCATTTATTAATAACCCATCATGTGTCATGCGCTGAGCAATAAATACAAGGTAGTTAAATACTAGGTAGCTTGAGAAGGCACTAGCAGTTGATAGATGAAGAAAGGCAGCGTGTGCTAAGTGGTGACTGAGCTGTATCTTGAAGGAAGAAAGGGTGTCTATGAAGCAGCTGTGAGATGAAAGCATACTTCAGGCATTTGGGATGGCCAGTATAAAAGCATAGAGACAGAAGATGGAGCATTCTGCTTGAGAAAATGGACTAGGCCAAAACTAAGGTAAAATATGTCCAACGAAGCTGGAAAAGGTCACAAAGGACTTTTTTGTGAAGGCAGCTAGGTGCCACAGTGGTAATAGTGTTGGACCAGTTAGGAAGATCTGACTTCAAATCCTATTTTGGTCAATTTACTAGCTACCTGTGTATCCATGAGCAAGTCTGCCTCAGTTTCCTTACATGTATAATGAGGCTAAACAGCATCTACCTCCCATGGTTATCATGAGGATCAATTGAGATAACATTTGCAAGGTGTTTGCAACCTTAAAGCACTATGTAAACGCTACTTATTTTATTAAAAGTTCAACCAAAAGTTTTTATTTTATCCTAGAAGCAATAGGGAGCCACTTATGTGATTATTGAGTAGGGGAGCAACATAGATCTTCAACTAAAGAGAATCACTTTGTCAGCCCTGTGTAGGGTAAACTGAAGTGGAAAGACTTGAGAGAGGACTAGGAGATAAATTAGCAGATTATTGCAATAATTTAGATGACATGTAATAAAATCCTGAACTATGATGAATGAGATATAAATCTCTAAACAAGGTAAAAAATAAGTAATACATTCCATGTTCTTCTAATTTTCCTGCAATATCTCTTTGTATCTGTCACTTATCCATCTTGACCCCATCTTGATAAACAGTGTTGACATTGGTTCATGTCCAGCCTCTGCCACACTGCCCTCCAGTTTTCCCAACAATTTTCACCAAATAATGAACTCTTATCCCAAGTCTTTACACTTGTCAAAATAATGGTTATTATATTCATTTGCTGCTATATAAGTTGTATGTCTGCTCTGTTTCATTGATCTGCTCTTCCACTTCTTAGCCAGTACCAGACAATGTGGACAATCACTACCTTATAATATAGTCCCAAGATCTGGCACTGCTAAACCTCCTTTCTCCACATTTTTCCTTATTAGTTCCTTTGATATTCCTGAGTCTTGCTCTTCCAAATGGATTTTATTATTATTTTTTTAATCCAGTAAAATAATTTTTTGGTAATTTAAATTGGGACGGTATTGAATGTATAAATCAGCTTAGGTAAAATCATCATTTCCCTTATATTGGCCCTGCCTACCCATGAACAATCAATAGCTCTCCAATTATTCAAATCCGGTTCCACCTATACAAAAAGTTTTGGGGGAATGGCTGAACAAGTTAAGGCATATGATTGTGATGAAATACTACTCTGCCATAAAAAATGATGAGCTCAATGATCTAAGAAACACATGGAAAGACCTGCACAAAAATTGAAGATCAAAATGAGCAGAACCAAGAGAACATTGTATACAGTCACAGCAACATTGTTTTAAGAACTACTTTGAACAAATAAGTCATTTTGCCCATTATCAATACCAAATTAATTACAAAATACATATGCATAAAGATGCTATCTGCATCCAGAGAAAGAACTGATAAATAGAAGTATGTGTAGAATTATGTGTGTGTGTTACACACACACACCTATTTGTGTCTAATGGTAGCCATCTCTAGTGTGGAGCAGGGAAGGAAAACAAAAAAGAAAAAAAAAGAAATTATATATAAATTGTATATATCATATATGTAAATGGAATAGCAAATTATACATACAGGTTTTCAGTTTCATGTGCAATTTTTTTATTCTACTGTTATGGAAATGCTTGTTTATCCCATAAATTAAAAATAAAATAAATTTTTAAAAATAATAATTTAAAAGATTCTAACTTTACCACTTACAAGCCAATTCACCTCTGTGAGCATCACTTTCCTTATTGGAAAAAGTCTGTCGACAAGCTTATTATAAGAGCTTATTATGTGCCAGGCACTGTGAGCCAAGAGCTGGGAGTATAAAAACAAGAAAAAATAAAGACAGTTCCGGGCCTCAAAGAATTTACATTCTAATGGTGGTAGACAATACATAAAAGGAAGTTATTGAGGGATAAAGAGGGGCATATGGCTAGGGAGTATGAATGAAGATTCCCCAGAGAAATGAAGAGATGGTAAGTCCAGGTGCCCTCCTAGTTCAGGGAAGAACCATCCAGTCAAAATGGGGCTGAGGGTCCTTCCTAAGTATGAATTCCCAGGTTGAAATGATATTTCAGGATGAAGAGTTTGGGGTGGGGGAAGGGCAGGGAGATCAGACTAGAGCAGAGATTTGTCTTCTGCTTTTCTTTGGATCTCCATCCAGTCCTCAGCATATCATAGGCACTTAAATGCTTGCTGACTAGCTTTTTGACTTATACACTACCAATCTGACAGTTTGTAAGGAAAGGATCTTATAACCTTTAAGCGCTACATAAATGTGGCCTTTTAAAAATATATCTTGTTTCTCACAAATTTAAAGCATTCGACAATAAGGTTCTAACCATTAGAAGCATACTTGAACTCAGCTAGTGTGACTTGGAACAGAAGTCTCCTGACTGGTCTCCTTGCCTCAAATTTGTTCCCATGCCAAACCATCCTTCATTCAACAACCAAAGTGATTTTCCCAAAGCATAGATCTGAGTCTCTCCACCCACAAGGATCCCGAGCCCCAACCCCTTCCCCCCTCCAATGCCCCCGCCCATTTTTCCATTCCAGGCATAAAATACCCAGGGCAGGCAGGGTGTCCTCTGCTTTCATGGATCAAATTCATAACCTGTCATTCCACAATTCTAATTTCAAATCTTCCTCCAATCCCCTCTGAAAATGTTAAACCTCAATTCCACTAACAGTTCACACTTTAGCAGGGATTAGCTATAGCCTGAGTCTAAGTGTCCAGTACAGACACAGGATGGGTACCCTAGAGAAGAAAGATGGGAAGGAACCCCAGGGAAAGGAAAGGGGCACGAACAGGAAAAGTGCCTAAGGAACCCAAGGCAAACTTTGTCTGCTTCATATTTTTGACCATGACTGACTGGGGCCTTCTTCTACCGGAAATATAACAGGGAGCTGTTTCTTTCAACTCCCAAAGCACATTTGCTTACTTTGTCACATAATTTATTTGATAATTATTATCAAAGATTGCCTTGCATAATTACTCCAGCTGGAGCTCAAGCTGGAAAGGGCCTTAGGGACCCTCTAGTCCAATCCTTTTTACAAAGTAGGAAAGAGGCATTAAAAGGTTAAGTTAATTGCTTAGGGGCACACAGCTAGTGTCAGAGACAATATTTGAATCCAGCTCTACCAGACCCGAGGGCAGGGCCGATCACAGCAACTACATCTCAAGTCCTGAGGCCTTCCCTTTGTATGCACCTTTTGGTCAGAAAACATCCCCCTCACACCTACTTAGACAAATATTAACATATTAAACCTTCAGTCAATTCACAGCCACATCTAAGCCCCCTTCCCTTTTATTATTCTAATACCTAAAGTCTCACAGCTTGGATTCTTCATATTCACCTTTTCTAAACTGGATCCATTATGGAATTGGAGGAAGACGGTTTTGTCTAACAGAATCAGAACTGAAGGGACCTCAAAGATCATCCAGTCGCATCCGTTCAACTGAACCAACCTTCTCTGCGGCTCAGGGAAGGGCAAGTGACTCACTCAAGGTTTTAACAAGTATTAACTACCAAGATTCAAACCCAAGACCTCCAACTCCAAGGCCAATCATCTTTCCACTACCCATAACAGTCTCTATAATTAGCACAGGGTTTTGTTTTGTTTTTTCTAAACTCCAAGTCAAAGAATCTTAGAATCTCAGAGACAGAAGGGACCTCAAAGTTCATCTAGATCAAGTCAGACCTGAGCAGGACCTGCTCAGCAGTCCCTGACAAGGGATCAACCTGGCTTCTCTGAGTGAAGACTTGCACGAATTTAGGCAGCCCATTGCCCCTTGGGTCAACCCCAGTTGTTGGTAAAGTTTTCCATTCTAGCAAAAGAAAATCTGCCCCTGCAACTTCCACATAGCTAGCTGCTAGACTCCAGTCCTCTCATCTCAAGCCAAACATTTAATATGTCACACAAGGCCTTCAAAGAGTTGAAGACAACTCTCACGTGTCCCCCTTTCTACTCAAAGATATCTCCATATTCCTTATATAGAAAACACAATAGCATGATCTTTCGACCCCTTCCCCTTTTGGTCTTTAGCTATTTTTCTTATCTGTGAAATAGAAATAAAGTGCTTGTTGTGCAGAAAGTTAACTCTTTTCCAAAGAAATTTTCTATTTTGTAAAATAGGTTTATAATTTGGTTTTACCAATAGCAAAATACTACAAACAAACTAAATGCCTCATCATTAGAGAGAATACTTTATAGCAACAAAGATTAATAAATACAAATATACAGAAATATAGGTAAAGCCATATGAATTTATGCAAAATAGAGCAGAACATGAAATGGTAGACACATTGATTGTATCTATGCAATACAGGTATGCCTATGTTGATGAGTCATCTCCATCTTCATCCCAACACTCCATGCCTTTGCACTGCAGCCTATCCCCTATACCTGGAATAGTCTTCCCTTCCCTTCCTTACCAATGCTTCAGTTTCTCTGGCTTCCTTCAACACTCAGTTCAAATGCCATCTGCAGGAGGCTTTTTCTGGTTTGCTCTAGGATCCTCTTTAAGTACCTGGTTATTTTCATGTTTTTCTCTCCTTTAGAATAGGAGTTCCTTGAAAGCACAAATTATTTTTGCCTGTCTTTTTATCACCAGAGTTTAACACATAATAAGTGCTTAATACATGCATGTTACCTGACTGATTTGTCAAAGTTCATACATCCAGTTGGTTATCACAGGAAGGACTTAAAACCCTGATTTTTCTGACTCTAAAGGCCAGCCAACTAGCTGCTACACAGAGGTTTCAAACTCACTGGCCCAAGGGCAACTCCTGAGTGCCAGATGAAAAAGTAATTGAGAAATGTTTAACAAAAGAAATAAAACTACAATACAACATAAATAATGTTAATTTGTGGTCTACTAAATCAAAGTGGAGCCAGCAGGGATCTGTTTCTGTTTGAGTTTGACACTATAGCATCACACTCATCTTCCTTACCAGCAAGTACCATTTACCTTTCTTTCATAGTCTTTTTAAAATAAAAATTAAATAATCTCCCCAGGCAGTTATAGGAATGTGGCAACAAAGATTTCAGGCTGTTTTTTACTAAACTAATGTATGACCATTCCATTTATAGAATTTCAGAACTGGAAGAGACGTTAGAGATCATTTTATCTAAGTCCCTTACTTGACAGTTGAAGAAACTGAGGTGTTCTAGACTTTCCTAAGGTGGACCAGGTAGGTTAGTGGCAATGGTTGAACTAGAACCTAAATATTTCTGGATCCTGGCCCAGTGCTTTTCCATCACAAAATACTGCTTTCATAACATACTGATCTCTGTCTTCCTCATTTCAGAACGACTAAGAAACAATAAACAAAGTTTTAAAGCTATTTTGTAACCAAAAAAAAAAAAAAAGCTAAAATTGGTACACACTTATCCTGCTCTTTAGGAATTAACCCCAACTCTTTAGCCAAAAAAACAAACAAAATAAAAACAAACAAACAAAAAACCTGGCATAAGGCGCTAAGGACTGAAACTGTGACTGCACTGTTAGGGAACTCCGAGGAGAGGGGACTCCCTCTACCTTCTGCATAATTCATTATGTTAGAGTGACCTGGGCCAATTGAGAGGTAAAGTAACTTGCTCATGATCATTTAGCAGGTATGAGCCATGGGCATAACTTGAACTCGTCTCCCGTTTCCCAGGAGAATTCGCTATCTGCAATACCCATTATGTCGATGCTTCTCTGAGTGTGAACAGTTGACCATAAAATAAAAGTCATACTATAGGGCAGCACTTTGAAGCACAGTTGCTTCCATACTGCATGGTTGTAGACTGGACCGACAAAAAACTCTTTGCATTGTTGTTTACACACACACACACACACACACACACACACACACACACACACACGGTATCTACACAGCAACCTCTAACAGTTTGTATTCGTAAACAAGATGGAAAATTGTAATATGCTCTTATCGTCGTCACTGACCAATATTTTTAATCTCCAATGCAGCGTACTCTTATGTCTCAACTTTTAACCTAAGAAAATTCGGATATCGGCTTTATCTTTCTACTACTACTTTCGTTATGGTTGGACCTGACTTTCAAGCAGTTCTTAGCAAACTACCCAACCCACTGAAACAACATCGCAGGAGAATCATTTAGGTCCTCAGCACCTCTTTATTACCAGCCTTCGGATAGGGACCCCTGATTATACTTCGTATAGGAAACGTCTCTACCAACGAAGGTAAGCACTTTTCTGCAATTTATCCTCTAGGAGAGTTGTTGACCTTTACGCTTAGAAGTTAAGTGACCTGACCTGGGTCATTAAGCCAGTGGAAATTGAACCTAGAACTTCCTGATTCTGAGACCAGCTCTCAGGTCCACTGCGCCACGCTGCTATCAAACCAAAAATAATGCCCAGGGACCCCTTTGCAGTAGCGAAAGTAAGGTTAAAAAAGGTGTAATTGACATAAACGCCTATTCAGGTTTTCCACTGAGGGGACCCCATAAAGGGGCTGTGGTCCAATCGGGATAAATTTTCCTTACCCCCACCCCCGCCCGTGGTCATTGTTGTACTGCTGGATACAGTCAGTACAAAAGTGATAGGGACACTTGTGGACAAGCCATTGAACAGACTAAGGTCAAAAGCTCTCTTAGAGTAACCGCCACTTGAAAGATCTTTGGTACAGATGCTGGGTCTTCTTCCCCCACCTCCCGCCCCTTCCCAAGTCTCCTAGTTCCTGCTGCAAATGCCCAGGAGCCCCACTCACCCAGCATCTTGCTCAGCTCAGCGTTGTGCAGGTCAGGGTTCTGCTGTGCCAGCCTCTTGCGCTCGTCCTTGGCCCACACCATGAACGCGTTCATGGGCCGCCGGATGCGGGACTCCCCTTTGCCACGGCATGCAGTTCCAGAAGCTGCAGAAGTCGCGCTGCTCCCGCTCCCTGCACCCGCACTGGACTCGTTCTTGACCTTCATCTCCCCCAGGGGGCTCAAAGACTCTGCCCAAGGACAGGGGCCCATCCCGGCCATCATCATGGGCAGCGTGCACCTGGCCTGGCTCTGGTCGTCACTGGCGTACCCTGCATCCGGGCTGCTCATGGCTCTCCTGCCCAGACTTCACGGCCTGCACCCCGCCCCGCCCCCCACACCCTCAGCCGGGACCGACGGTTCCCCCAGTGGCTGGTCGAGGGTGGGAAGAGAGCGCGGTTTGCCGGCGAGAATCAATGATCTATCTGGATGATCTGATTCCCAGGATCCATTCAAAGCCACCCCAACAAGAAGCGCCCCAAACAGACACTGCCTCACTAGAAATGCTCTCCCCGAAGCCGCTCCTCTTTCTACACCCACGCGACCAATGGGGCTCCGAGGGCGGGTCGGCTCCCTTGAGGTGTCAGATGCCCCTGCCTGACCAGCGGGAGCTATCTCGACTGCTGCTCGGGTTTTACCTGAACAGGTGAGAGCTGGAGAAAACCTGGAGTCCAAGAACTGGACCTCCCTGAACCTGGTTGCTCTTTGGACAGTTAAGACATATTGCGCTCCTGGTCACCTCTGATGCATACCGGTTTCTCCACTTACCTAAAATAGAGGTGCGCAATCTGGGGGAGCATGAATTTGTGGGGTTTTTTTAATGCTTTGATAACTGTATTGAATATAATTGGTTTTCTTTGTAGAACTGCGCATTTTATTTTATGCATGTAAAAACAATCTTCTGAAAAAAGGTCCATAATTTTCACCAGACTGCCAAAGGGGTCCGTGACACAAAAATGACCACCCCACGAGGAGGCCTATATCCTGGCAGGGAGCAGGTTCTGGGTGAAATTTCCGCAAGTCACCTCTAAGTCTTGGAGATATGGCAGTCCGAGCCCTGAAATCAGTTAAGGAAGTACCATAATCGGTACCTTTCTCAAATGGCCTGGAGTCTTATTAATTCCAAGAAGATGGGAGGCGCCGTGAGTAGAATACTGGCCTAGAGTCAGGAAGACTTAAGTTCAAATCCAGCCTCAGACACTGGGCAAGTTAGTTAACATCTGTCTAACTCAGTTTCCTTGTCTGTAAAGTAGGGATAATAATAATAATACCTATTTCCTAGGGGTTTTGTGAGACAATATTTGTAAGGTGGTTTGCATAATTTCAAGTGGTACATAAATGTTAGTATTAAAAAACCAAATTAGGTGTTTATTTCAAAATTCTGAAAGTCACTAAAATAGCATTCCTCACATCAAGGTATTTTACCAAGTTAAATAGATGATAGATACTTGAAAAGCTTAGGAATTATTTCAAGGATTGTGAGATGAATGTAAATTTAACCATATGTAAAACTTAATAGGGATCTGAAAACATTGCTCCCTCTTATTTCCTCATCCGTGTTCGGATAGAACCCCAGTACCCTCCTCCCTCTAGCAATTTAGAAGGTCCGGGACTTCCCAGTAGCATGTGCAGTATGCTGTGTTATTACAGACTTCCCACAAGGCTCTCCGTTCTGCTTAGAACTGGGTACTGATTTCTTTTACCTATACCCTACTAATTCTAGGCTGCTACAACCCCTCTTGTAAACTCAGCCCCGCCCCGCCCCCAGAGTCTTTTAATCTATTAGTATTACTACCAGTTCAGAAATATAATGAAAACAGCAGAGCTCTACTTTGGAGTCAAGAGGCTGTATTCGAATGCTGGTTCTGCTACTTGCCATACCTATTAACTCGTTGGACAAGTAACCTCGCTAGTCATTTGTTTCCTCATCTGTAAAATGCGGGTGTTGGACTAGACTACTAGGGAATGTTTAAAGTTCCTTCTTCTAAATCCTACGTTTAAAAATAGCGCGTTTGTACAGCTGGGAAAGCTATATAAACGCGCTATTTTAAATCGTAAGATTTAAAGGTTTGTCACTCCTACGTTTATTTCACCAAGCTCTCTCCCTGATTACCTTAATAATATTAACACATTTAATCAGAACAAATGAAAAAGAAACACTGCACTGAGATTTTTCACTTTCTGATAGTTATAGTCACCCAGAGCCTTTCTTATTTTCGAATCCTTGTGTTTAACCCAGGGTTACCTGGCCGAGGCTAACTGGATGAAGGACTGTCTTCCAGTGGGTTCCTTCCTTCGCTTAACCCTGGCTCTGATACGCCTCTCTGGACTTTGGTCTGAGGGAATAACAAAGAAATAAAGTCCCAAAGTTTGTCCTGAGCCAAGAGTAGCTAGAGAACAATTGGGTCCCTCGACTTCGGTGGTCTTGGACTTTTTAAAAAGATTTTCATTTTTCTTCTTGCAGAACCCATGCTCCCCTCTCGTGTTGGTGGGAAGGTTGGCTGAACGGAAACTGATGGCCGAAGACCTGCCACAGGTCCCCCACTATTTCTACTTCTCTTCCCTCCCCCAATTACTCAGTCCCTTATTTGTATACATCGAATCAGTTCGGTAGTGAGCAATACCCTGCACCTCAGATCCCCCCTCCTATCCCTTCAAAAGATTGTACAAATGCTTTGTCCTTCCCTTCCCCCACCTCATCGCAGCTAATCTCGTTTTAGCTTTTCCCCAACATGCAGATTCACTATAATCAATGAAAGAGGTCTATCAGCAAGATAGAAAAGGTCGGGGAGGGGATATTCTTTCCTTAACATTTCAAGGGAGACACTACTCCTAGGTTGTTCTTGGGCTGTTCAAGGTTGTTCTGTCTGTCCTAAAAAACAGAATTCCCTTTCCTCCAATCTAGCCCTGGGAGGAAAATACTTATCCCGGGTAGATGTGTGTTTTTAAAGCTTCATGCTCATTCTCAGAATTTCCTAGAACTTTTAGTACTTCTCTTCCTTGCCGGTTTCTCTATCCTCCCTTTAATCTTGTGTTGATCTCTGTTCATCAGTCAGATTCAGTTTATTTTATTGAGAAATTTTAAGGGAGCTGTGACACGGGGCCTGAGAGACTGGGAAATAGTGACGGAGACAGGAAGAAAGTCTGAGCAGGAAAAGAGTGTTGGCAGGGGTGGCATTTCTATCAAGACTGCTCTGATTTAACTGGCCCTCATTAAAAGCACATTTTAAAGGGGGGAGGGTACAATACGAAGCATTTCTGCTGTCCTTGGCACAAAAATAAGGCAACCTGCTGTTACAGGTCCAGAGAGGCTGAATTGCCCGATGTTTCACGTTGTAAAGAGGCTGGAGGCAGTCATAATAGAAATATTATTCTCATATTTGATGGAGATGACAGAAATAGTTTTGTGATAAGTTGTTACTATTGTTCTTTCAAGTTTAATGAAACATGAAAGGCAGACCATTGTACAAATAGAAGAATGTTGGGGTTTTTTTTAATTGAATAAAAGTGTTGGAATGTAAGCTCATCTTCCATAGGCTGTGTTGTTTTATAGTCTTGAGCTAAGCCTTGAAAGATAGGAAGGATTTCAAGAGGTGATGATTACTCTCCTCCTTTGCCAGGCAAAAAGGCTAGCAAGAACAAAAATTGAGAAGTGTGGAAGAATGGTTTGAGGATTGTCTACATGCATACCTGACAGTATGTGCCTGTTCTCTGTCCACTCTCTTTCATCTGTTTTCCTCCTCCCTATTGTATCCTCCCTCTCCTCTTCCCTAACTCTCCCCCCTTCTCTTCCTTCCCACTTCTCTCCCTTTTCTCTTCCCCCACCCCCAAGGACAATAACAACAGGTTACACAGACAATTTGATCTGAATCTTTTCAATCAGATAAGATAGCATGTAAAGTACTTTATAACTTTAAGGTATTAAATGTTCAGTTAACATCATCCAGCCCTGTCCTTTAAACATCTGAGTACAAACTGCAGTCTCTGGATTCATAAGATCATCAATTTCTAGATGGAAGGGACCCCAGAAGCCATCTAGTGATTAGATTCTAGTCCAACTGTCTCATTCTACAAATAAGGAAACTGAGACCCAGGGGTAAATGACTTGTCCAAAGTCACTTAGGTGGTATGCTGTCATAGGTGGGATTTGAATTCAATTCCTTTAACTCCAAAGTCACTGTTCTTCCCATTGTACACATCCTCTCCCACTACATCAGGGAAAAAGAAGGACACCAGCACATCCTTGTCCCAAAGAGGAATCTCATCCTCATTTTCCCCAAAGAATTTCCTTTAATTGTCAAAAAAGGAGTTTTAAAGAAAAAGATGACAGACGTACGTTTCTAGAACCCTCAGAAAAAGACAAAAACACTAATAGTGTCCTAACACTGGCAAACAACCTAATCTCTTGTTTTGGGGTTTGACTGCTCCTTCAGGCTAGGATCTAAATCAATGAAGCAAAAGTCTGCTTTTATGCCTAGAACTGATTTACCTGGAAAATGAGGGTTGGTTGGCCAAGGCTTTGGCTACCAGAGGGAAGGAGAATGTGGTTAGGACAAGTAAGGGTGGAGATCTTCGTAAACTGCATAGTAATATAAAGATGGGAGCTGCTGGGCTGTTTTCCGGAATTGTCGTGAGGAACTCAGTGATAAACTAGAATGGCCACTGTGGGGCAGAAGTTCTTTAATTCAGAGGGAAAAAAATCTGACACGGCAAAAGTCAAGAAAAGATAAAGATCATCCCTGGGCTTTGACTCTTCATTAAGCTCAGCATGGAACCCTCAGGTATTGAGTAGAAAAAAGACTATGGGATAAAAGAAAAAGGGGGAGAGAGGGAAGAGGGACCAACTGAAAGCAGTCAGAAATGGGGGGCAGGAGCAGTTCATTTCTATTTCATAGGGAAGCAGAAATATGAAGTGATGTGGAGAGAGAAGTAAAAGGGAACTGACTACCAAAAGAGATTTCAAAGAAATGTTAAATTTAGGATTCCAGGTAAAATAACCAAGGTAGCTTTTTTAAAACCTCAAAATGCTATTGATAAAATGACAAAATAAAATTTAAAAAAATAGGAAGAGCAAAAGTTAAATATTCAATTTCAAAAATGCAGAATTTTTATTTTTGTTTTTGCCAGTTTGTTTAGATGGTATATTTGAATCCCATTTTTTTTAATTTGGTAGGAACCTTAAAGATAATTTTGTCCAACTTTCTCACTTTACCGAAAATGAAACAGATCCATAGAGACATAATGATTTTCCCCAAGGTCACACAACTACTGAAATCAGTACAAAATTTGGGCTTTTCCAATCTTTACTTCTACCAAGGATAATTATACATGTTTATCAACCATACAGCAGCCATTAAGAAATCTTACTTTTAAAAATACTCTTGGGAGGGAAGGGAAGAAGAGAATATGGAGCTCAACATTTTTTTAAATGAATGTTTAAAATTTTGTTTACATGTAATTGAGAAAAAATAAAAATTAAATTCAAAAAATAAGTACTTTACTAAAGAGGAAATAGTAGTTATGGGTATAAGTTTAGTAATTGAAACATATATATATACACATATATATATACACATATATTTGACTTGTGGGACTTGTAAGGGGGTGAGGATATTTTTATTTACACTTAAGTAGCTCATGGGAACATGGGACTTTTAAGATAAGAAGTTGCATTTACATAATATTTTAGTATATCTAAGGGCTTCCACATTCACTATTTTATTTGACTCTTTCACAACCCAAGTTAGGTAGTAAAAGTATTATTACTCCCTTTGCACTTAGGGAAACTGGGGGTCAGGAAGCTTCCCCAAGGTCACACAACTAGCTAAATGACTAAGCCTGAACTCAAACCTAGATCTCTTGATTCCAAACACAGAGCTCCATTCACTCTATTGCACCACATACTTCTTAACCTAGAGATGATCTAAATATCTCAGTGGAGTAAGTGCAGGTATTATCATTTTAATAAAATTAAACTGAGAACAGTGTGCCCCAACTCCATCCAAGTCATAACTTGACAAAAGAGGACTGATTTTACCAGTTAGGAGGAAATTCAAGAGTTTGAACAATCAACTCTTTTTTCTCTTTGGAACCCTTTATTACTCTTGCCATGAGTAGGGGAAATTGTACCAAGGGAAAATGTTGCCCATTTTATTCAATAATCTTGGGGAATAAACTTGTTGAAATTAATTTGCTTGGAAAGCACCTCCCCGCTTCTTTTAACAGGCTGAGGAGAGGAAGGGGTGACTTTTTCCATGTATTGACTAGTTTTACTAAACTTCTTTTCTCCCTCCCCCTCTTTTTGGATTTATGTTCTAGGAAGTGGGATGAAAAGCAAAGCCTGAAATGTTGGTGCTATAGGAGCAGGATGTAGGAATTTTTTTAATGCAACTCCCTGGATCTTAAAATTACTCTCCAAATCACTGTTGAGAATAAAAGTTTCTAAAATTAAATCAACCATGCAATTTAGAATTTATCAATTTAACATTTTGATTAGTTAAATTGAATTCCTTTGAAATATTGTCTCTTTCTGTCACTGCCACTGATTTTATCAACCATTTTTGCTTCTAGCTCTCTTCCCTGAAATCAGTCTCTTGTTAGTCCATTTTTTGCATACCTGCACCTCAACGGTTGGATCTTAAGTTTTGACTATTGTTACAGAGGACTTTTAGATTCAAATAAAAATTAAATAAATGTTATCCTCATAATGCTAGCAAAAATTCCTTCCCTAACTTTTTGCATTTTTACTTTAGTGATCCCCCAGTTTTTGCTAATGACACTTTTCCTTGAGCCTCTCCTACACATCCCTAAAAATTTTTAGTGAGGACATTTCTCCTGATGCAAAATAGCATACTTTAAAAAAAATCAAAGTTAAGTTAAATGACTCTGGAGCAAACACATTCAAAATAAGTCAATTCAACAAGCATTTATTAAGCATCTAATATATCCTAGGTGCTAGGGATACAAAGAAAGGTTAAAGCTTAAAAGTCCCTGCTCTGAAAGAGCTCACAGTCTGATAGAGCACACACAATATGCAAACAATTATGTACAAATAATATGTAAGCACAGGACAAATTGGAAACAATCAACAGAAGAAAGACATTAGCACTAAGGGAGATCTGGAAAGGCTTCTTATAGAAGGTGGGTTTTGGAAGGGGCTTATTTGAAAGTCAGGGAAGGCAAGAGATGAATATGAGGAAGAAGAGAATTACAAGGCCTGAGTGAGAACCAGTAAAGATGCCTGTAATAAGGAATGAGAGTGTCCTGTGTGCAGATGAGCAAAGAAGCTAGTGTCACTGAATTACAGGGCATGTGGAAGGAAGGAAGGTGTAAGAAGGCTGAAAAGATAGGAAGGGGTAAGTTATGAAGACCTTTCAAAGATGAACAGAGAATTTATATTTTATTCTGAAGATAATAGGGAGCTACTGGAGTTGATTGAATAAAGAAGTTACTGGTCAGATTTGTGTTTCAGGAAGATCACTTTGAAAGGAGGGTGGAATAGAATGAGAAGAGACTTTGAGACCCGGGAAGCAAACCTACAGGCTGTTGCAAAGATCCAGGCATGAGGCAATAGGGACACACACCAGTGTGATGACAGCATCTGAAAGGGAACATACTCAAGAGATGTCAAAGTAAAATCTACAGGACTTGGCAAAAGATTGGATATGGGGAGATGAGAAAGTGAGGAACTAGGTGTAAACCTGGGTGACTGGGAGTATGGTAGTGCTGGCTACAGTATGAGGGAAGTTTGGAAGGGAAAAGATAACGAGTTCAGTTTTGAATATGTTGAGTTTAAATTGTCTATGAGAGATCCAAATCAATTTAATAAAAAAAAAATGTATTCAATTCAGACATGGAGATGTTACTTAAAAAGTAACATCCAAAGAGTAATGTCAGCCTTTGGATGGGATGTGAAATCATTTAATGATCTCCCACAATCACAGAAGGCATTTTAGCCTTTGATTTTTATTAACAATTATAACTCAGCATTTTTCTTTTCTGCTGGTACCTAACAACAGTCCCCAACCAATCTTTTGCATTTACAACCACTGTTCATTCTTTCCTCTGCAAATGAGGTCCTTATTCCAATTACATTTGAAACCATATAAAATGCAATAATACAACTATGTTTTGGATTGGCAGTACTATAGTTTTCTTTACCTTCAAAATGTAAGGCTAAAGTAAATAGTGTATTTCCTGACTATGTAAGCATAGAAAAAAAAAATCATGTGAACTCAGGATACATGAAGGATTGGGGGAGTGGGTTGGGGAGGAATGACTTCTTGCTTTGCTTCATATATGCCTCTTTGACATTAGGAATCAAGCTTTTAATTTTTATTTTCTCCAGAAAAGAAGGGGCATGATCTTCACAAGCATGCCTTTATAATTTTAGAAAAGGTAGTTAAGTACCCTGTGAAAGAGATTCTTAACTGGGCTTTGTTTTTTGTTCTGTTTGTTTTTTTGTCATAGACCCTTTTGGCAGTTTGGTGAAACCTATGGATCCCTTCTCAGAATATTTTCAAATGCAAAAAAAAAAATACAACAGATTATAAAGGAAACTAATTGTATTGAAATATATCAAAATATTTAAAAATAAATTCATAGACCTCAGAGTAAGAGATTTCCTGTCATGCTAACTCCTCTGAATGTCTACAGGTGGCTGTACACATAAGAAATTTGTACCTTAAGGTTTTTCTTAAGGCTAAAACCATATGAAGATTAATTTTTAAATGTCTAAAATACCCAAGATTTAAGAGAATCTTTGCGTGCTCATGTTATCAAATGAGATATTTGTAAAAAGCACTTAAACCCAGTGCCTAACACATGGTAGGAGCTATATAAACACTTATTCCCTTCTTTTCTCCCGTCCCCTTCCTAAGGTGCATTTCCCATTCTGTTCCTCTAAGAAAAATAAAGGGGGGGGGGGACGGGAAGAATGCCATTTCTTTAAGGAGATTCTCTCTAACCTCCATCCCCAGGAGAGGAGAGCCAGAGCCAGGGAAAGTATACTTCATGCAGTGTATACTGCCCTCCCTGATTAAAACTTAAACCTCTTCACTACTATTCACCATAATACACTTTCTCTCTCAACTTTAGCTCTTCTCATCCTCTTCCCTTTCCAGTTTTATCTGCCTCTCCTCCAGCATAGTGGTAACTGCTGATTGGCATGCTAGGCAAAAGAACTTACAATTTCTATTATTTCATCTGAAAGACTAAATTCACCAATGATTAAATCTCTAGATGAATAATAGGACTGCCACCTGATGTGGCCACATGAACTGTCAAGGGAAAGAGCAACTATCATACAGAATATGACTAAGGAAAGTAATTAAAGCATAAAATGTGCCTCAAGTTCATCTTTTTCTTATTTTTTTCTGCCCCCTCCCCTCTACCTTTTCCCAACCTTCAAATCAAATTTGAGGTGCCTCCAATTACGTAGAAATGAAACTAGATGTTCAAGAACACAAAGCTGTAGAGAATTCAGGAGTCAGTTTTGCAAGACCTTTCCCAAAAAATGACTTGGTTTTGTCCAATCTCAGATCACCCTTCTCCTTGGAGTATTTATTGTCCCAGTTCAGGTCTTAACAGCACACAGGTCCTTAGTTCAACACTGGTACTGTGCCTCCCATGGTTTTTTGTTGCTATTTTCAAGTAACAGAATGTTAAAAGCTAAAAGAAATCTTACAGATCAATACATAAAAAAGGCTTGGATTTAAAAGTTCAGGTTACTATGAAGTACTTTTTTTTTTCAAATAGGGAATTAAGAACAACATTAAAAGATACTTGGTCTACCAATTAGGGTTAGCAAAACTGTTTCAAATAATAAAAAAAATTATGGTTTAAATTAATCATATGTACTTGGTTCCAGAAAACAGGAGGATTAACAGTATTTTCAGACACTAGGAGAGTACACAGAATGCTTAGATTTTCACTCTGATGAATAAATACAAAACTGTCAACTGTAAAAGGTTTTGACTCAGCTTCTGATACATAATAGGGGCTTAATAAATGCCTGTTGACTTATTGGTAACATAGTTATTCATTTCAACATAAAAAGGCTACTTCAAATGCATTAAAAATTTAATCTATAACACTCAAAATATAAATGAGTTCACTAAAAATGAAAACTATCTCCTCACCTTAGAAGTTTGTTTTGGGGCTGAAAGTGGAGACAAGCCCAACCTATACCTATAGGTATTATCCTAGGGCCAGAGTTATTTAATATGGAAAGTGTCTCTCTACAAAAGGAGCAGACCATGCGATGAATTTTTCAGTCGTGGCATCTCAAACTGACATGGAGAAAATCACAATCTGGTTTGATGGTATACCCCAGATTTTACAGATCCTTATTGAAGTCAGCATATACTATACATATATTGTACTCATTCTTAATAAATGTCACTTTAACAAATGAAATCCCTCAATTCTGTTTAAATTAGTAATGAGATTAATAAATTTCTGGGAACTCAAACACTGGAAAAGTTCAATCTTTATTAAGTATTCATATAAAAAATTGCCCCCCCCCCAAAATTCAGTAAGCAACATGAATTTTCATAGTATGGTTGGTATTTTGGGCCACATTACTCAGAAAAGGTAAAGTCCAATTTACAAATGACAATTGACAATAACAATTAGGGGGAAGACTAAAGAGCAAATCCCTGACAGAATGAACCCCCAAACCCCACATCCTCTTTAGGAAATTGCTAAGATTAGAGTCAAATAAATTACCATAAATTAGGTGCCAAGACAACTCTCAATTTAAAAAACACACAGAAACAAGGGGGGCAGGGGGAGGGAAAGGATTTCCTTAGCTCCTGCAGGAAGTGTGTAACACTGTAACACTGTTTATGCTGCTGGCCCACAGGCTGGAGGAGAGTGGTAGATGTGTCACCCATCTGGATAGTTGCAGTAATATACTGCAGAACTGGCATCAGACACGACAGAGGAAATGGCCCCGTGACTGTCAGGTAGAGGGAGGCCAGATTCATGTCCCTGGTAGTTTAGCCCCAACTCTGGTTTGCACACAAAATGTAGATATTGTTCAAATTCTGTGCGGTCCACATCTTCAAGGAGCTCAGCAGGTTGGCTGGTGTCCAGGCCATCCCTGCAGGACAGGGCCTCTGGAGGAGGAGAGGGCTGACTAGATCCTGGCTGATGCTGCATCTGGAAACCACGGACACTGCCCCCAGCCTGCGGGGAGCCCATGGGACCATAGTACACGTGCAGAGGGTTGGAGGGACCCATCAGACCCTGCAACGAGTGGGCCAAGGGTTCCTGAACGTGCCTGTGGTGCACAGCACCTGGGTGAGAGTCAGGATGCACAGAGTACTCAGAGGCTACAGGATAGTTGTAGGGTCCCGGCTGACAGTCCCCTTGAAGAGAGGAGGTGAAGAAAGCGGCATCTGGCTCCATGCCATCCATGGGAGAAGCCTCAGGGGTAGGCAGGTTGTAGCTGTCAAACTGAGGGGCCGGACCCAGGCTCTGGCACTCACGGTAGTGTCCCATCTGAGGAGGTAGCACTCCCTGGCCCGGGTGGTAGGCCTGTTCATGGAACGGCAGTCCCAGGCTGTCCACACACACTCTGCCCTCTGGACCCAGCCCAGAGCCCGGCTGCTCAGGGAGGCTGTGGAGGAAGCCACTCTCTGCCCGTTTCAGCCTTTTCACCTGCTTCCTCCTCCGAGGCCGGTATTTGTAATTGGGGTGGTCCTGCATGTGCTGCACTCGCAGCCGCTCGGCCTCCTCCACAAAGGGCCTCTTCTCGGCCAAAGATAACGCCTTCCAGGACTTCCCTGCAAGGACAAGGGGAGGAAGAAGAGGGAATACACTTGGTCATTCTTCACCGGTCGGCAGCGCCCATTCTTTCTACCCTTACAATGAACCCGTTACTAGAAATGGCCGAAGAGGGAATGGCGGCATTCAGGAACTACCCTTATTGTAAAAATATTACTAAATTTCCAATCTCCAAGAAGCGTCTTAATCCAATCCCTTCCGCCCCTTCCCAATACTCTTTTGCCTTTCCATTAGGAACTCCAATACCCTTTCCTGATCTAATTCTCCTGTCCCGCTGCCCCGAGGTGACTAGAATTGGGCGTTTCTCTCTGCAGTCCAGGAGGGCAGGCAAAAACTATGCTCTCGCCACATCTGTCCCGAAAGCAGCCTCCCCGAAAGAGGGGCATATAAGCAGGGCAGCAGGAACTAGCGGGGCAAAAGGGTGGCAAGACCGGGAAGATTAATTTAGAGCGGCTAGGCGAAAAGTGCGGGGGGGGGGGGGGGATGTAGGGGAGGAGAAGGGTGGAAAGCACGGAAAAAGCAAAGCAAGAGGGA
The DNA here is from genome assembly GCF_900497805.2 of Vombatus ursinus. Lineage (NCBI taxonomy): Eukaryota > Metazoa > Chordata > Mammalia > Diprotodontia > Vombatidae > Vombatus > Vombatus ursinus. Next base: position 75,222,128 of record NW_020954590.1, on the reverse strand, counting down.
AGCGAAGTCTTGCAAAACACATTATTTTGTTTTCTGGTCTTTAAGGTCCCTACTTGGAAAGTGAGTTCACCGTGACCGAAGCATGCAGTAGGGCCCCCACGGTTCCCCTCCTGGCCCCTGCTGCTTCCCAGAGAAGCAACTTCCCAGAGAAAGCCAACTCACCCAGCATCTTGCTCAGCTCGGCGTTGTGTAGGTCTGGGTTCTGCTGTGCCAATCGCTTGCGCTCGTCCTTGGCCCACACCATGAACGCGTTCATGGGCCGCCGGATGCGGGACTCCCCTTTGCCACGGCATGCAGCTCCAGAAGCTGCGGCAGGCGCGCTGCTCCCGCTCCCCGCACCCGCACCGGACTCGCTCTTAACCTTCATCTCCCCCAGGGGACTCAAAGACTCTGCCCAAGGGCAAGGACCCATCCCGGCCATCATCATGGGCAGCGCGCACCTGGCCTGGCTCTGGTCGTCACTGGCGTACCCTGCATCAGGGCTGCTCATGGCTCTCCTGCCCAGACCTCACGCCCAGCACCCCGCCCGGCCCCCACACCCTCAGCCGGGACCCGACGGTTCCCCCAGTGGAGGTTCTTAGGTGGAAGGAGAACGCGGCGGCCTACGGCAATAGATCGGTCTATGTGGATGCCCTGACTCCTTGCCTCGACTCCCGGGTCCAAATCACGAGAGGAACAAAAGCCCCCAACCGACACGGACCCAGTGTAAGCGCTCTCACTGCAGCAGCTCCCCTTTCTACACCCACGCGACCAATAGGACTCGGGGGGCGGGGCCGCTCCCACGAGGTGTCAGACGCCCCTCCCTGGCCAAGGCCCTGGGCCACCTCCCGGGCTGGGAGCTAGCGCTGCAGCTGCTTAGGCTTTACCTGAGCAGGTGTGAACTGGAAGGAACCAGACTTCCAGGCATCGGAAAATCGGAACCTCAGACTTCTCAGTTGTCGAATTGATTGCACAAGCTGCAAAATTTTCAAAGGTTCCCACTTGGAAACCTTTTTTTTTTTTTTTTAATGCTAGCCCTGGTGGACAAAAACTTCTCAGCTCCTTCTTAGTGAAAATACAGAAGCACTGGTATTTTCCTTTTACGTAAAGTACAAAATGATCTATATGACCAACCTCTGGATGTCTTCCTTCCCGCCGAGGGAATAACCGGTATCTCCTTCAGAGGTGCTTAATCCGACGTCAATAACGTCTCTGATTAAAAAAAAAAAAAGTCCTCCCTCCGACTTAAGTTTTCTTGCTTCCCTACGACGTTTTTCACGTTGCTTTCCCTTTAGACGTTGATTCATAAGTCATTTTTACTAAAAATAAAACGTAACTAATATTTTGTAGACCTCAATCTTTCTCTTCCAATTCAATTGGATGCATATTTATTTAGCACCTAGGATATTCAGAACGAGGAGGGAGGAAATTCGGTACAAAGTTTGCATAAGATTGTTAAAGAACTTCATTCCCTTTTGTCAGAAGAAAAACCTTTGTGTCCTAAAAATTGTTTTAAGTGATTTCCTAAATGTATATTGGTATTTTTAAGCTATTTCTCCCACGTCTCTAATAAACAAGGCAAACCTTACCTTTAGAATCTGAAATCTGAGTCAAACAAGTGAATTTTATGGGCCTAAACTTGAATATTTTCAAATTTTACTCCCGACTTCTATTAAATCCATTGCTTATCTGGAAATGTCCAGGTGTAAACAAGAGATCAGAGAGCCTTATTTGGGTAAGGACAGCTTTGTTTGGACTACAGTTATTACAAACTCACTTTAGCACTCAGGGTGGCTTTCGGTAGTCAGATTTGCAGCCAAAGTCTGCTACCCTTTGTCTTTTGGCGGTATTTAAATATGAATGCCTTTGTTAAAGTAAATGGCTTAACAAAAAAGGAGCCGGGATAACGAGGCCTGAAATTTGAGATTGGAAAAAAGTACATTTCTTATTCTATATTCAGGAGCTGAATGGTGATAAAAGTACAGATCTAAGAAGCCAATGTGGGAGGAAAGGGTAGGTAAGAGGAGATGTGTGTGTGTGTGTGTGTTTTAACGAAGCATCTAAACTCAGTCTGAATTACAGATCCGGTGAATCTATCTCACAAACCCCCAACCTTTTCCTTCAGTTTTCCCAAAAAACCTTAATAGTAATCTCCAGAAATGTGGGTTTTTCTTTCTAGCTTGTGAAAAGCCATCTGAAAAATGAAAAAAAAGCACTGAATGGTCTTCAGCCCCAAAGTTGAAATCATCCCGTTTTGCGTGATGTTACAATCCAAGAGAGGACCAAATTCATCGTTTCAGAAATTCACAGCTCCGGAATATCTACCGAATCTCAGAAACCTGTGGAAGGGGCTTTTACTCCAGTAAAGTTACCTCTGTTCCATAAACAACGTGCTTCTTTAGCGATTCCCTTCCCCAGAAGGAATAATTCTCCCACTCAATTTCCCATTGCATGAATAACAGTAGTAAAGGTGCCACTTTGAGCAGTTAATTCTCACTTAAGTTACTCCCCAGCAGCCTTCTCTCCCCACTTCAGGATGAGAGTTTAGGTCTGATTTTAAGAGGTGTCTCTAAGAGAAAGAAAAAGAGAACCAGCAAATAGTTTAATATTTGGATTCTTAAACTGGGGTCCCCGATTTTTTTAAAATTTCGATAAATATTTCAATATAATGTTTCCTTTGTAATCCCTTGCATTCCATTTTATGCATTTAAAAGCATTATCTGGAGGGATCCAAAGGTTTCAGCAGATTGCCAAAGGGGAACATAACACTAAAAAGGTTAAGACCCCCAACTTGGAAAGTAGAGGCATTAGCTTAAAGAATTGCAGAAGTATTATTTCAACCAAGTGAATTAGAAAAGAGATGGTCCCCTAAACAAATTTCACAATGTTGCCTTTGTTGCTTAGTTTTGTAATGAAATTTTGAATTTTCTTCCAAGTTAAGTGAGAAACAAATTGTAAAAACATTCTCAGGACTATATAGGTAGGATACAAAAGGCAGGGCATCCAAAATTCACTAGGACCACCAGCTTCTGAAAGTAAAATGCTGATCGTTTAGGTTGGGGAAATTTAAATTTACAATTGCTTTCAATTTAACGAGCTGTTGATAATCTGCTTAGTGACAGTTAACTTTGGGAAAATCTCCCTAGGAGAGTCAGGTGAACTAAAGAGAATTATTCATATTACACATATGGAAAAAAAGATTTTTCTGCATTCAAGAAAGGAGTAATGGATTTAGCTCCCTTAATAACCCCTTTTGATGACCCTTTAAAAAAAATAACAACAACTGGGCATCAAAAGTAAATGTTCCGGGGGTGAAGAGGCCAGCGTCTTATATCCATTGACTTACATTTGGAAGTGTTCTTCACTCTGGTGCTCTACTTCACCAACATTACTAGAACAAAACGAAACTCGCCTAGAAAGGACATTTTTAAAGAGAGGCAGAGTAAGCTTGACAACCAGCAAAAGCTATTTCATCAGAATCTTACAATTAGCCTCCCAATGCAAAATCTTTGCCCCAATTAGCTTAGTGAGAAATCAAATGGAATTACTGTACCGAAGCTTTATCGGAATCTTCAGCTTTCACCTCCTTCCTATAACACTACTATCTTTCCAGAGGTCAGCACTGATTTAATTAAATCTTTGGGAAGGAATTCCCCGTGCCTGTTTAGCCGTGGCTCTCAAGCCTTGCTCCCATTGGCATTAATTCCTTTCTGATAACTGTACCGCAGTTTCTTTTGGACCTTATCAAACCCTGTAGTTCGTTGCGAGGAATCGTTTCTATTTCAGTCCCATTGCTAACTAGCATTGGAAGTGGTCAAGTGTTATCATAGCCAGCCACAAATGCCACATGAAAAGCCGCAAACATCCGGAGTGCTTCCTGAAAACCCGCTTTTCTCAACACTGAAGGATTTTTTGTTTTGTTTTGTTTCTTTGGTGAGGAAGGGAGTTTTATAAGTAAAGAACAGTATACACCATACCCAAATAAAAGCGGACATTTTCCATTTGCACCCTCCTCCCTCTGTCCAGGTTGCTTTGTGAGCCCCTCAGTGGATGAAGTCCCTTGAAGACGCTGCTGTTGCAGCAGCACATGCGATCCTCAGCAGAGTGTGGGAAATAACTAGTTTGTAAGAAAACGAGGTTTTGGAGGTATCACCTCAGCAAAGAGTCCCTGTTAACGATCAGGGTTGCTAAGAGGAAAGCCCTGTGCACACCTGACCCGGCTAAATATCGAGGAGCTCTTGAGGAAATGTCAAACAGAGGTTTAAAAAAACCTCTATGACTGAATTTAGTGGGGGGTTTTTTTCCAGTACTTTTCCCATTAAAACCATACTGTCCCTAAAAACTACAAAAGATCTTAAAAAGTTAAGAGACAAACTCAACACGAATTTCCCCTTCTCCCAGGACTAGAAAAAAGCAAAGCACAGCGAAGTGTGGGTGCACTTTGTGTTTTTGCAGCCGTACTTTTGGGGGTACAGCGAAGCAGCTCGGTCGGGCTAACCACTGCAGAGGGAGCAGGGTTGGCTCAAGGTTGTTTGGGAAGGCTACGTAGAAGCCTCACAATAACAAGCCCAGGCGTGGGAATAAACAATAGCCCTCTTGGAAAAGTAAAACAATAAGGTCTTTGCGTTTATAAATTGTGGGGTTTTTTTTCCCCCAGCAAAGCACGATCACTCTCCAGGGGACAGCAGCGGGAGAGCGCTTACAGAGCTCGTGGGCTCTTTTTGGCGGTACCTGGCCAGAGCAATGGTCTCCTTCCACCTCTCAGGTAGGAGCCAGTTGCCCTAAGTGCAACCCAGAATAGGGCAATATTGAGCCGTAAGGTCGCTGGGCGCCTGGATGTCAGTCCCCTTTCGCCCCGCCTCTCCCTGCTTTAGCACCCTCCTTCACTAACCACCCCACTCTCTTTTCACACACATACACCCCCAAGTGCTAAACCCAATCTGCCGCAGACTAAGGCGTAGTAGAGAGTGGGGGCATCTGGCGGGAGGAGAGGGGCTTAGTCAAGGACCTGACCCGGGCAAAGGGGAGAGGGAGAAACGGAAAACTCCTCAGAGAGATCCCTTGCTGAGAACAAGCTGGCATCCTCGGGATCCCTGACTCTCCAGTTATCCACCCCAGCCCCTGCACTCAGGTTTTCTACCAGTTTCAGTTTTTCACTTAAGCTTCCGAGTTACTAGAGGCCTCAAAGTGCTTTTCCCTTCTGTTCCATTTCACTGTCCCTCACGCACACAGTTCATTCCCCTTTGCCCCTCTACCCTAGTCTTGTTCGCTTTTCCTTTGGCTCGATTCCCTGTTTTGCCCTCCCCATTTTTCTCTCTGCCAACCTTTGCTTGGCCCGAAGTTGCAGAGGGAGACTACAGGTCTGCATCTCTGCTCCCCCTTGGCTCTGTTGGGAGCTTGTACTAGTGAAACAGGAAATGCGTTATTCCCGCCTGCTTCCCCCCCTCAGAAGCTTCTCAGCTTTGGGACTGATTCTCACCATAACACTGCCTCCCCCAACACAGACACCCAATAGTTCCTGGGATGCTATTTGGTCTCCTTCGCTCCCTTGAGTATCGGGAAGGGGGGTTGGAAAGGGTGGGGGGGAGTGGAGAGTGTGCCTTTCTGTGGTGCATACACCACGTAGCTTCCCCTGTTGTTTCCAGCTGTGGGCTCCAGCGGTTTAGCCTTCCATTTTTCTACCAGGTACTTGCAGGGACTCGCTTGGTGTCCCTGTGGTTGGAGGTAAAAGAGGCAACAATAGGGAAATTCCTAAGGCTCAGAAAGGCCAAGGCAACATCCATGATAATGTTATGTTTTAACGTTATGGATGTAGGCAGTCCCAAGAAAAACACTTGCAATTAGAAGTTCCGAACTTTCCTTAGTCAAATATAAAAGTGGGGTGGGGAGGGGGGAGAGGAGGTTCTAAGTGAATTAGGTAGGGAGGGCTTGCTTGCAGTCAAGAAGACCTGGGTTTGAATCCTGCCTTATTACAACTAGCTGTGTGAACCTCGAATTTAACTTGTCTGAGCTTCAGCTCTCTCATTTGTAAAATGAAGGATGGACTCCAACACTGAGATCTATTCCAGTTCTAAATCTATGATACTATTATTACTTATCTTAAGCAATATTTTATACAACCAAATTTCAGTACAACTAAAAATCCTGACCATTTCTTAGAGTTGTTTGTTATCAGAAGAACTATAAAGACAAACTTTAAACTGCTCTTAAAAATAAGAAAAGTCAAAATCCAAAAAAATACACACACATACACACACACACACACACACACACACATACTTTTCCCCCCTAAGACAAAGGGAATTACTTTAATCATTAAATTTGCCTTAAGAAACTTTTTAAGATCTTTTGTAGTTTTTAGGGACAGTATGGTTTTAATGGGAAAAGTACTGGAAAAAAAACCCCCACTAAATTCAGAGTCATAGACTGAGGTTGCAGGCCCTCCTATTTCATTGCTTCCTAAAGTCTGTTTGTTGTGTGGGCATGTAGAGTTACCTCTATGGTTCACAGTTTGTTTAAAATGTGAATAATCACACTTGTACCTGTGTCAAAGGGTTGTTGTGAGGAAAACATCTCATAAACCTCAAAGCATTATAAAATATCGTCTATTATTATCTGTGAGCCTTGATGTGGGCAAACTGTTTAGATGACCCCTCCAGTTCCCTTCTTATACCAGCCAACAGTCTCAAATTGTTTTCAATTTTAAGTTTCTTTTGAAGAAAAGCAGATGGTCAATGCTATCAACCTCATTTGTGCACAGTTGGGAAACTGAGGCTTAGAGTAATTTTGTGATTTTTTAATTTTTTTTCAATAAACAAGCATTAATTTCCCCCTCCTCCCAAAATAAGCAGAAAAACAAAATCCTTACATTAAATATGCAGAGTCATATAAAGTAGTTGTCTATAACCAAAAATTCCTGTACCACTCTACATATTTAGTCTATCTGTCAAGATGTGGATAGCATTCTATATCAACAGTCTACTGGAATCATGGTTGGTCATTGAATTGATTTAAATTAAGTCTTTCAAAGTTTCTTTTTTACAATGTTATTATGTATAAATTGTTCTGATTCTTCTTATTTTGTTCTGCATGAGTTCATACAAATCTTCCCAGGTTTTTTGCTTAGGCAATGGGGGTTAAATGACTTGCCCAGAGTCACATAGCTAATAATTGCCAAGTGTCTGAGGCTGCATTTGAACTCAGGTTCTCCTGACTTTCAGGCCAGAGCTCTATCCACTGGGCCACCTAACTGCCCCTTCCCAGGTTCTTCTGAAACAGTTCTTTTCTTCAATTCTTACTCCATAACAATATTTTGTTACATTCATGTACCTTATCTTTTTCAGCTATTCCACAACTGATGGACAAGCCCTTAATTTCTAGTTCTTTGACACTACAAAAAAGAAATCCTATAAATATCTATGTACATGAAGGCCTATCTCTTTCTTTGATATACTCAAGGTATAGACCTAGTAGTGTTACTTATGGATAAAAGGACATGTATAGTTTAGCAACTTTGGGGACATAATTCCAAACAACTTTCCAAAAAGGAAATTCACGGCTCCTCTTACAGTAATATGTCTGTTTTCCCACAGCCCCTCCAATATTTTTCTTTTTTTTTTCATCTTTGCTGACCTGGTGGTTGTGAGATAGAACCTCAGAGTTGCTTCCATTTGCATTTTTCTAATTATGAGTGATTTGGAATATTCTTCATATGGCTATTAACAGCTTGGATTTCTTACTTTGAGAATTATTTGTTTATATTCTTTAACTATTTGCCAATTTATTCTTATAACTTTGAACCAATTCCATTTTATCTTGGAAATGAGACCTTTATTGGAGAAATTAGCTACAAAGATTATTTTTTTGCCAACTACTTTCCTTCAAATCTTAGTTGCATTAATTTTGTTGGTGCAAAACTTTTTAATTTTATGAAATGAAAGCAGTCCATTTAATTTTCTGTGATCCTCTTTATCTGTCTTTTGTTTAATCATGAACTCTTTGTTATCCACAGATCCAAAAAGCAACTTCTTCTTTGTCCCTCTAATTTATGATGTGACCTTTAACATCTATATTATACATCCATTTGGAGTTTAACTGCACATATGATATGAAATGTTGGGCTAAACCTAATTTCTGCCAAACTACTTTGTAATTTTCCCAGAATATTTTGTCACATCATGAGTTTTTCCCCAGTAGCTGGGGTCTTTGGAACTATCAAACACTAGGCTACTGGTTTCATTTGCTTCTCTATGTTGTGTACCTAATCCGTTCCACTGACCAACCTTCTTTTTTACAAAGTTGTTTTTGATGATTACTGCTTTGTAGTATAGTTTGAGATCTCTTACTGCTAGGCCTCCTTCTATCTCACTTTTTTTCATTATTTCCCTTGAGATTCTTGACATTTTGTTCCTCCAGATCAATTTTGTTACCATTTTTTCTATTTCTATATAATAATCCTTTGGTAGTTTGTTTGGTGTATCATGGAGTTGGCATATCATGGCATAAATCATGGAACTCTTACCTGTGGCTCCAAGAAGGTGTAGCATATGCAGTGGCTACACCCTGGTAAAATGGTTTCAGCAGATGGGCTAAACCAGTTTAAGCCTCACTGAGGCCTATGGGTTAGGGGGGATGTCTACCCCAAGAATGTGAAGACTTCCTCTGGCAGAATGGGCAGATGAGAACAATTTGTTCCAATAGCCATGAAGATGACTGAAGCAGGTACTTTGAATCTATTAGAGCTGGGTCATCAGACATTCAAGATACTAAGGTCATCCCTGGTCCATCACCAATCATCTTGACTTTTGTCCTGCCACTGGACTTCTATGATCCTGGAAGAGAAAATGAGGCTGATGATTTTTCTTAACTCTGCCTCACTTAAATATGATTCATGAACAAGTCAAGACATCACCCCATGATGTCATTGGTCTGCTTTGAAAATGAAGAATGAACAACCTATCATGGAATATGAAAATTACTTTAGGTAGTATTATCATTTTCATTTTATTGGATCAACCTAGTCATGATAAATTAGTGTTTCTCCAATTATTTAAGTTTCTATTTCTGTAAAGAGTCTTTTTTGTAGTGTAGTCATGTAGCTCCTGTGTATATCTTCATTGTTAGATTCCCAAGGTTTTAATATATTCTATTGCTATTTTTAATGGAATTTCTTTTTCTACTTCTTCCTGATGTATATTGTTGGTAATATATAGAAATACTGATGATTTATGTGAATTTATCTTATACCCTGCATCTTAGCTTTACATCGTTTCAAATAATTTTTAGTTGATTATCTACAATTCTCTAAACAAATCATCATATTATCTACAAAAAGTAATCATGCTTTTCCCTGTACTTATTCCCTCAATTTCTTTTTCTTGTCTTATTGTTATAGATCACATTTAGAAGACTGTACATAATAATAGTTTTCTTAATGTCATCCAGCAAGTCAGTACTAATGAGAAAGAAAAACTTCATTCTTTAAATAAACATATATTTATCTACTGTGTGCAAGGCATCTAACTAGATTTCCAGAGTCATGGGTGCAAATCATAGAAATGAGTTCGTTGAACTAATTTATACCTGGACCAGTTCAGTTGATAATACACAGGCCAATGGCTCTGAATTCTAATTCCAGCTTCTTCACTGAAATCCATGGAATATTGGGCAAATTGGCTAAAGTGCCCTTTAAAGAGGTCATACAAATGGGAAAAGCACCCACATGAACACAAATATTGATAGCAGCTCTGTTTGTGGTGGCAAAGAATTGGAAATTGAGAGGATGCCCATCAATTGGGGAATGGCTGAACAAGTTGTGGTATATGAATGTGATGGAATACTATTGTGCTATAAGAAATGATGAACAGGCAGACTTCAGAAAAACCTGGAAAGACTTGTTTGGTTTGAGGCTGAATGAAGTGAGCAGAACCAGGAGAACATTGTACTTCCTGTAAACTATGTAATAACTACCTAGTTCCCACAGGCATAATGAATTGATTGATTAATTTGTCATTCAAGAATATCAAGTAATGCTATTAGATGTGATTGAGCTCATGGAAGACTGCAAGTAATACAGATTAATTAGTAAATTGAGAGGAAATGAAAATAGGGCTGGCAAGGAGGATTACCTTGTTATCAGCCACTGGTTAAATATATGGAAATTTTTCTGTCTTTTAGCCAAGATCCCACCTCTGGTCCAGAGCAATGAAGATTAGATCTCTTAAATTCACTCCTTTATTAGCAGGAATTCAGACCCATCTATTCACCATTATTTAGTAAACCAAAGAAATAGCCTTCTGTTTTACCTTTTTAAGCTGTATCTTTTAACTGACATCCAAAGAAAGGACAACAAAAAGTACAATCTTGGCATTTTCCCTTACTAAATGATACTTTTCCTGAAAACTGGATAGTGCTTATGAATTCTGGGGCTGGATAACACCATCAACTTCTTTATTCTCTAGTCTTCCATTGGCAAAGATGAGCAAACAATGGTCAAATAAATTGCTCTTATGGAAGACTTTCCATTTCTGAAAGATTTCTCCTATGGTAAACAAACACACACACAATCACACAGACTACCCTGATACAAGTTTTCTTCCTGATTTCATTATCTACTAATACACAGTCTTCTGGAATGAATTAGCAGCACCTGGCATGGTTTTTTCATTTGGTTTACCCATGAGTTTAAAACTATTAGCAAACACACATTTAGAGCTAGGGAAATACAAAAAACAAAAAAACCTTTGAGAGACCTTCTAATTCAGAAGGTCTTAACTTTTTTGCGGCGTGGTCCCATTTGCCCAGTTAAGTCTATGGTTAAGTCTATGGTCCTCTTCTCAAAATAATGCTTTTAAGTACATAAATAAAATGTATAGGATTACAAAAGAAACCGATTATATAGAAATAGTTATCAAAAATATTTTTAGATTTATAGAACCCAGATTAAGAACCCCTGCTCTAGTCCAAATCTCTCATTTTTATAAATGCGGAAATTTTGGCCAAGAAAGATTGTAAGCACCAGAAGCAGGTTATGAACCAGGTCCTCTGACCCCAGATCCAGAACTCCTTGCTCCTAGGCCTTGTACTTCTATCTAGTTCCTCTCATACTGAGAACAAAACTCCCATCTGGCTTCTATCATGCATTAAAACAACATTGGACAGAAGGGTCAGAGTTAACAAGATCTCCTCTTTCCTCCTTAAAACTAAAGGGAGGAAGAAAGAACAAGTTTAGAATGAGATTGCCAAGATTACTAATTACTCACTATTCTACAGATTTGTAGAGAAGTTCTCCAAGTTCTTCAAGCTTGCCAACATCCCAATACAGAACAGTGCCAGCTCACTATTCTTCTATGTCAACCTTCTCTTATGTCATTGGCAAATAAAACATAAAGATGATCATTTTCCCTCTCCGCCAGTTAAGTCTAATTTTCATTACTCTCTTGAAGTAGAGGAAGACAAGCCATGTGTTTAGCATTGCTTCATATGTGCTTAAAACTAGAGACATCAACTTGGGCTCAATGTTTCAGACTTTGGAATAAGAAATACCCATGTTCAAATCCTACCTCAGACACATACTAGCTATGAGATCAATGAACAAGTTATTTAATTTCTCATTTGTTAAACAGCCTCAGGAAATTCTCTGAAGTTAGAAATTACAGGTGAGTTGCTGATCTGTATTGGTGGATCCCTCCAATATAATACAATTTCCACACTGGGAGTTGCCTGCACCTATAAAATGAAAAGTCTAGATGTGTGTGTGTGTGTGTGTGTGTGTGTGTGTGTGTGTGTATAAAACAATCTCTGGATCTGAATCAGTTCATTTATTGCAATTAATTTCTGGCCTTTTCCATTTAAATAACTCTTCCTCAGGTTCCCTGACCTACTTTGGTAGTCATAGTGAAATCAAATAGATATTCCTCTTGAAGAGTGATCACTGAAATTAGATGCCCCACCAAGAGAATGTACTTTATTAACAGACATTATCTCACAGAGTAATCAATGGTCATAAGAACCTTCCAAATAATTTTGACTGATTAGGTATCTTAATCCAGTTGCCAGTTAATTGTGTTTACTTGTGATTAAGAATATGATTTTCACCTACTCCCCCTACACAGTCTCTCTGTTTGGAGAAAGCCAATCTTCCTACCCACTTCATATCTGCAGCATGTTCTTTGAAGGTGTTTGCTGAAGGGATGAGACAATAGCTATCACCTGGAGTCAGGAGCTGGAAAGAAGGCATCTCAGCCAACCCACCTGCAGTTCAACTAAGAAAGATCTCTACACCCAGTGCAAACAACCTACAAGATCTGAAGGCAGGCAAACCCTCCCCACCCCAGCTATCTTCACTCAGTTTACTATCTCTACAGAGAAAATGACCTGCCTAGTTGGAATAAGGATTATATTATTCCCTCAAGGTCAGAGTGGCCTTTTACCTTTGCTATTGTAGATACTATTATTGTTAAGGTTGGGAATAAAAATATAGAGAAATCAGATGTCAAAACAAAATCTAAAGCTATCTCATAGGAAAGTGTACATCCACCAATGCAAAATAATCATTTCATGGTAGGACATGACTACTGAGTGATAAGGCAGTTAACCATAGAACCTCAGAGTCTGTCAGACTTCAGCAAGTGGAGATGAAGTTGGAACTGAGTTTCTCTTCTGGGATTTGTTCAATCTTGTTTTTACATTGATGGGACTGAAGAACAGAAAAATACAAGATCTAGTAAGAGAGAACTGGTCTCATGGTAGTTTTCTCATGAGTTGCTTTTTCATGTGCTGCTTAAACCCAGATTTTGTAACCCAGGGATGTGAAATCATTATATTGCCAAGTGTTTTGGGACCAGTAGTATTGGTGATTATTATTAGTTATTATTAACCATTCTTTCAATAGCACATAATTATTATTTTTGCCATCTCACTGATGAGAAAAATGAAGCAAAGGTCAGTATTGAACAATGACTTTATCAAGAGGCACAAAGTGGTCAAAAGTCAAGGCTTCAGAGTTCTAGTTCTTTACCTAACCTTTCAAGCCACATTGGCTGTTATACATGGCTTTGTGTCTATTAAACAACTTTACAAATGTCAGTTTCACTCTTTCAGGTGCACTTTCGGCACAGTCATACTGAAAGAACCTTTTTCACACAGGGATTCCTAGGCCATCATCTCAATTCCAGACACATACCAGCACATTCTCTGTTTCCTCTGCTGTCCAAACTTCAAGGTAGAAGGGGAGAGTAAAGTGGGACCTTGAAACTAAAATGTTGTTAACCTTAATGCTCTCCTTGAAATTCTGGTTGCTTTTCACTCAGTAGTGCCTCTGGCAGAAGATTGCCTGTGCAATCAACAGGAAAGTACTCCCATAATTCATAATCCAAATCATAAACTCATGCAACTCTTTTATTCATAGAGAATCCTGGGTGTTGGAAATACTTTCATCAAGGACACACTATAACTCAAGCTTTACTAAATCATAGGATGATAGATTTAGAACTAGCAGGGAACTTTAGGTATCTTCACACTCTTAAAAATTATTAAGGATTCCCCAAAGAGCTTTTGCTTATGTGGGTTATATCTATTAATATTCACCATATTGAAAATTATAACACCTTTGTATTATTTTGAAAATAGTTTTGGACCTTACAGACTGTTAGCAAGGGTCTGGGGGATCCCCAGGAATCCCTGGACAACACTTTAAAAATCACTAATCTAGTCTAGTCTAAATCCTAGAGAGAATAGGGTTCCACATGCATGTTCATTTCTCTTGTAATAAACCTAGTTTTTCATGTATGTTTTGTGAAGTTGTGATTTCCTGTTGACAAGAGAAATCTGAGGTTCATCAATCAACCATCAATAAGCATGTATTAAGCACCTACTATATCCCAGACTATGCTAGGCACTGGGGATACAAAGACAAACAAAGAATGAAGCAATCTCTTCTTTCAAAAATTTTATATTCTAACAGGTAACATTCTTTTTTTTGTAATTTTATTTTAAATTTATGGAATAAAACAAGCATTTCCATAGCACTGTATAATAATAATAAAGATGATTGAACAGGAAACTGCAAATCTATTATGTACAATTTGCTATTCCTTTTAAATATATAATAAAGTTACCATGTAAATTTCTTTTTTTTCTCCCCCCCAAGAGATGACTACCATTAGACACAAAATTGTGTGTGTGTAAAATCATTCTATACATATTTCTATTTATCAGTTCTTTCTCTAGATTCTAACCGAAGTTAAGTGACTTGCCTGAAACCACAGGCAAGACTTAAATTCAGATTTTTCTGATTCTAAACTCAATACACTATCCATTGTTAAAATAATGCAAAAATAATTAAGACAAAATTAGGTGAGGAAAAGAATTACTAACTGTATTATATAGCCTTCTAACTAAAAACCAATTAGAACATGTTTGTCTAGAACCCCCTGGAGGCCTATGTTCCTCCCCAAATTACACAGCTGTCCTCATGGTGTTTCATATGTAGGATGGTAAGGAAGATAAAGCATTGATTTTGGCACTAAAACTTATTTGTCTCATTGATAAAATATTACCATGATGAAGTCTTTGCTCTGTAGGAGGGTTTTGAAGTTGTTACTAATGTAAAATTGTATTTTACTTGCCAGAGACCTAAAATATGTTTTATTCTGTATACAATTTACCTGTACTTAAACTCAGACACCATAGACTCATGAACTGTAGACATTTTGCCTCCAACTTACAATTCTTTTGAGCAGTTCCTTTTAACTCTGTTAACTCTGTTACCCATCATACTACATAAATGTGGTTGGGTTGTCTCTCCTTCTCCTGCTCTTTTTCCTTCTCCTCCTCCTCATTTTCCTCTTCTTCCTCCTCTTCTTTCTCCTTCTCTTCTTCTTTTCTTTCTTCTTCTTCTCCTCTCTTTCTTCTCCTTTCTCCATTTTTTTTCTAACCCGTAAGTCCAACATCACGGGAAATATGATATGCCTTTGGTAATAAGTAAAATAAAACAAAAATAAAAACTCCAATCCCTTTCAAGAAAGATATTTTAGCACATTGATCTAAAATGGTGACATCCACTGGTTTGGTATCTAACCAAGCAACATCACACAGCTAATTGCTGGCAGCATAGAATACCAGAGAAGAAAGCAAACACTTTCAGATTGTTCAAAATTTTATCAACCTACATAACCTATGTACTTAAAATTTTTTTCAAATGTTTTTGATTACATTAGTAATGCCATTTTACACTTGATGATAAAACAGATTTTACTTGGTGTAAGTTAAAGTGAAATTTGAAACAATTCAAAACAATACCAAAAGAAATCTATCCTACCCTTCCCTGACTTCTCCATTCCTTTGGGGGTAATTTTATCAACAGGGGATAGGTTAATTCAAGTCCAGTTGTTGTCACTGAATATGCCTAAATGGAAAGACAGAAAGTGACTCCATTTGGTAACATGGGGATGTCTATTTATCATGAAAATTTCCGGGTCACTCTGTCTTTCAGTAATTTACTCAATGTTTCCAACCCTGAGGCAGCTCAGGGAGACTGAGAGAGGATTACTGAACAATGAAACATCGCCGAAAGCATAAAAGGAATGTAGTAGGCAATTACAGTTGTCTGGACCAAGAAATTTGCAGCCTCTCACATTTTGGAGAAGTCAACAGATCTATATACTTTTAAAATACAATATTGCTTAGAGCAGCTACATTGCACAAGGAATAGAGCACCAACACTGGAGTCAGGAGGAACTGGGTTCAAATCCAGCCTTGGATACTTACTAGCTGGGTGACCCAGGGCAAATCGCTCAACCCAGATTGCCTCCAACAAAAAAAGATGCCATATTGCTTTCATAGAATAACACTCAAACTTAGAAAATAATTCCGAGGCCCAGGGGTTCTACTCCTACCTGAAAAGAATCCTCCCTGCAGTATATGGGAAAATGGTCTTCCAATCTTTACTTGAAGCTCTCTTGTGAAGGGGAGTAGCCTGTTCTACTTCTGGACAATTAATTGTCAGGAAACAATTCACAGGGTTTCACCCTCATAAGACTTCTTACCATGTGAACTATCCTAGGTTATCTAAATTCTGTGCATTGGTTGAAGGGTTTTCTATATTCATTGTATTTATAAAGTTCCTTTCTCCCAACAACTCAGTCAACAAACATCTATTAATTGTATATTATTTGCCAGGCACTGTGATGGGCATTGCAGATACAGAGACAAGTGAAGCAGTCTCTTTCTTTACATTCTATCAAAGGAAATAACATACATATAATAACAACAACAATAGCATTTATATGGCACCTACTATGTGCACTGTTCTAGGAGTTTTATAAGTTATCTCATTTGATCCTCACAACAATAGTATGTACTTTAATTCCCCCCTCCATTTTACAGTTGAGGAAACTGAGGCAAACAGAGGTCAAATGATTTGCTTAAGGTCATACAGCTAGTAAGTGTCTGAGGCTGGATTTGAACTCTGGTCTTCCTGACTTCAGGCCTAGTGTTCTATCCACTGAGTATATGAAAATGTACTGTGTGTGTATATACATATAATAAATAGAAAATAATTTGGGGGGGTATTGGCATCTGAGGGGTTCAGGAAAGGCCTCATGTAGTAGGTGTCACTTGAGCTGATTTTTGAAGGTGCTAGGGTGGAGCTAGAGGTGGAGAAGGAGAGCTTTCTGGGCACTGAAGGCAACTTGGTGTGTTAAATCAGGTGTTTCTTCTGAAAGAAAGCCTTTCCTTCAATCATTGCCTTCATAAAGTTCCTCTCCAGTATGAATTCTCTGATGTCAAGTAAGATGTATCCTCCAGCAAAAGGATTCCCACATTCATTACATTTATATTTTTTCTCTCCAATATGAATTTCCTGAGGTTGAGTTAAGTCCTATGCTCAGGCAGAAAGCTTTACTAATATTAGGTAAATTCCATTGCTTGGTTTCTCTCCAGTTTGAATCCCATGTTTCTTCATAAAGAAAACTGAGATAATTAATGACACTATTTTTAAAGGAAAGTAGAGCTTTCCTTTATTGATTTACTTCCTCATTTAAATAGGTTTCATTTTAATGTGAATGTCCCTTAAAAACATTCTGGGTTTTTAAGAAGATAACTTTTAGAAATAATTCCAAGTAGGGACACATTGAATATCTGATGTTAATATTTGGCTGGATAACTGAAAATTGGGTTTTGGTATAATGAATAGTAGACAGAAATAAAATTTAAAATGCCATTTTAAAAAAAAGAAAAAATGCCATTTTAGCAACTTTTGCATAACTTGTCTTAGGGAGTTTTCTTTTTCTCTGATTCTTCCTTTCATTTTTGTTTCCTCCATTCACTTTTTTTTCTTTTTGGTGAGGCAATCAGGCTTAAGTGACTTGCCCAGGGTCATACAGTTAGTAGGTGTTAAGTGTCTGAGGCCAGATTTGAACTCAGGTCCTCCTGACTCCAAAGCCTCCAGAGCTTTATCTTCTATACCACCTGGCTGCCCCTTTCAATGTCAATGTCCAGTCATTTCTGACATTGAACCCTTTCTACATCCATGAAGCTCTTTTTAATTCTTTTCCTGATTCTTAGTCTTAGCTCTTTTCCTTCTTGACCAAGTCTCCCTGAGGAATTTTTATACTGTGAGATTTTGTTCATATCTGTCTCTGAACAATCTGGAGCCACAAAGACATGAGTAGGTTCTGACCAACATTTTTCTTTCAGGAAAAATGTTCAGGTTCCAATGTATAGCAAAAACACATTTTCTGCCCACCAAGGACCTTCAAACCAAGCAGTCTGTGTTCTATTCCTCACTAAGATGTGGACAAATAGAATGTTAAAAATAAGAGAATTATCTTCATCTACTCACTTTTTTTTCCCCTACAGCCCTGAGGGAAATCAGTTATTACTGGTGACTGCTTGATCTGAGTCTTGCCTAGAAGAACTTTTCATAGTCCATCTTTATATGTTGCTTTAAGGTCTGTAAAACACTTTACTTATGTTATTTCATTTGATCCTGACAACAATGCTGCGAGGTAGGT
This sequence comes from Vombatus ursinus, assembly GCF_900497805.2. Taxonomy (NCBI): domain Eukaryota; kingdom Metazoa; phylum Chordata; class Mammalia; order Diprotodontia; family Vombatidae; genus Vombatus; species Vombatus ursinus. The sequence continues at coordinate 75,204,135 of NW_020954590.1, read as the reverse complement.
GTTATTATTGTTCCCATCTTACAGGTGAGGAAACTGAGACTAAGAGAGATTAAGTGAAGTATACAGGGTCACACAGCTAGTGTCTGAAAGAGTATTTTAATGTTCATTTCTGCAAGTCAAACATCTATCTATCCCCTATACTACCTAGAGTTTACTGCAATATGCTTTAAAAAAAAATGTGTGCATAAACAGTCAAAGGACATGAACAGGCAGGAAATCAAAGCTATTTATAGTCATATGTAAAAATATTGTGAATCACTATTGATGACAAAAATGCAAATTAAAACAACTCTGAGGTATTACCTCATACCTATCAGATTGGCTAATATGACAGAAAAGGAAAATGATAAATGTTGGAGAAGATGTGGGAAAACTGGGACACTAATGCATGGTTGGTGGAGTTGTGAACTGATCCAACCATTCTGGAGAGCAATTTGGAACTATGCCCAAAGGGCAATCAAACTGCATACCCTCTGATCCAGCAATACCACTACTAGGTCTGTATCCCAAAGAGATCATAAAAAAAGAAAAGAAACTACACGTACAAAAATATTTATAGCAGCTCTTTTTGCTGTGGCAAAAAATAGGAAACTGAGGGGATTCCATCAATTGGGAAATGGCTAAACAGGTTGTAGTATATGAATATAACACAATATTATTGTCCTATAAGAAATGATGAGCAGAATGATTTCAGAAATACCTGGAAAGACTAAAACGAACTGATGCTGAGTAAAGTGAACAGAACCAGAAGAACATTATTCACTGTAACAGTAACACTGTGCAATGATCAACTGTGATTGACTAAGCTCTTCTCAGCAACACAATGATCCAAGAGAATTTCAAAAGATTCATGGTAGAAAATGCTATCCACATCTAGAGAAAGAACTAATGGAATCTGAATACAGATCGAAACATACTATTTTTACTTTTTGGGGGGGTGAGGGGCTGTGCTTTTCCCCCTTCTGTTCCGTTTCTTCTTTCACAACACTACTAATGTGGAAATATGTTTAACATGATTGCGCATGTAAATCCTAGATCAGATTGCTTGCCTTCTTGGGGAGGAGAAAAGGCAGAGAGGGAGGGAGGGTGAAAAATTTGAATTCAAAATCTTTCAAAAATGAATGTTGAAAATTGTCTACAACTAATTGGAAAAAACATTATTTTAAAAAATCTGTGAAATAATAGTTTGCAAATTCTAAATCTTTTTAAACCAGACTACGTTAGCTAATTCACTTACATGCTCAAAGGATGAAATTATATTGGCCAGAATTATTGGGAGATATACATGGAAACTACTAGGAATATTTTTACTGCTGCAATTCTAGTTCCAACTCTAGGTTTACAAGCCAAAAATTCAGAAATGGCTCCTTTAGTTCTTCATCCTTGTTATTTTCAAAATAAATATATCTTCAGAAGATCAATCCCTACTTTCATAAGGAAGCCTCCTTGAGTTTTATTACTTTCATTTCTCCAAGAGCATGAAATCCACATCTTTTCAGTCTCACTGACCATCTTCATTTCTGCATCGAGCCATGAGGCATTCATGTATTGCTATAGAGAGCACTACTATTATAGTACTAGATAGATAATCAAAACCTGATTAGCCAATATTGAGAACACATTTGAAACTGAATTTCCCTATACTTTTGTTTTCAAAAGTATTTCTTCTTCCATAGCTCCAAAAGTGGGAATACAAGGTTTCATAAAGAGTTGCTATCCATCCCCTCCCATGAATTTGGTGTGAAAATACTAATGATTTTTATTAAGAAACCAACCCAAAGATAACCAAGTAACAAGGACAGCTAGACATTTGGGGCAACCAGGAAAGATGTTCTAGAAATAAATTTTTACAGACAACTAAAACCTTAGGGTATCAGGAAATGCAGCTGAAAGATCAAGACAACTTTTTGAACGCTCTCCCCTCCCCCCCCAATATCCATTTCCACTACCATAGTAAGTAGATTTTCTTCTGGAAGAGTATTTAATAGTCAGTCTATGATGTGATCAAGGCGTCTGTCACATTTAAGTGTTTCTAGGAGATCCATGATTATACATAAGATAATTTTAAAATAATTAACATCTGTAAAATTAGACCCTTAAAATTCAAGTGTAAATAGGACTTAAAATTTTACCTGCTGGGCTCTATCTTATTTTCAGGCTGAACTCTAAAACACCTCTAAAGCAGTCTCTATCCCCAGAATATTACACAGATTATTTCAAAGTCCTAAATAAAATGACTCGGTGCTCTCCTTACACCCTCATCCCTATGATCAATTTTAAATTAGTATGGGTAAAATGGTTCAGAGGACACCTTCAGCTTTCACTCTTTCCTTCTTGTTCACAGTTAGTAAGATTAGGTAACACGGATCTGGCTGGTGTGGGGCCCTGATGAACTTTTTAGAAAGATAAGATAAAGTTTAACTTGAGTTAATCAAGTTTATAAATGGCACGTAGGCAATAGCAGGGGGTTAGAAGGAAATCCCCTTAACATTTGCACCTTTATCCTAATTTCAATTGGATTAGAGTTTATTAGTGTGTCTACTCAGACCATCTTTTTCCTGTTCAGTCTGGAAGACTATGAAATAGATATTCAGTGGAATTTTTGGCCCCATAAACAGAAATATAAAGGAAACATAGGTATTGAATAGGTATGTGCAAGTCTTTTTTAAGTCATTTAAACTTTGGAAGTTTGTTGGGATGGTATTTTGGATTTCAAGGCAAAAATCTTTTCATCAATAATGAAATATTTAAATTTCAGACAGTAAATTTCTTTCTAATATGAAGACAGTGTGAAACTTTGTAATATGTTTTCTTTTCAAATCCTAGGAATTGTAAAAATATAAAAAAATACATTGTACACTTAAAAGTATCCAATACTATATGAATATGAATGTAATATGAAATGTGTTTGCATGGCCTAATCCAGTTCTTGTCCAATTAGAGGTTTTCACAAATTAAATATGAGATTCTATAATGCCATATCTGATATGTATAACAATGATGATTATAAGGATCATTCACATATTAGGTGAACATAGTGTTGCAAATAACAGGACAGATATTTATGAAAATGTTTATAGTATTCCAACTACACGAACAATTTTTAAAAAATCAAGTTGGCATTTTGGGTTTGGGGCCAGTTTTTTTGTTTGTTTTTGGCCAATTGGTCATTGAAAAACTTTTTCTCTCCTTGATGTCTTAAACCAAAGGAATATTCTGAGGAATTGCCATTTGGGAAACATATAATTAAAAAATGTGTTCAAAAAATGATAGGTTTAGGTTGCTATAATGTATTCTGTTCCAATTTGAAATATCTGTATCTCAGATATGCCTGTTATAGCCATATAAGAAATTTAATCAAAATGACTGACTTTTAAAATCAACATTCTACCTTTTGGATTATTCCTATTATGGACACTGTGCCTTTTTTTTTTTTTAATTCTATTACTTCATATAGTTTAGGGAACTTATGGGTCTTTTTTTTTTTTTTTGATTGGGCAGGATCAGTTAGTTTCAGTATTATCTAGAATCAGATTTCTTGATAAGTGGAAGTAGATGATTCACTGGCCCAACCAATAAAAGCTTCCATCAACTCTTTGCCTGCTTATCTTCTTCACATGGGATCTCTTTACTAGATTAATTGCAGCTCCATAAAAAGAAGTATTCTGACTAATAACACAGTATCTGAAAGAAGATTCAGTTGTCTTCATACAGTCCCTAATTTTGAAAAATACTACATTTAAGTTTGAGATTTGGGACTCTGTCATTAGAATATTGCCCATCCACCCCTTTCCCACCCCTCTGCCCCCAAAGCACAAAGAAATACCATTTCATTAAAATTTCTGGTAAATTGGTAAATTCAGGCCAGAAAAATAAGCAAGGAGGAAAATAAAAGACCTGCTAATTGAAGAAAAAGAGGGTTTGAGATTACCTAAATTGGCTATCTATGTTATTTGAATTACTCATATATAAGCTAAACTGTATATTTAACCTAACTTTTATAGATAATAGTCTGTTAAGCTTGATCTGGGAGATGAGTTAAGAATATGCATCTCCCTCCTTTCTCCTCTTCACATGCTTAGACTGGTTGATACATTAGTTGGTTTTGCAAACCTGTTATAAGGAATGGATCCCCTGGGTGGGGGGGAAGGGGTATATTTAGAAATTGTAGGGGTGGGGGTTTACAAACAAAAAAATTAATAAAGTTCTGGTCAAATAAATAATTTCTAATATAGGTAACTAGATAAAGTGTTTGTCAAGCATTTACTAAATGCCAGGAATTGTTATAAGCACTGAGGATACAAATATAAGTAAGCACTACATTAAGCTATCCCCAAGGAGCTTACATTATAATGAGGGAAGGCAATGTGTGTAGAGGAGTACTAGAAAGAAGGGAAGACTGCCCATTGAGGAAGAGGAGGCAATGTGGCAGATAAGAAGGAAATAGTACCCTGAAAGAGCCATGGCAAGAATAATGTGAAAAATGGCTGGGATTCTTCCAAAAATGATGGTTCCCAGGAGGAATACCCAAAGAGGAAAAAACCTTGGGCACTTGCCCAAGGGAAGAAGTTGCCCAGGATGGCAATGTGGCAGGTGAGAAGAAGGAAGTGGCATCAAGAGAGAATAAAGGACAGTTTCTTCATTGAGTTTAGTTTAGTCACATGGTATATCTAAGATATCATGTTAGAGTTGAAAGAGATCATCTATGGACAATATTCTTATTTTACATACAATCAAACTGAGTCCCAAAGTGAACTTGCCCAAAGTCACACAAGTAGTAATTAGCCAAAGTGGAATTTTAACCTGGTCCCTCTGACTCTAAAAGCAGTGTTTTGTTTTGATTTTCTGGTTACATCATCCTATATTTTGAGTACAAAATGCCAGTCTTATTTAAGAACACAAAAATATACAACTTGTCCCAAAAGTCTTAGTACGGTTGTAAGCTATGAAAGCTTACATCCGTACTAAGACTTTTAGGACACCCTGTACAAAGAGTAAAAAATACAAAATTGGGTGCATCATAACAAAAACTTTAGTATTTCAGTTGCAGAGTTTCCATGGCTACTTATTACTAGTAAATGTTCATACTTATGATGGCCCCATTCCTCTAAAAGAATTCAAAAGAGTTTCACACTTTTCTGTGTGTAGGTGACTCATCTTATTCATGCCTATCAGGTAGCTAAGATCTTGGATGATCTATTTGACAGGCATCTTGGAAGTAAACTAACTTGTCTCTCTCTTCATTGGAATTTTAAACCACATGGAAGGATAAGATGATAATGGAGCTGGCACTACCTTCTCTTTCAAGTCCTGACTCTGGCCAAGTTGCTTAACCTCTCAGTCAGTATTCCCTTCCCCCAGAGCAAGAATATTTCATTTCAAGTACCACCTGGGACACTGGCTGGGTGTCCCTGGACTAGTCACTTAGTTCTCTGGACAACTCTCTTAAGACTATAAGTTGCAGTAAAGGTGCCAAACTGCATTGGTAGAGAGGGTTTCCTCACCTGGGAGTACCCTATGCCAAAGAAATGAGAGGTCTAGTCTCTAGCTCCTATGTTTCATTTCTTCAGCTCAAATGACTTTATTGGGTGACATCAATATCACACATATCACCTCAGCTAAAGACAAGCACAGTTGGTCCCGGTGGTGATTTGTGAATCTCATTATGAACTTCACAAAGTGTTCAAGGTTACTTTTTAATTTACTTCAGCCAGAATCAATAAATCTCTCACCTGGTTTCTTTACTGTACGTATTGTACTGGTTAATCATGTATACAGCATTGCACAGTTGAGGTGGAGAAAGGGTTTTCTTATGGGAGCCAATTTTTAACCACTGTACTGTTGAAATTGGAAACAAAAGGAAACTGCTCTAGTGTATTATTAAGGTGTGATGGGTACTAACAGACATAAATAATCTTGCTGGCCATTCTCCAGAAAGGGGCAGAAAAAGAAAAAAGAAAAAAAGACTTTACACAGAGGTGGTACTCTGAGGAACCTTGAATCTCCTCAGGCTGTACATAGAAAGATACTGTTTAGCGGAGGTTGTGTATAACTGATATAGAAGTAGTTGGCAAAATCTGAATGAAAATGGAAGTGCTCTTAATATAAAAATTATAAAAATGAATGTAAAAGAAACCAGAAATGTCTTTTTAAAGGTTCTGCAGTAAAAAAAAAAAATTGATGGCAGGAATACAGAAAAGTCACGGCACAGGGCAGGGGAGGGAAGTGTAGTGGGGTGGGGGTGGGGCTTAGATAATTGATTCCTGATTTCATGGGTGCAAGGAGCACCTGATGAGGAACCTCCCTCTGCCAATGCAGATTTTTACCTGCTCTGGGGGAAGGGAATACTGACTGAGAGGTTAAGCAACTTGGCCAGAGTCAGGACTTGAAAGAGAAGGGGAGAGGGAAAGAAAAAAAGAGAGACAGAGACAGAAAGAGATACAGACAGAGACAGTGATACAGAAACACAGATATAGGCAAAGAGACTGAGAAATCGAGAGACAAAGTGAAAGGGGGAAGGACAGAAGGAAAAGGGAGAGAAAGAAAAGGGAGAGAGAAGGAGAAAGGGAGGGAGAGAGACAGAGACAGAGTTGTAATTTATATATACAATCAACACTATATTTAGCTATTTTTCACCTCTAATAGATCCATAATCACCAAGTTTGAATGTTTGGGAATGGGGGAGGAGGGAACAGGATTGGTCAGATTTCTAAGAAGAGGTAGCACAAACAATCAAGTCTGTTGTAATTTATTTCTGATCTCTGTAAGTATCCCTTATCTAAACAACTCTTTCAGCCGTTTTGTTTCTTTTGATGCAGTTATTATCATTTGGTACATTTGTTAAGTATGTCAAGAGTTTAAGTCCTCAACAGAACACAAAGTTCTAGTTAACCAGGATTTATATTTTAAAAGGTTTGAATCTTCAGCAGTGACTGAGTTTTAGTTTTGAAGGTCTTCTCCATCTGAACTTTCACTTAACTTTACTTCATTTTATCTTCAGTCTGAATGACCTCAAATAATTTTCAATCCATTGTTCCAGTTGTAAGGGAAGATATTTAAAAGTAACTTTGTGTGTGGGAGAAACAACCAAATCACCTCATTCTAATGTCATATTGAACTCAGATGTCCATTAGATGATTTAGTTCCATCTTACCAACATTGTGGATAATTATGGACAGGTGCTGGTTTTCCACTTGATTCTGCTCGGACTGAAAACCTAGGAAACTTTGCTCATGACTGAAGGAATGCTCCAAACCCATTGCTCCTTGACCTGTCAACAAGATAGGATATTTTTTTACCTAAAATTGAATGATGTAATGGTTCTTACAGTAGCTCTAATGTAGGAAGAAGATAAGTTAAAGGCAACAAGTATTTAACAAAATGAATGACAGATAAAAAGCCTGTCTGAGGAATCATTTTATCAAAACCCACCTCTGGGACATATCAATTATGCCACTCTTGGCAAATCATGAAAACTTCTAATTTTTTTTTTTTACATGATCTACATTTCCTTCCTTTCTCCCTCTCGCAGAGACCCAACCCTTATAACAAAGAATAACAATGAAGCGGAAGAAAAGTTGAGCAAAACTAACATTTAAAAAAAAAAGTTTGGTATTATATGCAATGTTCCACACCCATAATCCCCCACCTCTGCAAAGAAGGTAGTAGTACCTTCTCATATTTCTTCTTTGAGGTCAAGTTTGGTTATTATAATTTCACAGTATTCAGTTTTAATTGTTATTTACATTGTTGTAGTCATTGTGCACATTATTTTCCTGGTGCTACTTACTTCATTTTTCATCAGTTCATGTCTTCCTATGCTTCTCTGTATCTATCATATTCACTGTTTTTTACAGCATGGTAATAATCAACACATTCATGTATTACAACTTGTTTAGCCATTCCACAGTCAACAGCATCTACTTTATTTCCTATTCTTCACTAATACAAAAAGAACTGGTATAAATATTTTGGTGTATATGGGGCCATGCTTTTTTGTTATTGACCACCCTTGCAGTGGAATCTCTGGGATAAAGGGTATGGACATTTTAATCACTTACTTTATATAATTCCAAATTGCATTCCAGAATAATTAGATCAATTCACAGCTCCTCCAACATGGCATTAGAGTGCCCATCCTCCCATAATACTTCCCATACTTTCGAATTCCATTCTTTGTCATCTTTGCTAAATTATTGTTTGTGAAATAAAATTTCAGAATTGTTTAGATGTACATTTTTCTTAGGATTAATGGAAACTTTCTTTCCCATGGTTGTTCATAGTTTGTAGTTCTTCTGATACCTTTTGATTACTTGAGCTATCGAGGAATGGGAATTGTTGATCATTAATGTCTCTTCTGGTTCTAAAGTATAGGATACTATAAATTTATAAACTTTTAATACAGTCATTGTTCTGATAGAGGATAAGGTCAAGGGTTTGTTGAACAAAATCACTGGAGTTGCCTGGGGGGAGGAGGAATTGGGGGTATAGAAGAAAGGGGACTATATGATTACCTGTTTATTCAAGGAGCCTATAGTTCTAATTACTTTCAGCATCTTATTTGTTCATTATGTAACCAATTTTTTTGCTTGTCAATGACTCCTAATGCAACCTTCATGTCTAAACTGAAAAAACTTGAGTGAGCAAATGGAGATTGTCCTTCTGGTCCATATTATTATCAACAGCAGCAACAACAACGACGATATTTGACTGTATAAATTAATTAATAGAGCATTTTCAAATATATATTATCTCATTTTATATAATAATGCATGAAGTCATTCAACTTCAATGTGCTTTTTCCAGTTTTAAAAAGACAGAAAAAAAGTTGTAGCATTTGGCAATGTCACAATATATTGCTTAGTATGTTTTTAAATTATATTTATCATATAACTACAAACATGTCTTCATTTCACACTTACCAGTATAACCTCTTCTTGCTGCCTCTCTAGGGGAATTTCTTGATTCCTCTTACTAAAGCTATGCTATAAACATATGCTTGACTTTGCCGAGATATTGTTCAAATGCCTTTGAGTAGCTTAGAGGGAAGAGAGACTTTATGTAAATTCCAGACATTGTTATTGCAAATACCATATAAATAACATTTTCATTTAAACTTGGGGGAAAATAATCTTTAGATTTTCTCTTAGCACAGTGTCTGGCACTTGTAGGCTCTTAATAAATGCTTATTGAGCTGAATTGAATTCTTCCAATCCTTAATGTTTCAGTGGGAATATGTATGTTACTCCTGGTAGATCACATTCAGTATTCTTGTCTACCAATAGGTGGCACTGGACATTTAGTTAGGATTCTGGTAATTATTGCTTTGGCTATATGCACTATTATGAAATTTCATATCAGAGTGGCAGTGCAGTATAGGGGATAGAGCACAAGGTAATTAGGAAGCATGAGGTCTCTTACCAGCAAAATTGTCTCCCTGGGTAAGATGTAATATGTCATTGGATAGACATATTGTTATAATTTAGCTGTTATCAAAAGGTTCATTTACATTAGGACACAAAAGGGTTAGGGGAACAGGCTACAGGGGACATCAATATCCCTAATTTCCAAAATCCCCAAGAAATTATTTTTTACCTGAAAAAAATAATTAGATCTCTCTTTTTAACCATGTCCTAAAAAATGTTCCTGAATTTATATGTATCCTGAAAATATTCCAAGTTATTGTAATTCCAAAATGAAGCAACTTCTTATTTTCTCAGTGGTAGAATTAGTCCCAATATTTTGCTGTAGAAATGCATGTTCTGATACATTTTTCAGGAATATATGGATCTGATAAACCATTTTAGTATATTAGACAATGTAACAGATGTGATTTCTTCCTGATTTTTATTTTATCAGCATTAAAGGAAATTGAAAACCCTAACAAGAGAAGTGAAAGTTTTAATTTCAATCAAGTGAAATTTTCACAGCAATTACATTTCAATTTTTGAAACTGATAGTAATAATAATCCACATTTAAAAGTCAACAGTCAACAAGCATTTATTAAGCCCTTATTATGTGCTAGGCAATGTCCTAAGTGCCTAGAATCAGAACACAAGCATAAAGAAGGACAGTCCCTAACCTCAAGGATACATCCTAATGGGGGAAGATGAAAAGGAACTGAATGGTACTCTGGTAGGGGTATGAGGGAAAAGAGTCCAGAGAGTCAGAAGGAGAGGCTGGGTAGGAATGAAGGAGTAAACATGACTAGCCTGGGCACTTCCTTAAAATAGAGATTCTGGAAGGAACTGACCAGTCAGAGGTAGGGGCAAAAGTCCAGAGCTATCTTCCAGGGCAAGAAGGCTACTGGGAAAAATTACTTTAAGGTTAGCAAAACATTTTTCTCATGACAACCTTGTGAGGTAAGTAGGGAAAATATATTTTCTTTGCTTTACAAATAAGGAAACCGAGACACGGAGAGGTTCTGTGACTTTTCACTGCTCATATTCATTCATTCAACCAATAAACATTTTATTGAACACCTACCTGAACCTGGCACATGCTAAACACTGGAAATACTGAGGAAAAATGAAACAGATTCTGCTGTGAAGAAACTTGCATTCTCTTAAGAAAAATCACATGCATAGAAAATTATACACACACACATATATGTATATAGTAATTTGGGCAGCAAAGGGTGCTAATATCAGAATATACAGCCAACAGGATTCTATGTGTCTTCCAATGCTGAGATTTTCTGATTTTGTCAGAGTCAGGATTCCAACCCAGCTCTCCTATTTTCAGAGCCACTGTTGTTGCCAAAACACCTCTTTGCCCCTCTTTTATAAAATGAAGTCAGTTTATCCCTAGAAAGACTGTATTGGAAACTTATATTTGATATAAAGACTACTGCTATTACCTTTGCATGACTCCTCTGGATAGTGTAACAAACCATAGTGAGGAACCTGATAGGGAAGGGTATATTGAGAGGAAGTTTAAATTGATAAGAAATATTCAATGACTTGTAATATTACTTATTATCTTGAGTACTCTAGTCTTTTCTCATGTGAGTTGTCATCTTACATTGTAGGATCATAGCCATGGAGTTGGAAAGGATCTCAGAAGTCAACTACTTCATTTTACAGATAAGTAAACTGAGTTCCAGAAAGATTAAGTGACTTACCCAAGGTCACACAGGTAAATAAAGATTTGAACCCGGGTTGTTTGACTACAAACCCAACTCTCTTTCCACCACACTGCACAAGAAGAAAAACTATGCTTTAGAAATGTGGGGCCCTAAGTGAACATATTCCCAGAACTGATAAATTGATATGCCTTCTCTATTTACTGCTGCTAGGTAGAACTCTGGGCTTGGAACTGGAAGATCTAACTTCAAATGCAGCCTCTGACACTCCCTAGCTATATAATGACAAAATTGTTAATGTAATGACAGAAATTGTTAATACCAAATATAATATGGACTGCCACTCCCTTAAATGATCCTTGTAATGTCAGAATTTCAGTAATGTCCTTACATTCCTACTCTTAAGATATTTATTCTTGATTAGGTTGAGCTGAACCACACCCTAGCACCCCCCCACCCCAACCCAGGGATGTTGCCTTGTGGGGAGCCCAGCTCAAGCTGGATCTCAGCTTCTAGCTTCCTTGCCCCCTTCTATTAGGATTCATGGCATGAAGGGCAAAACAGCCAGAATGAAGTGTCTTTCCTTGCCAAGGGCCACTGGGGTTTCATGACCAGGCCTTGCTACCTCATGCTGTCTCCTCCCCCTCCCCTCCTAAAACCATTAAAAAAATTTTTTTTCATTGTTCTCTTCGGTTAGGAAATCCACTAGACATCCCCCTGGGTGGCAGGTTTGCCACCCTGTTATCTCAATTAAAGATGATTTATTTCTCAACTCATGGCTTTGATGTATTTCAGGACTTGCCAATAATGATGGACAAATCACTTAAACTGTGTCTCCCTCAGTTTCCTCAACTATAAAATAATACTATCACCTATTTCAAATGAGATAATACTTATAAAGCACTTAGTACAGTGCTTTAGCACATAGTAGGCAATTAATAAATGCTCCTTTCCTTCTTTCCTTTCTTTTTTCCCTTCCTTGCTTCTTTCTTCATATTCAAAAGGAAAATTAGGGAAGAATCTATTTGTCTTTGAAGCAAGAAACCACAACAGCTTCCTATCGCTTATTGGACCAAGCCCAAAGTCCTTAGTCTGGAATCCCAGGTCTTTTATCAGTTGGCCTCACCCTACCAGTCTAACCTTATCTCTCACTAGTCCTCCAATGTAGATCTGTTACTCTTCTCAGAACCATGTCTTTATTATTCTCCTCTAATCTCTGCATTTCTTCAAGGCTCAAACTGACTCACCTTAGGGTCCTAAGATTCTAGATTTAGAGCTGGAAGGGACCTTAGTGATTATTGAGCCAAATTCCCTCATTTATAGATGAGGAAACTAAGGCCCAGAAAGCTTAAATGATTTGCCCAAGGTCATAAAACTAGCTAACTTCCGAAATGGGATTCAAACTCAGGTTTGCCTTACCAGGTTTGCCTGACCTATAGCAGTCTTTCCTATACTTCTAGCCTGAAATTCTTCTAAACCAAACCCACAATGAAACAGTAATCATTCAGCCAATAAGGAAGCAAGCAAAAATACCTGCTAGAAGATAAAATTCATGTTACAATGCTCACTTACTGAAATTTATTAATATATGAACTCCTTTGGTCTTCACTCAGAGCCTACTTTTTTTTTTTCATATTTTATATACTGTTCTGATAGGTTTGGCTGTCTTTCACAACTCCACTGTAGATTTGAAGTAGCAAATTAGAAATGGGAAGATGTGGCTAAGGGGTAGCAAATTAGAAGTGAGAAGGGAGCTTTTAGAGCAGTGGTGTCAAACTCAAATAGAAACAGATCCCTGCGGGCTACATATTGACTTAGAAAATCACAAATTAACATTATCTATGTTGCATTGTATTTTTATTTGTTTTGTTAAACATTTCTCAATTACATTTTAATCTGGTTGGGGGAGTTTAAAGGCAATGAATTTGACACCTCTATTTTAGAAGTAGAAAAAATGATAGTAGTAAGGACAGCTAATAGCCTGACAGAATATAAGGAGAAGAAAACAACAACAAAATCAGACATTAGTGCATAGTAGCTTAACACCTTCATAATGTTTCATATAGTGGAAAAAAAAAAACTAGGTCTAGACTTAGAAGATCTGGGTTCAAATCCTAGCTTTGCCACTTACCACTTGTGTGACCTCGGGCAAATCAGTTTATATCTGTGTTCCCTCATTTATAAAATTAAGAAGTTAGATTAAATAATTTCTTAGATCCCAACTAGTTTTGTATTTTTAAATCTAGTACATTTCACACTATACCATTATGTTTCAATGTTCTCCCTTGTCAATAGACTAAAGGAAAAGCTCATTAGGCTAACTTCTAAAGACATCTATAATTATGCCTAAAGATAGCTTTACAACTTTATGGCCCACTACTCCCCCATAAGTACCTTTCACCCCAGTGTGACTGGTTTACTATATCCTGAAATCCACCTTTTTGATTTGCTGATACCAGTTCCCCTTGCCTAAAACCCAAAGTAATGCTTAGCAGAGTGCATGGCACATGTTAAGTGTCTAATAAATGATTGATCAATTGATCTATCTGTGGAGACAATATTTGTAAAGCACTTAGCATAATACCTGGCATATAGTGGGACCTATAGAAAAGCTTATTCGTTTCCTGCTGTCATCTATCAATTTATTTTCTATGTATCTTTCATCTATCTATTTATAACATCTATCTATCCATTCATCTAAAATAACTCCCCTCTGGGATTAACTCCTTCACTTTCTTCAAGGCCTAGTACAAATCTCACCTCTTCCATAATACCTACCCTGACTACTCTATCCCATGATGAGCTCTCTTTATGGTCTATGAAATTTTGCATTTTATGCATTTAAGTGTTCACAGAGAAGCTAGTTAACCACCTTTCAGGGCAATACATAAGAAAGTCCTGATTAGGTAGGGATTAGATGACTTCTAAGATCCCTTCCAAAACAAAGATCTGATTTATGTCCTCCCTCTCTGTTCATGAATTTTCAGCCTAATAAGTACATTTCAAACTCCCTTTCCTATCTGATCTTGCTTGAACAATCCTCTTTCCTTCATCTTATATTACTTCTCTTCATACACTCCATGCTTTAACCAAATTGGACTACTCTCTGGCCTGATGCCCTATCCTTTCTCACTTGTTTTTTTTTGTTTTTTTGGGTTTTTTTTGGCAAGGCAATGGCGAGGCAAAAACATTTAAAAAAATGTTTTTGGAAATACATATTTCTCACACCCATGCCTTTGCTCCACTATTCCTTATATCTAAAATGTCCTTCCTCCTCTTTTTTTACTGGTGGATTCCAACCTATCCTTCAAAGTTTAATTTAATTCCTCTTCTAGAAAACCTTGACTGGTCTTCTGACTCACCCTGACCCCTTCACACACCCACTTTGGTAATATCTTTCCCCCCACAGACCTCAATAGAATACTTTGTATTGTAAAAACTATCTAATTCACTTATCATGTAATATTGTGATGTTTGGGTTTGAGCCTGTGAGTTCCTTGAGGTCAGGGACTGGTTTTGCCTTTCTTTGCATTCCCAGTGCTCAACACAGTTCCTTGGCACATCGGTTAAGTGCTTAATAAATGCTTGCTGTATACCACTACTAGGTGTGTATCCCAAAGAGATTTTTTTAAACAGGGAAAAGGACTTATTTGTACGGTCTTTTTGTGGTGGCAAAGAATTGGAAATTGAGGGGATGCCCATCAATAGAGAAATGGCTGAACAAGTTATGGTATATGATTGTGTTGGAATACTATTGTGCTATAAAAAATGATAAGCAGTATGATTTCAGAAAAACCTAGAAAGACCTGCAAGAACTAATGCAGAGTGAAGTAAGCAGAACTAGGAGAATATTGTACACAATAACAGCAATATCGTATGATGATGAACTGTGAGTGACTTAGCTATTCTTAGTAATACAAAGATCCAAGATAATTCCACGGAACTAATGATGAAAAATGCTATCCACCTCCAGAAAAAGAACTAATGAAGTTTGAATGCAGATCGAAACATGCTATTTTTCACTTTCTTTATTTTTTGTGGAGGTTTTTTTTTGGGGGGGGTCTGTTTTCTTTCACAACATAACTAATATGGAAATATGTTTTGCATGAGTGCACATGTATAACCTATATCAAAGTGCTTACAGTCTCAAAGAACAGAAAGGGGAGGGAGGGAGGAGGAGAATTTGGAACTTAAAATTTTAAAGAATGAATGTTAAAAATTGTTTTTATGTGTAATTGGAAAGAACAAAATATTCAAAGATGAACATTAAATAGCAAAATAATAATAATGATAGTAAATATTTGCTGTCTTATCCCCTAGTAGAACATAAGTTCCATGAAAACAGGGATATCTCATCTAAGCTTTGTATCTTACTTAATTCCAACAAAACACTAAGTATTTAATTAATATTGAATGAATTGCTTTTCTGTAACATTGGTTTGGCATTTATTTATTATCTTGTTGGGAGTTGAATATAATAATATCAAAAGTCTGCTCCAAAAAAGCATAGTCTTGAATGTTAGGTGTCCTTTTATGTCAACAAAAACTGGAAGTTAGGAAATGGTGGTCTGGTTGATTTAGGAAAACATGGAAGATTTGCACCTATAAAGGAAAATACTATCCACTTCCAGAAAAAGAGATGACAAGTGGAAATATGCATAGCACAATCTTACATATATGAGTATGAGTGTATATGTATGTGTATGTATACATATATGTATATATGTTTATAGATATCTATGTATATATATCCATGTTTAATTGTAATCTTCTTTGGGAGGTGAGAGAGGGAAAAATAAAGTAAAAATTGAACAGCAGAAAACAAAAGAAGCTGGATAGCTTTGAAAATAATGTGTAGTATTTATTACATAAGTTTTCTTGAAATGGAAATTTATTGTTTTATCTCAAATCCTCTCTGATGTTCTGCTGTGTACATGGAAATGTTCCTTTTTTCTCATTTTGTGTTTAAGTTTAAAATGAAATAAAAATTTACAAAAAAAAAAAAAGCTGAAAGCTGTCCTCAGTTTTGTCCTATAATTTCTCAGAGCACTTTTCCTGGAGCTCTCTTGGACTTAGTTTCCCTTGGACCATAGTTATCCTGTACATGTCTCTCTTCTCTCAGATTACCCCATTAGATTGCAAGCTACTTGAGATCAGGGTCTGTGTTATATCAGTCTAATGAGATAATAAGTGTACAGCATTATATAAATGCTATTATTATTATCTACATCCCCATTACGAAATACTGTGCCTTGCACATAGTAGGTTCTTGGTAACTGTTTATGGAATTGAAAATCGGTCTCCCCAAGTCAACTGTAAATTCTCTGAAGTCAGTGGTTGTTTCCTATTTCTTTACATCAGCCCCAACCCCTAGCCAAGTGCTATTAAGTGTCTTTCCATAGTAACTCCTTAATAAATACACACATGTGGATTCAATTGAGTATGTGGCACTATCTTTTCCAGATATAAAGGTGAGTACATTGTAATTGCTGAGCAGTTTTAAGGGCCACTTTCAGGCAGAAACTGAAAGGAATATTACTCCTTTTCAATTCAATGAACTGAACTCGGTCTCTGAAGTTACTGTGTTTCTGTATCCTGCGGTAGTTTACTGAGAAGTAGTACTTATTTTCTTTCAAGCACGAAGAGGGAAGTGTTTAGAAATAAATCAGCCGTGGCCTAGTAACCTTTTGCTTGTAATCCTGTTTTAGTGCGGCTTTATTGTGTTGTTTTGTTTACCTTTGAATTTCTCTCCTCCTTCAACTGCCTCCTTTCCTTCCCCCTCCCCCCATTCTTACCTCAAACCTTTTCTGGAGAAAACTGACTCATTTAGAGCAGTTTCTGTTCTCAGCAGACAATGTATGGTAAGTTCACAGAAACCTGCCTTATATTCTGTTGTCAATAGGACAACATGGTACTTTGTACTACTCCTGGAATTTACAGAGACCTCCCTAGCAGAGCTCAGGTGATTCCCTTCATCTGAATATTTCAAACCAAAGAGCTGAATCAGGCCTCAATTATTCTGCTGTATTCTTAGGTACTAGTACAGAAAACACCCCAGCACACACAGGCAAATAGTTTAAACAACAGCAAACAAGGTGTGAATGAGAAACTCTGCATCAAAGCCCTTTGGGAGAGTTACACCTTAATAGAAGCTTTGAACCCTGGGTTAAAATGTCAGTGAGAGGCTACCTGGAAGTGCATTTATCATTCTAATTTCCTTAAAGTCAATGACACTACAGCTTAACAGGTTCATCCATTGATTTGACCATTTAGAGTTTCTAAAATATTTTGGTTATATTTTAAAATAATGAAAAAATTAATAAAGATCTTTTAGAATCTTTCCATTAAAACAAAATTATTTAGAAGGAAAGAAATTTCATGAGGGGGAAAAAGTACCTGCTCATAGGCTCTTCAGACTGTAAGGGGGGGAAAAAGCATGCTCTAGAAATGGTCAGGAAGGCAGGGTGTATTTTAATTGCTAAGGATTATAAATAAGGAATTTCAGTCCTCATAGTTGCACAGTGTGCCCACCACAGCCTTTCCTTATTTCTGGAAAGACAAGAAATGACAGAAGTTGTGGTGTATCAAGGCTAACAAGATTTGGTGAGTAGGAAGAATATACATAGATATACATATATATATATATATTTTTTCTTAATGAACATAGCTAAAAAAATGCCACCACTCCACCCCATGTTACAAATTCCCTGCCCTTCAAAGTAACCTCTGTGCCTGCCAGGCCATCAAAGGATGGACAGACAACACCAGGAATTGTTTTTTCTCTCTGCCTGACATTGTCTGAACTCCAGTAGATAAGAATATCGCCTTGTGCTTGTGTGCAGCGAGCAGGGTGGGGAAAGAGAATGGGGCGCTCCTTTCCCATAACTGTAGGGAGCACGGGAAGGAAACCAACAGCTCTTGATGCCTTTGGGGACCACATGTTTGTGAGTTAAAAATAATGAAATGCTGGTTTGACGTGAGGCGATGCTAGGAAAGAAGCTGAGGTAGAGAATCCCTCAACATTTAAGCAGAATTAGCTCAGTCACCAGAATATTTAATATTCCCAGTGTAAGAATTGCATTCTCATTTTAAGGTTCATTTAGTAAGTACCTCACTGTAACAGAATGAAGTAAATCACCCCACCCTCCCATCCCTGTTCTAGATACAGGCCCAAGCCTCACACTTTACAAAGCATACTAAAAAACAAAGGCCTGTCTAATACTATCTTGTAGTATCTAGAGCTGAAAGAATAACGGAACCACAAATTTAGAGCTAAAAGAGACTGCTGAGGCCATATATTACAACCCTCTTCTTTTACAGACCAGGAAACAGGCTCAAAGAGTTTAACTGACTTACCCAGAGTCCCACAGATATTAAGGGGCAGAGCTAGATTTCAAGCTGAGATTCTCCTGTTCCAGACCCACTGCTTTTGTCTGTTTCCTCATGTTGCCACCCTACTTTTTCTATAGCAACATTTATTAATGTGCTTTTTTCTTCCTACAAGTGATCAGTAATAGAAGTCTAACCTAATCAATGCTAGATATCTCTGTGTACTATGCTGGATCAGAAGTGGTCAATTAAGAGAGATTTTCTATAATCATGGGTTTCAATCAGTCAGGCAATAAACATTTATTAAGTAACTACTATGTGTCAGGCATTGTACTAATCATTGGGGATGCAAAGAAGGGTAAAAGACAGTCCCTACTAACAAGGAATGGGGCAGCTAGGTGACACAGTGGATAAAGTGCTGGGCCCAGAGTCAGGAAGACCTATCTTCCTGTGTTCAAATCTGGCTTCAGACGTTTACTAGCTGTGTGACCCTGGGCAAGTCACTTAACCCTATTTGCCTCAGTTTCCTTATCTGTGAAATGAGCTAGAGGAAAACTACTGGAAAACTACTCTGGAATTTTTTGCCAAGAAAATCCCAAATGGAATCACAAAGACTTGGACACGACTGAAACAACTGAACACAAACTATCAAGGAACTCTCAATCTAATGGGGGAAACAACATATAAATGTATATATGATGTGTACAAACAAGCTATGTGCAACATAACTTGGAAAGAATCAACAGAGAGAAGGCACTGGAATTAAGAGGGAACTGGGAAAAACTTACTATAGAAGGTAGGATTCTAGTTAGAACTTGAAGAAAGAGAGCATTCATGCATGGGGGTCAGTCAGTGAAAATTTCTGGAATCAGAGATGGAGTGCCATGTTCAAGGAATAGCAAGGAGGTCAGTGTCACTGGATCTCAGATACTTGGGGTGGGGCATAAGGTGCAAGAAGACTGGTAAGGATGGGGGTGGAGCAAGTTATGTAGAACCACTTCTTAATAACTAAATGTTAACTGATTGACTGACTTAATTGCCTAGATGGGTAGGGATAGTTCCAAGAGTCTTTCTGAGCAAGGAGTCTAGGAGATATAGGAAGCCTAAATAACACAGGTTAGGAGGTAAAGCCAGGTAAATCATCTAAAACAAGCAAAAGTAAGTAAATTCATGCAGGTGGCCAGAGTCCAGAGTTTAGGCAGGAAGAGTGATTGAGAACAGCACTTCAGAAAACAGCTGAACTCTGGTCTTAGGACAAAGCTGTTTTCTCTCTGCTCTTGTTTTAATGCAAACTGGTACATGTGGGAAACCTAGCACACACAGATGGTGAATACATTCAGAGAAAGTTTGGAGACCATAAAAGGAATCCTGTTTTTGATTGAGATAAGAACAGGTATGAGGTGTATAGGATTATTTACAGAGTAGGTAATGTAATTAAACTATTTATTAATCAACTGACCATTGTCAGAAAAAGCATAATATTTTGTCTAAATGATCCAGATAATTGTGTTACAACCCCCTCACTGCCCATACTCTATACCCACCAATTACACACACTTTCCAAGTATCTACAGAAAACAAAGACCTTAATGACATTTTGTGTATCGGTATGTTTTTATTCTGCTGCCTTTATCTCATATACTTGCGTGACCATATCAGTGTCTTAAAATGAGAAGGACCTAAAGGCAAAGACCAGATCTATGGAGTTTCTTTTGTTTAACTCCAGTACCAAATACAATTAGGCATGTGAACATGGCACAATGCCTTGCATGTAGGAAGTTCTCCATAAAGATTCATTAAATAAAGAAACAAACTTAATAAATGTGCCTTGCTGATGATGTTGGCAATAACTGTAATCCTCTGGATGTGTCAGCATAGGCGAAATTTTAAAATAGATCATTCCTGTAATTATCTGGGTAATTGGCTCAAAAAGCTTCTGGAATACAGAAAAAGAACTTGGGGTCTAACCTAGCCAGACTTGGTGTCTACTGTGAACATGAACAATGTTCAGCTTTCCAATTTAGTCTGACAGTGTTGACATTCTCTGCTTTACTTTATGGTATACCTTGAACATTGCCATGCTTACTATCTGATTGACTAGTGAACTAGAATTGAATGATAGGTTGGTTACCAAGACAGTTCTTTGTACAGTGAATTAATTACTACATAAATATATATGTATATATGTATATATATATATATATATATTCCTTTGTTCTGTAATTATGATGAAGCAAAAAGTACTTACATTTAAGGACACCCTATCCCACCTCCTATTTGGCGGGACAAGTTATTTATACTAAAGCATTATAAGTATGTGGTTTTCTTGCTCTTGAAAAAGAGCTACTGTTTACTTCAAAAGTTTTTTCAGTCTGAATGTGTCACTCTTGCCCTGTGTCACAACAGAAGTCCTTAAACAAATTTTAGGAAAGTTCAAATTTGTATTATAATTTCTCTCTTTTTGAAAATATATCTATGTTCAGTCTTTTGCAGTTACTCTATAATATATACCACATACAGTCTATATAATCCACTGAGCTCCTTATGGAACTTGGATTCAAAGAGTTCATGAATGATTATAGATAGATGCTTGTTTGAGTAACACCTGGCAACAGGGGCTATGGGCCAGTTCCAGCCAGAAAGTCCTATTTAAGAGATAAGCCAGTTTAGGCAAACATGTCTCTATCCTGGCCTGGAATGCATCAAAAGGAATTCTGAAAGACTTCCGACATCAGAAAATATCTGTTGATTTTGGAGCATCTCTATCAATAATGCCAAAACACATTGCGGGGGTGCTTACTGCTTGCTCCCTTTACTGAAGAAAAAAGGAATGTCAAGTATGATTAAACCAAGAGGAAAGAAAAATACAAACTTTCAAATTCCTCTGCATTTTTGTCTACTTGCCATTATTTGGACAAAAAAGTTAATTTTATGACAACAACAATTCTAGGATGCTATTCTGTTTTTCACCGTGTTTTAAAAATCTGTTCTTACCTCTTTAAAAGGTAACTAACTTTGCTATCCTTACTCTTTAATATTGTTAGGCTAATACATGTGTTGTAGCCATCTCTAGAATGTAATTGTTGAAAGGAAAAGTAAGGAGAATTTATATCATTTTTGGCAAAGTTCTATTTCAAAATTAATCTCAGTGCAAACCATTTGAAAGTGGTTATGAAGCACTTTCGAATTTCAATTTTAAACTCGGGAGAGCATGGGGAATTACATAGGTACACTAAAGTTGGATACCATGGAGAAAAGGTGTCATGTAGGATAAAGAATAGCTGCTGAAACACCCAGATGTTCACGAGAAACAAAATCCTAGAAAGAAACCAATAGTAAACCCTTAGGCCCCAAATGTCTACACACAGATGCACCAAGTTTAGACAACAAAACAGATAAACTAGAGGTTTCAACACAAGGAGGAAAATTTGGGCTCAAAGAGGAAAAGATTCATGACTAAACTGTATATTTGCATGACTTTTTATCTTTTTTTGCATTTATTAGAACAATTATTAACATTTGTGATGTTTTTTAATTTAATAATTCTCAAAGTCGAATTGTTGTTGTATCCCTGTAATAAATCGAACTTGATCACAGTGAAAATTTTAGTGGATGTATTGGGTTATTTTTTTTTTGGAATGGTTTTATTTACAAATTTTGGAATCAATATTTATTAGTAAAATTGATCTCTAGTTCTCTTTCTCTACATTGCCTTTCCCTGTTTTAGGTATAAAGACCATATTTGTCTCATTAAAAGAATTTAGTAAGATAGCTTTTGAGTCTTGAGAATGAAATGCATAGTATAGGTAGAGGGATTTTTATGTAATAAAAAGTGAGTATATACATATGTATGTATGTGTATGAATAGGTATACTTATGTGCATATATCCATGCATATATGTGTGTCCATACCTTTTTCAAAAGAAATAGGATAGTTTAACTGGGTGTGGGTACAGATTGGCATTATACATAATTACATCTACATAGGCTTTGTCCTTTGTATTATTGAATGAAGTTCTGCTGGTTTTGTCACGAATACCTCAAAGTCTTTCAGTTCATTAAATTTTTTTTATTCAGGATTATACTCTGCTAGATAAGTTACCCTTGGTCATAACCCCAACTTTCTTGCTCTATAAAATATAATATTCCAAATGCTATGGTCTTTCAATGTAGTAACTGCTAGGTCTTGTGTATTCTTGACTGTAGCTCCATGATATTTGATTTTTTTTTTCTTGTTGCTTGTAATATTTTCTCCTTAACCTGGGAACTTTGAAACTTAGCTATGTTATTCCTGTAAGTTTTCCTCCTGGGATCTCTTTCAGGTGGTAATTGGTGGATTTTTTTTCAATTTCTGCTTTGCCTTCTTGTTCTAGAACTTCAGAGCAATTTTCCTTGATAATTTCTTGTAATATCATATCAAGCTTCTTTTTTAATCATCTTTCAGATAGTCTGACTATTCTTATATTGTCTCTCCTTGATCTGTTCTCCAGATCAGTTGTTGTTCTGATGAGATGTTTCACATTTTCTTCTATTTTTTTCATTCTTCCGATTTTGTTTTATTATTTCTTGGTGTCTTATAATGCTATTAGCCTCACCTTGCCCAATTCTAGTTTTCAAGTTGTTTTCTTCCTTAAGTTTTTGATTCTCTATTTCCAGTTAGTTGACTTTCTTTTCATAATTTTCTTGATTTTCTTAGGTTGTTCTTTTTTTTCTAATTTTTCCTCAATATTTCTTATTTGATTTATAAAGTCCTTTTTAAGTTCTTCCAAGAACTTTTTCTGATTTTCAGACCATTTGACATTTCTCATTGAAAAAGGAGTGACTTTTTTAGCTCCACTATCTTCCTCTGAATATGAACCCAGATGTTCTCTATCCCCATAGTGGCTATCTATGTTTGGGTTCTTTCTCCTTTGCTTACTCATTTTTATTTTTATTTTGTTTTTAGCAGATATTATTATAATCAAGCTTTAGTCTAGAGGCATGGGGAATGATGCCCTAAGCCTTAGCTCTGTCCTGTGGTCCAACCTTAGGCACTCCTCTCCACTTCCAAGCCACAACTAGGGCCCCCAGCCATGCAGTCCCTTAAACTGCTCTTGCTCCTTGTGGTCCTTCCAATGGCTCCAAACTACAGCTGTCCTCTCTGCCCTAAAACTGAAACCAGGGACTTTGCTATCTCGAGAGTGCCCATGGCCAGTAGGGTCCCTGCTCTTCTGCTTCTCCACTCACCAGGTGTGTGCTAGCTCTTTTTCCCCACAGTCATAGTCTGGGACCACATCAGGTTAGCACAGCTGTCCTTGGTCTCCCTGGACAATGGAAGGTCCTTCAATCTCCTCCTCGGTGGTCTGACCTCCACACTGTTAGTGAGATGAAAGCTCCTGAAACTGAAACTGCTTCCCAACCCAGCTGCCCCCAGGGCTTATTGTTTATTGATTACAGAGAGTAGGCCTGGAGGTGTTTACGCTTCACTCAGGCTGAACTGCCACTCCTAGAGGTTGAATCTTTCCTGGGGTCTTCTCCAGTTGCCTTCAGAGGACAACTGCATTACCCTGACTCCTGTTTATTTCTGCTGCTCTACATTCACTCTGCGTCAGTGTTCTGTCTTTTTTTTGTGGTGGAAATTTTGAAAGACAAAAGTTTTCTGACCTAATCCACCATCTTCCCAGAATCCTCTCTGAAATTGCTATTTTTAATTGGTTCAATATCTATGAAAGCAATTATTTGCAAAGTACCTATTTATTTAATTCATTCATCCCCTCTTCTTTCCAATTTAAAAAGAACCATCTCTTCTTTTTTTCCAACTATGTATCTAACATTTTTCATCTGGAATCTTGTTCTCTTAATATCTTCCCTTAGAATCCTCAGTTTCTCTATTAAGCTGACTAGAACCAAGCTCATATGTCCCCATCTCCAAAATATCATTTTGGTGGATTTGAGTCAGAAAAATCCCATTTGTTTTTTGATCTCAAAAATTATTTTTTAAGAAAACGCGAGTCTTTAGCAGCCAGATAAAAATTATGAAATTATCATTAAAGTTGAACAACTTTATTAAAGATTTCTGCCATCAGTTGGTTATATTATTTTCTGGCATCTGTATTTTTCTGACAAAGAAATCACCACATTCAGACTCTAATACCTCATTCTCCATTGTCTTATATGAGGAAATAGTACTTAAGAAAACAATGTTGAGGGGCAGATAGGTGGCACAGTGGATAAAGCATTGGCCCTGGAGTCAGAAGGACCTGAGTTCAAATGCGGCCTCAGACACATAACACTTACGAGATGTGTGACCCTGAGCAAGTCACTTAACCTCATTGCCTAGCCCCCCCCTCAAAATGATGTTGAAGAGATCATTCAGACCAGAAGAAGTACACTCAGAAGAAATTTATGCTGAAGGTGGCTTGATTTTGAAAGTATCAGGGGCTTGATGGAAAAGGAGGAATAAACCAAATGATTGGGTGGAGGGAGATTCCTGGGTGGCATAACTATGAACAAAAGATAATTGAGAAAATGCTAATAACTTTGCAAACCTTTATGTAAATGATCTCAACATGTACTAAAAGAATCCATGTTGAAAATATGAAAAGAGAACAGGTGAGCCCTTGGAAATTTTTTTCTACAATAGAGCATATCTTCATCATCACATGACTGAATACAAAATCCAGTTGTTTGTTGTTTGTTGATTTAAAAAAAAAAACATTGACTAGTTTTTCCTAGTACTGGGCACCTCTTTGTGTGCCTGCGTGCCAGCTTCCAGTTGAGGTGGGGGGTGGGGAGGCCTGGCGGTGGGCAGGGTTGTGCTGCCTCAATTTGAGAAGGAGCGAGCAAGGAGCTTGGGAGCAATGGTGCATGCATGGTGTCACCTTGGCCACAGGTAGGGGCGTGTGCCCATGAGTCCTGCGTGCTGTGGGGCATTACTAGAAATGGCTGTGGCTGCAGTGGCGGGGAGTCCTGGGGGCAGCGATTGCTGCACATTCCCCAAATCAGTCAAGTTCTTGTTCTGGGGGCCTGGCTGGCATGATGGTCACTCTTTTTGTGCAGCCTCTAGACTTGGTGAAGAACCGAATACAGCTGAGTGGGGAAGGGGCTCAGAACCGTCTATATAAGACTAGCTTCCATGCCCTCAACAGTATCCTAAGGGCTGAGGAGGTTCAAGGCATTTACCACCCTAAAGGCCCTCATTGCTATGACAGCAGGTGCCATGGAAATCCTCGTAGGAACACTTGCTGAAGTGGCCCTGATTCATATGACAGCTGATGGTCAGTTGCAGTTGAAGGAACCAGAGGCTATAAAAATGCTTTTGATGCACTCTTGAGAATTGCCTGGGAAGAGGGGGGTCCCCACTCTTTGGAGGGGTTATATCCCTACCATGGCTAGAGTTATTGTTGTCCATGCTGCCCAGATTGCTACTTATTCATAGACTAAACAGCTTCTCATGGCTTCAGGTTACTTCTCTGACAACATCTTCTGCCATTTCCGAACCAGCATGATTAGTGGGCCTCTATGCCTGTGGACATTGGATCCAGAATATGTGTATGATTGACAGGAAGCAGAAGTATAAGAATGGATGGGATGAACTGGTGAAGGATTCTTCAGCCTCTGGAAGGGATTCACCCCTTACTATGCCTGGCTTGACCCTAACACAGCCCTTACCTTTATCTTCCTGGAGCAGTTGAACAAGGCCTACAAGAATCTCTTCCTCAGTGACTGAGTAGCCCCAAGGGTGCTTTGAGGATCAGGAGAACATGCCTCTCAAGAATGGATATGTGAAGAGTCCCTATTACCCCTATACCCATGAGCTGTGCCTCAATCCTCCTAGCCCTTAGTCATAAATTCACCATCAAAAGGGGGATTCTGCTCCCCCCTTAGCCCCTTCTATTTATTTCCCACAGCTCCTTCATTCTTCTTTCCACCTCCACTATGTGGTTCCTCCTGATATAAAGGACTTTAATCTTAAAAAAAAAAAAGACCTCTAATCTCATTGGACATATTTGATGATAGTAGATAAAACAAATAATGTGAAATTTCTATAGTTCCAAAGGAATAGAATAAAAAATATTTTAAATGCCTTAGCTTACCAAATAAAAAATTAATTGGTAAAATGACAAAAAAAAAAGGTTGAAGTTGAAGTTGAAGAATCGCTAAGTTAAATTTTCCATTTACCAATACAAATTCTGGAAAGATTTGTAACTTCAACAATACAAACTCCTATAGGTACTTTGTCAACTCAACTCAACAAACTTTAAATATTGATTCTTTGTAGATATATATGTTGGAATACAAAGATAAATAAGATTCTGTCCCTGCCTTCAAGGAGTTTACCCTCTGGTAGAGAAAAAAAGATACACAAATAACTATAATACAAAAATAGAATATGGTAAGTTCATAAGGGAGGTAAATGCAAAATGTTATGAAAGTTTTACATAAAGAAAGATCATTTCTTACTGTGAGATCATGAAAGGCATTATAGACAAGGTGGCATTTAAACTGGATCAGAAGGGATTCCAACAGTTGGAGATGATAGAACTAGTATAGACAGGGTGTTCCAAAAGTCTTAGTGTAGTTTTAAACTATTAAAGCTAACTCATATTATTATTATTAAGCTATTAAAACTCAAAATTGCACTAAGACTTTTGGAACAATTTGTATTCTATTGTATGTTTGCATCACAAGTTTTCAGGGAGAAATTGATAAGGAAAGCATAGAGTAATCTTTCTGTATTTGAAGTATGTTCCAGGAAAAGATAGGAATATATTATTTGCATGTATTGAAGTGCAACCCAGCACTAAAATAGGTGACTTTTGGTAATAGTGTTTGTTCTAGAAACCTAAAGGTAAAATATGTATTTGTTCGACTATCTTGATTTTATGATAGTCATATTCTTATAGCTTAAAATGAAATCTATATTTTTCTCTGAATTTCAGCACCTTTCGTACAGATAATAAAGGGTTTGTTTGCAAGATGCTATGTTTGTTTTTGAAACAATTTTACATTCCACACATCATTTTTGTAGGCTTGAAAATGATTTGAAAAAACATATAGGGTGTTGTCCTAAAGAAATTAGAAGATCAAGGAAGAAATTACCTTTGACAGCTATGCAGAGAGGAAGATCAAATAAAAGACAAAGATCATAAAAGACAAAATGAATAATTTTGATTATATAAAATTGCTACATAAGGAAAAATGAGTGAAAGCTTATAGGTAAGGAAGTTTCTCCAGTTGACTTAAATAATATTTAGTAAACTGAGGCTGAGTCTCAGAGCTAATTAATTTATGAGAAAATGTTGCAATTTTAGAAATATATGAGGAAATATCAAAACATACTCCCTTTATTGCTTTATATCCTGAGATGGGACTGAATGAGGAAAAAGAGCCAGTATCAGTAATCACCCCTGCACTAAGTACTGCTAAATGTAAAAGAGGTTATTGAAGATGGTTTATAGTAATAATGGAAAACTTCTGTTATCCAAACATCTGCTGGAGCTCTCGGTCAAAAACAGAGCACCTAATATTTTCTGATATCTTTTAATAAAAAATTTCACCTTTCAAAAGGTAGAGGAACCAAAAGAGGGGAATTTTGTTACGGATCTGACTGTCACCAAAAGGTAGGTACTGGTTTCAGGAGCAAAAATGATGAAAACCTTGGAAGGAAGAGACTACTTCCTAGAGTACACAATAGAGAAAGAGATGAAAGCTGGGCACAGTCTGATGTGTACCCAAGATTTGGGGAGAATAGATTTGAAAGGAGGGAGAGGAAGGATAGGTAGAATAAAAAGGATGAAAATTCTACAGGTGAGTCTACTGAGGAAGGATAGGAAACTTTTAAGAATAAAATTCTTAAGACACAAAGAAAATTCTGACAAAGTCAAAACAGAAATTGTCTTAAGAGATCAACAGGGACATGAAGAGTTCAGGTCTTATAATGATCTACAAAGAAGAAAGCAAGGACAAATAACGGGGTGAATATAGAATCACTCCATAGTAATATGTGTCAGAAAAAAACTAGGCACAATAAAAAAAGATTTTAAAAAATATTGGAAAAAAATACTAGAATCAAAGAAGGGCCAAGACCATTTCTCAGATGGATGTGATGATAACTGACAATGGAGAGAATACAGAACATCTCAGTTCTTAATTTTGTTTCTACACTAAGGAAAATAACACCCGAAATGGAAAGGATAAAACCAAAATGAGCAATAAGGGATAGATGCCCAAAATAAGTAAGAAAATAGTAATTGACCACTTAGATGCCCTTGATAAAATCAAATCACGTTACCTGGATAAACTATATCATTGGGTAATGAAAGAATTGGCAGATGTGATTCCTGAGCCACCATCAAAGATCATGAAGAATAAGAGAAGTACTATAGAATTGAAGAAGGGCGAATATTATCACAATTTTCAAAAAATAGGAAAGAGAATGGATTCAACAAACTATATAGGCCAGTAAGCTTCATTTTGATTCCTAGGGAAATTCTAGGATACATTAACAAAAAGATGGTTAGTGAATATCTAGAAAAGGAAGGAATGATTGCACAGAACCATCATGACTTCATCAAGAATATCTTGCTAGACTAATTTCCTTTTTTTGACAATATTACTAAGCTGATTGCTCAGGTCTTCTGATTCCAAACCCAGTGCTTTCCCCCATGACCCACATTTGTAACTCTTCATTTCCTAAACTGCCCCCAGACTTTGAGCTCCATATGCAAAAAAAAAAAAAAAAGGGTAACTAGTAACTGACTCATTAGGATTCTAAAATCCCTAATTACAATTGTTGGAGGTTGTTGATGGGGAGAGAAATACTAAGTATGTACAGGATAGGGTTAAGGGACTAAACCTGAGATTTCACTAGACTTGGGAATTGACAGATAAGAAAACTCCCCTTACCAAAGCAACTTAGGATTTTTACTGGTATTTAAGACTCTTAGAGCAATGTTGTCATACTCAAAAAGAAATGGGGTACTAGATGTTACATAAGGATCTCTGCTCATATAATATCTGCATATTATCTTATTTTTAAAATGTAATATATGTTTCATTGTATTTTGATTTATCTTGTTAAAATATTATATTTAATTATTACATATTGTATGTATATTTCCCAATATATCCCAAATATTATATATATACATATGTATATAAAATATTATATTTTAATTTGGTTCAGTCATCATGAGGATGTGCTTTGGGCTGCATGTGGCCCATAAGTCTGGCTCATTTGGCCTAGAGCCCTGAGGGGTTAAGTAACTTGCCCAGAGTCACATAGTCAGTAAATGTCAGAGGTCTTCCTGACTTCAAGGCTAGCTCTTTATCCGTTGTGCCACATTGCTTAAGTAAGAATAAAATCAAGAACATAAATGCTTTCAAATTCTTTTACATTTGTTTCTACTGGACATTAATTGGGAAAATACTTAATTTTATGGGAATAATTCTAGTCTGTCATTTTCAGTTTTCTATCCCATTTAAAAAATATGTTCTTACCTCTTGAAAAGATATGTAGCTTTCATTGTTATTTTTTCCCTGAAATATTCTTAGGCTTACACCAATGTAATAACTATCCATTTTCTAAGGAGTTCATATGACTGGAATTGAGTGTACAGTTTGTAATAGAACAAAGGTCATCCTCATTCTTGGCCCTTTGAGCCTTCTATTCTAACTAAAGACAAATGCTCAGTGGGAATCTATTCCATTGGGTACATTCCCATTAACATCCATGAGTGTGTTCTCCAGTCTCTCTCTGACAAGCAGACTACTTTCTCAGAATAGTAAGTAGGGCATTGGATAGGACACCAGACCTGGAGTTAGGAAGACCTGAATTCAAATCTGGCCTCAGAAACACTTGCTAGCTGTGTGACCTGGATAGGTCACAACTTCTGTTTGCCTCAGTTTCCTCATCTGTAAAATTGGGATAATCATAGCACCTACCTCCCAGGTTTGTTGTAAGGATCAAATATGATAATTATTGTAAAGTGCTTAGCACTATATCTGGCACATAATAAGCACTATATAAATGTTAGCCAGTAGTAGTAGTAGTAGTATTCCTAGTATTACTACAATTCCTAGTATTAGTATTATTCCTAGTACTAATGGTACTAGTACTATTCCTAGTACTAGTAATAACAAAAGAGAACATCCCTTTTTATCCTTTCTGATTTTTTTTTCAAAGAGAAGTTGAATCCAAATCCTGGACATTCATGGGTGATAGAAAAGATTAGGAAAAGCAGCTACTGGGCTTTTTGAAAACATTAGTTGAAAATGATAAATCATAAATAATAGAAACATATTATAATTCTAACAGTCTCTCCTCTCTTGTTCCTCTTCTCAGTCTTCACAATCTCAATTTCTAAGAGGAGCAGATACTAACCCACTAGCACTTATAAAGCATTTTGAATTCTACTTGGGTGACTTCCATAATGTAAAACAAGATTCTCCAGCCAGGCAGAAAACTGGTTCAAAATATGGTGCACAATATTTGGAATATGTGACTTCTGAATGGAAGAGGAAAACATGAAGCAACATGTTTTTGTTAGGTAGGTGCAAATGATGACTCTGTATTTCCATTCCATATTCCAATATCAATAATGTTAAGGAAATATGAGAATAAGCATTATATAAATGCCTTGTTTGTCTAACATGGCAAGCTAGATGGGACCAGCTTTTTGAGATTCAAAGTGAGGTTCCTGATTTTTTTTTGCTTCCATTCCTTACATTCCTTTTTAAAGATAAGTGTTGTTGATGTCTCTTTTTTACATCAACTCATTTCCAGATATAGTCCCATTCATTGCCCTGAAGTTTCCATTATAAAAAGGAAAAGAAAAAAGTTAAGAAAAAATAACTGATATGATGACTACATCTGGCAATATAAGTAAAAATTCTATATGTGTAGCAACCCTACATTCATCCTATAGAGTAATCTTTCATTATCTGTTCTCTAATACCAACATTAGTCATAAAAATTACTTAGAGTTCAGTTTTCTTTTGGTGTTCTTTTATTTACACTAGTATAGACATTATATGTATTTTTCTCCTGGATGAGCTTATTTCATCCTGTATCAGTTTATACAAATCTTCCTATGAATTCCTCATGTTCTTATTTTTTACTGCACAATAATATTCAACCACATTCAAATACTGTCTGTTAAGCCGTTTGTCTAATCAATGGACATAATCACTTTGTTCTACCACAAAAAGAGGATGAATATTTTGACATATATGAGACCTTTCTCTTTGACTTCCTTGGGGTCAATTAGTATCATCACTGGCTTATAAGGTTTGAACAATTTAGTAACTTTTTTAATGTAATCCCAAATTGTTTTCCAGAATAGTTGTGTTTGTTCATATATTCATATTACCCATACCGTATGAGTGTGCCAGGGCATGATGATAAATGTTTTAACAATCCAAACACCCACCTTTAAGTTTAATCTGCATTATTAACATTTTCTCCATAACTTTCTCAAGTCCAGATAATCAGCAAAACAATAAATCAAACCCTGTTTTGTAACATTTGCTGAGTTTTGAGGTATAAACTGTCACAGTGAAAATCTAACAATCAGTTCTATAGCTGGCTCCTGTATACCTGCTGTGTGCTTCTCTTTCCGTAACCTTCCCAATACTGACTGCTATCTTTGCCCACTTGCTAGATACATGGTAAAACTCCAGATCTGTTTTAATTTGCTTTCTTCTCCTCCTCTTCCTCCTCCTCCTCTTCTTCCCCTTCTTCTTATAATCTTAATTATATCATATATTACATCCTAATTATATAATATATTATGTATAATGAATATAACAATCTTAATATTCTCTTATTCTTATCGGTGATTTGAAGCATGTTTTCATATTGTCATTAGTAGTTTGAAATCCTCATTTAGAAAACATTCTGTTCATCTCCTTTGCCTACATATCCACTGGCTCCTGGTCTTAAATTACTGTTAATCCCCTACGTATCTTGGATATCTTATCAGTGACATTTAATGTAGATATTTCTTACGAATTGACATTTCCTCCTCATCCTAGGTGCTTTAATTTTGTTCATACAAAACCTTTTAAATTTTATGTAACTGTATTGACATACTTTGTCTTTCGCTTTCCTTGCATTCTTGAAATGCGAGGCTTGTGAATACTCCGGGTTATCACAATGTTAAAATAATCTCCCTCTAAAATTAAGATGGAATTGATAAAGAAATTTAATATTGATGAATATATATGCTAGGTTAAATATTTCTGAAAGGAATTGACTAAATGCCAAAACTGTGGTCTCGCTAATCTCTCTGCTATATAAACCAATTCACTGAGGTCAGTTTGACTTTCTCAATATTTATTTCAAAAATCCGTCAGTATAGAGAGTTTTTATTGACTAGTAAGCACAGCATGTAAGAAAAAAAATAAGGAAGCAAGGGGCTTCCTCTCTTCATTTGGAAGATCTATATAACTGCTATCTGTGGAGAGCTCTCAGCTGGTAAGTAAATCAGACTGTTCTATGTATAGCTTTGTTGATTTACTCAAGGCTCTAAAAAGCACACACCCAGGGTTTTGTTTCAAGTGAATAATGTTAACAGACAAACTGTCTAATAAACCTGAAATATTGTCTTGGGGGATGGGCATAAAAAGGGTGACCATCAAATGGTTTCATACTGTTTTTCTTCTTAAGCTCAAGGTCCTTCTGGGAGAAAAAAAAATTACTTTTTCCAGCTTAACCAGATTTAAAGGTGAGCTTCTCTTCACTAGTCTCAACTAGTGAATAGGAGTGGGGAAGGAGACTCCCCAGCTTGGGACGTAGCACTCTCCAGAATGTGGCTAGGCCATACCCTGTATATGGCTCCTATAGGTTTTTGAGAAAGCATAGGTGTCCCCTCTTTGCTCTCTCTCTCTCTCTCTCTTCTTGTTGTTCAGTCCTGTCTGATTCCATGTGACCCATTTTGGGGTTTTCTTCAAGGAGATACTGGAGCAGTTTTGCCATTTCCTTTTCCAGCTTATTTTACAGATGAGGAAACTGAGGCAAACAGGGTTAAATGACTTGCCCAAGGTCATACAGATATTAAATGTTTGAGGCCAGATTTTAACTTATGAAGATGAGTCTTCCTGACTCCAGGACTGGCACTTTATCCACCATGCCACCTGGCTGACCTTTCCCGGTGACATCATTGAGGCTGGTTAGTGTAGGTTCCTTAGAAAATCATGGATAATAAATTCTATTACCACAAAGCTTTACAGCATAATGAAAGGTTTAGCACATAGCCATTTATCAGCTGTATCAAATTTACATACCATTGATCACAAGGAGGCCAGGATAAGAAAGTCTAGATGGCTTAGTGCAACCCCATCATCTCTTCTGCAAAAGTTATTCTAAGGTGCAAGTATTATTGACAGTCAGTATCACGATCTATATAGTATAAAGGAAGGAATGCTGCATTTGTAGTCAGAAAAACAAGCTTTGAATTTCAGTTTTAGTCAATCAACATTTAATTGGTTCCTACCATGTTCAAGAAATGATGCTAAGAAGTGAACTGAACCAAAGAGTCTCTGGCCTCCAGAAATGTATATTTTACTGAGAAGAGTAGAAGAGGAGTTGTAACATATACTCAGATAAGTGAGTACAATCATTTGAAAAGGAAGAAAACAATAACAACTGGGTTAGGGGGAAGTGGGGGAAGGGAAACGTTAGACTAGGGAGAGATTCACAGAGAAATGAGCTGACCCTGGAAGAATGAAGAGGATTCTGACTAGTTTTCTGACCTTGGATAAGTCATCCAGTTTCTCTATGCATCAGTTTCTCATCTAAAAAAATAAAAGTACAACAATATTTCTATATCTCATGGCTCTTATCATGTTGTTGTGATGTTATGGTGGTGTTTCAATTGGTATGTCATGATGAAAATTTTAGTAAGTCAATAAACATTTCTTAAGTGCCTAGTTTGTACCAGGTACAAAGAAAACCAAAAGATAATCCTTGCTCTCAGGGAGGGTACAGTCTAATGGGGGAGAAAACATGGAAACAACTATGTACAAATAAGCTATATGAAGGATAAATTGGAAATAATCAACCAAGGAAAGGCACTAGACCTACAAGGGCTAATGAAAGGCTTTGAAAAACTTTAAAGAGCTGTAGTCATGGGGGCTATTTTAAGGGCTTATCCCTAAGACTAGTGCTGTGCCAGGTACTAAGGATACAAAAACAAAAATTAAAAAATGTTCCTGCACATATGTAAGCATATACAAAATAAACACAAGGTCATTTTAGGATGGAGGGGAGGGATACCAGAAAGTGTGGTCAGACAGGTAAAAGGAGAATCAAGAGAGAGCCATGATATGAAAATCCAGGAGAAAGGTGGTCTATAGTATCAAATACTTCAGAGGGTTTTAGAAGGATGAGGACTGAGCAAAAGCCATAATTACATGGCAATTTATAAAGATCATGGGTAACTTTGAAGACAGTTGTTGTTATTCAGTCATTTCAGTCATGTCTGACTCTTTGTGAACCCACTGAGGTTTTCTTGGCAGACACTGGAGTGGTTTTCCATTTCCGTTTCCATTTTATTTTGCAGATAAGGAAACTGAGGTAAACAGGGTTGTGACTTGCCAAGGGTTACATAGTTTTGAACTCAGGTCTTAGTGATTCCATTATTAAAGTGTTTGGAGAAAGTAATATCACTCTAACAATGAGGTTAGAAGGGAAAAAGCTACAGGTTGAAGAGCGAAAGAGGAAATTGGGAGATCATAGCTTATAGGAATGGTAAGGTCTAGTGAGGGTATTTTTTAAAGATGGGCAAATTTGTAGGTAGCAGGAAAGGAACTAGTAGTAAATAAGAAATTGGAGATTGAAGTGGGGGAATTATTGAGGGGACTCTCTGCCAGAGAATGCTTTAGGAGTTATAATTAAGGGTACATGTAGAAGGGTTGGCCTTGATTAGGAAAAGGGATACATCATCAAAAAGTGAAGTAAAGAAGGAGAGAATGGGGGATGATGTTTAGGAATTTTGAGATGTAGAGAAAAGGAGAGAAGGGAGCTCACTGGTGAATGAATGGCCTTTTACTTTTTCACTAAAGATAAGGCAAAAGGTCTTCAACTGAAAAGATCATGGGAAAAAAAAACCGTGATGCAAGGTTTGGAAAAGCCTCTTTGGGGAGTAGGATAGAGGATCATTTATGGAAGAATAAAAGATTTGTTTTGCTATAGTGAGAATCTAGTTGAGATTAAATAACAAACTTATACTGGACCCACTGGGCATGGTCCAATGGTTTCCTCCAGCTCAGATCAACTCAGCAATACATGTGTAAGAACAGAGAAGGTGGGTAGTGGAAATGTTAGAGGGTTGGGTTTTTGCAAGATATGAATGTCAATAGGTCAAGGGCACAAGGGTTTCAAGAATAGAGGACAGTGTAGAATTAAAGTCTTCTCTTTCTTTTTTATTCTTTGCTACAAAGGTGGTTCACTGGTCAGTGGAGGACAGTGGGACATATTAGAAATTAAGGTGATAAAAAAAAGATAGAAATAAAATTTCTAAATTAAAAAAGAACACTATTCCCATGCTTTGTATTTTGTTTATAATTTAATAAATGATTAGCTGTTCAGCAAAACTAATCAACTCCCTCACACTGCACTCCCTAACACACAAACTCTCTTTTACACACAAACCTAGAGAGTTTTTGTATTTGTATCTCTAACATGGACCTGATAGGTAAATGTATATTGAAATTCTTATCCTTCCTGAAGTGCTGAGGTCAGTCATTCAAAGTAGCACAAACCCAAAGGTCTAGATTCTGAGAGCAATTAACTCTAGGCCTGAAAGAAAGCAGATGAAGCCCTAAAGGACTTGGACAAGAAAAAATTGTAGCTGAAACCCAAAGCAGGGGAATGGTGCTTCCTTCAAAAAAAAAAAAGGTTTTGTTTTTTTTTTTAATTTTTACATCCCCTTCATTTCTGAATTTATTTCTCCTACTTTCGCCTACCCAGAAAGTCATCCTTTACAACCAAGAGAAGAGGGTGGGGGTGGGGGATAATAAAGAGGAAAAAAAAGCAGTCCAGCAAAACTAACAAATGTATCAAATGAGTCTGACAGTATATGCAGTGTTCTGCACTCATGATCTCCCACCTCTAAAAGAAAAGAGAGAAGCACGTTTTTCCCCTTCTTCAGAGCCAACCACAGTCAATTATAATAATGATGATAATAATGATAACAGTAACATTTATGTAGCGTTTACTAATGTTATAGAAAGAGCAGCTAGGTGGCCCAGTGGATAGAGTGCTGAGCCTGGAATCAGGAACACACAAGGTCAACACTCTTTCCCTTCAACCATGCTGCCTTCTCATCTAGTATAATTCTTGACTATATCTTTCTTCAAATTCCCTGTTCCTCCCAACATGCTGTGCCTTTACATCTTGTAATAGTTCATGGCTACCAGGGTAATGATCCAACTGTCCAACCATTTCCTAGGGCTCTCACAAGACTGGCCCACTTCTTTTTTAAACACTGTAATGTGAGAAGATACAATTAAATATATTTTACTAGTGTTTCCCCAATTATACCATGGCCCAATAAAGTATCTAAATTCTCTCCTGTCAACCTCTGCAGTGTCAGCTCAGTGGTTTTCAGTGATTCCTGGGTCAGGTCTTAGGAATTAATGGAAAGGGAAGCTGTGGAGGAGGAACAAGTTGTAGAGAGAAGTAGAAATAAAATATAGATTAATTTATTTCAATAGGATAATTCATTTATTTTGCAAGGCAATTGGGGTTAAGTGACTTGTCCAGGGTCACACAGCTAGTAAGTGTCAGAGACCGGATTTGAACTCAGATCTTCCTAACTCCAGGGCCAGCCCTCTATCTACTGCACCACCTAGCCACTCCAGGATAACATATTTAACAGATATTCCCAACACTCCTTTCCTCTCCCAGTTATGCTTCTGAATTTCTTGACTTCAATATCCTACTCCTTTGTAGGTCCAGTCCCCCTTCTTTCACCTTACTTTTATGAGTTGTCTTTCCCTATTAGAATGTAAGCTTCTTGAGGACAGGCACTATATATATTTTTGTTTGTATTTGTATCCCTAGCTCTTAGCACAATGCCTGGCACATAGCAAGCACTTAATAAATCCTTGTTTGCTGACTGACTGATGCTTAATAAAGTTCTTATACTTCCTGGGATATGCATATCACAGATTAGGAATATCCAAAGTAAAGAATTATTACTATTTTCTTTACAAGATAGTCATAGCTTAGTATACATCCTTCTGATTTTCAAAATATAAGAAAAGCTATTTTTTTCTAGTGTCAAATAGCTAAGCATAAAGCACATCCAGAAATAATGTCTATCCTATCATTACATTCTTAGGGTGATATAACAATTTTTGATGTGAATTTATATTGATGAATATTTTCTGAAACAGCCAACTTATAGGTACACAATAATTCATCAATAATTTTTAAAAATTTCTGAGTCACATCAATAAAGTATTTATTAAATACCTGCCACCCACCAGGCACTGTGCTAAGGGCTAGGGTTCTCAAAGAGTTCAGGGGGTTCTCAAGGAGAACCACCAGGAGTTCACAGTCTAATGGGAGTTCTCAAGAAGAACCTTCTTTCTTCCTTCTTTTCTTCTAGATTAAAGATTTCCTTAAAGATAAAGGGGTTGATTTCCTTAAGAGATGTTTTGAAGAAGAGAAACAGAAATAAATGATAAGTCTATATTTCATGTCCTTTGTGAATTTTTTTTTTCAAAAGCATGAGAGGCAGAGTGAGGCAGGGGAAAAATTTGGACCCTAAGTCTGCTACCTACTTTCTATGCAACTTTGGTCAAGTCTCATGGCTCAACCAACTAATCAGCAAGTATTTATTAGGTGCCTGCTATATGCCAAGCACTCTGCTTGGAGAAGATAAAAGTACAAAGAATGAAAAAATCCCTATTCACAATGAGTTTATTTTCTAATGGTTGGCCCACACTTTTTCTATCTGAAAAACAAAGGATTGGACTAGATGATATCTAAGGTCTGTCTTAGCTCTAAATCTATGATCCTATCATCATCCCTCATTCATACCTACCGCAATACCCTAAAAAATTACCCTGCAGGACCAAAAATTTATGATTCAGACTAACTCCTTTCACACAAAAACAAGCGGTCTTTTAATTTGCTCTTCACTCAGTTTCTTTTATACCACATCTCCTCGATAACAATAAGATTGTTAATAATATTACTCAAAGTATCCATGGTTTCCCTGATGTGAGATACAACTAGGAACTTGAGTCAGCTGGTACCTGTTCTTGAGAGCTGATTGTTAAAATTTCAGTATAAGTATTTACACCTTGGAAATTAGCAAACATATCAGGAAGGGCAATTAGGTGGTGCTGGACCTGCTGTCAGGAAGACTCATTTTAGTGAGTTCAAATCTGGCCTCAGATATTTTACTAACTGTGTGACCCTGGGCAAGTTATTTAACCCTGTTTGCCTCAGCTTCCTCATCTGTAAAATCAGCTGGAGAAGGAAATAGCAAACCATTCCAATAGCTTTGCCAAGAAAACCTTGGGGTCACAGAGAGTAAGACATAAATTAAAAATGATTGAACCTATCAGGACTTTATTTATTGTCATGATGATTGTCTAAGCATAAGAAAATGATGGAGAAAATGTTAATCATGAAGATCAAACTTAAAAGTGTGTCATGCATACTTTTTTTAACCATCATATCATCTGCAAAGAATGACAATTTTTATTTCCTCATTGCCTATTCTTATTCCCTCAATATCTTTTTCTTGTCTTATTGCTACAGCTAGCATTTCTAGTGCAATATTGAATAATAATAGAGGTAGCAAACATCCTTGCTTCACCCCTGATCTTATTGGAAATGGTTATATCTTATCCCCATTACAAATAAGTCTTGCCCTTGGTTTTAGATAAATGCTACTTTCATTTTAGAAAAAGTTTTATTTCTTCTTATGCTTTCTAGTGTTTTTAGTAGGAATGGGTGCTATATTTTGTAAGAAAAAAATCTTTTTCTGCATCTATTGATATAATCAGTTTTTTTGGTTATTTTTCTTCTTGATAAATTATATTTATAGGTTTCCTAATATTGAACTAGCCCTGCATTCTTGGCATAAATTTCACCTGGTCATAATGTATGATCTTTGTAATATATTTCTGTAATCCACTAACCAGTGTTTTAATTAGGATTTTTGCATGCATATTCATTATGAAACTATCTACAGTTTTCTTTCTGTGTTCTTGCTTTCCTTAGTTTAGGCATCATAAGCATATTTGTGTTATAGAAGGAATTTGGTAGGACTCTTTCTTTGCTATTTTTGCTATATTTGCTATTTTTTTTTCAAATAGTTTATATAGTATTGGAATTAATTGTTCTTTAACTGTTTGGTAGGATTCACCTGTAAATCCATCTGGCCCTGGATTTTTTTTTCCTTAGGGAGTTCATTTATGGTTTGTTCAATTTCTTTTTCTCAAGATAGGGTTTTCTCAATATTCTATTTCCAATTATGGTAATCTTGGTAATTTATATTTTTGTAAATACCCATCCATTTCACTTAGATTGTAAGTTTCATTGTCATATAATTGGTCAAAAAAAGTTCCTAATAATTGCTTTGATATCATCATCATCATTGGTGGTACATTCACCCTTTTAATTTCTATACTGGTAATTTAGGTTTCTTCTTTCTTCTTTAAAGTCAAATTAACCAGTGGTTTAATCTATTTTTCCCCAAAAAACCAGTTCCTGCTTTTACTCATTAGTATAATGGACTTTTTTAACTTTCAATTTTATTAATTCTCCTTCATTTTTCAGGATTTATATTTTGGCCTTTAATTGGGGATTTTAAATTTGTCATTTTCCTAGGTTTTTTTTTTAGTTGCTTGCCCAATTTATTGATCTATTCTTTCTCTTTGTATTGCTGTAAGTATTTAGAAATATAAAATTTCCCCTAAGTACTACTTTGGCAGCATTCTACAAATTTGTCATATTGTCTCATTGTTATTATTATCTTTAATGAAATGATTGATTGTTTCTATGATTTATTCTTTGATTTACTCATTCTTCAGGATTAGGTAATTTCATACTGAATTAAATTTTAATCTATGTTTCCAAGACCCTTTCTTAAATGTTTTTTATTGCAGTATAGTCCAGTAAAGATATATTCAATATTTCTGCTTTTCTACATTTGTTTGTGAGGTTTTAAATGCCCTGATACATGGTCAATTTTTGTGAAAGTCCCATGTGTAGCTGAGAAAAATGTATACTCATTTTTATTCCCATTCAGTTTTCTCCAGAGGTCTATCTTGTCTAACTTCTCTAAAATTCTATTAAACTCTTTGATTTCTTTCTTATTTATTTTATGGTTAAATTTATCTAGTTCCAAGAGGGGAAAGTTGAGGTCTCTCACTAGTATAGTATAGGCTATTTCTTCCTGTAACACATTTAACTTTCATATTTTGGAAGCTATGCTATTTCATGCATATATATTTAGTAGTGATATTATTTCATTGTCTTTGGCACCTTTTAGCAGGATCCAGTTTCCCCGGTTATCTCTTTTAATTAAGTCTATTTTTGTTTTTACTTTGTCTGAGATCATGATTGCTATGTCTGCCTTTTTTTTTTTACTTTTGTTGAAGCATAATAGATTCCACTCTATTTTCTAATTTTAATTCTATGTGTACCTTCTGTTTCAAGTGTGTTTCTTGTAAACAATGTATTGTTACATTCTGGTTTTTAATACATTCTTCTATCAACTTCCATTTTATGGGTGAGTTCATCCCATTCACATTCACAGTTGTGATTACTAACTATGTATTTCTCTCCATCCTATTTTCTTCTATTTACCTTTATCTGTCTCTTTTTTTCAAAACCCTGTCCCTCCTTGGAAATGTTTTCTTCTGACTGCTGCCTTCCTTCATTCACCTTCCCTCTTATTGTACCCTCCTTTTTTTTTCTTATTCCCTTCCCCTCCTATTTCCCCTTTGGATAAGATAGTTTTCTATGCCCAACAGAGTATATACATATGTATGTATGTATATATTCTTCCTTCTTTGGACCAATTCAGATAAGAGTAAATTTTAAGCATTGCCCACCTTCCCCCTCCAATGTAAAAGTTCTTCCTTGTATGCCTCTTTTCTGAGATAATTTTCCCCAATCTCTCTGCTTTTCCCCTTCTCCCAGGGCATCTGTCTTTCTCACCCCTCCTTTTTTTGGAGAAGATTTTAATATAATTGACTTGCATCCATGCCCTCTGTCAGTGTAGACTCCTTCTATCTGCTCTAATAATGATAAAGGTCTTAGGAGTTACATGAATCATTTTTCTGTATAGGAGTGTAAACAGTTTAACCTTATTAAATCCCTTATGATTTCTCTTTCATGTTTATGTTTTTGTGCTTCTCTTGAGTTTTGTGTTTGAATATAAAATTTTCTATTCAGCTTTGGTATTTTCATTAGGGAAGCTTGAAAGTTCTCTATTTCATTAAATATACACTTTTCCCTGATGGATTATATTCAGTTTTGGTGAATCCTAGCTCCTTTGCTTTCAGGAATGTCATATTCCAAGCCCTTTATTCTTTCAACATGGTAGCTGCTAAATTTTGCATAATCATGGCTATAGCTCCATGGCATTTAAATGGTCTCTTTCTGGTTGTTTTCAGTATTTTCTCCTTGACCAGGAAGCTGTGGAAATTAGCTATACTATTCCTGGTAGCTTTCATTTTGGGGTTCTTTTAGGAGATGATTAGTGGATTCTTTCAATTTCTATTTTGCCAGCTGCTTCTAAAATAATGGGGCAGTTTTGCTTCATAATTTCTTGAAATATGATGTATATACTCTTTTTTTTTATCATAGCTTTCCGGCAGTCCAATAATTATTCAATTATCTCTTCTCAATCTATTTTCAGGTCAGTTGTTTTTCCAATGAGATAGTTCACATTTTCTTGTTTTCTCATTTTTTAACTTTGTTTTATTGTTTCTTGATGTTTCATGGAGTCGTTAACCTCCACTTGGCCAATTCCAATTTTTAAGGAATTGTTTTCTTTGGTGAGCTTTTGTACCTCTTTTAGTATTTGGCCATTTCTGCTTTTTAAGAAGTTCTTTTAATCATTTGCATTTTGTGTGTCTTTTACCATTTGGTCAATTCTGTTTTTAAGGTGTTACTTTTTTTCAGTATTTTTTGTGCCTCTTTTGCCAAGTTGTTAATTCTCTTTTCGTAATTTTTTTTGTATTACTCTCAAATCTTCTTTCAATTTTTTGATCTACCACCCTTATTTTGACTTTTTTTAACTCCTCTTTTTGCTTTCTTTAACTCTTCCAGGAATTCTTTTTGGGCTTGTGTTCACTCTAGATTTTTTCTTTGAGGCTTTGCTTATAGATGTTTTCAAGTCTTTATCTTCTTCCGAGTTTGTAGCTTGAGCTTTCCTGTCACCATAGTAGTGTTTTATGATCAGATTCTTTTTTGTTGTTGTTTACTTATACTTTGTATTAAAGTTGGGCTTTGCTCATCTAAGGGGGGTATAGTTCTCCAAATCACTAATAATAAGTGAAATGCACATCAAAACATCCCTGTGGTTTCATTTTACACCCAGAAAACTGGCAAAAAATGACAAAAGATGGGAATTGTTGATGTTGGAAGGGACTGTGGAAAGATAAGCACAATAATCTATTTTGATGGAACTGTGAATTAGTATGATTATTCTGTAAAGCAATCTGGAATTTTGCAAATAAAGTGACTAAAATGCCCATATCCTTTGACCCAGAGGTCATTGTTTTCTTAGTTCTGCTTATTTCACTTTGCATTAGTTCATACAGATCTTTCTATGCTTCTCTGTATTCATTGCATTCATCATTTCTTATAGAACAGTAATATTCCATCACATTTATCTACCACATTTTGTGTAGCCATTTCCCAGTTAATGTGCTTCTACTTTGGGGATCTATTTCCTAACCCTCCCAGAAAATCATCCAACATAACAAAATATTTTAATAGAAAAAAGAAAAAAAAGATGAATAAATTCCACAATACTGAATTTATACATGGAAAAAATGTATTTGACAATATATTCAATG
Source organism: Vombatus ursinus (assembly GCF_900497805.2). NCBI lineage: Eukaryota > Metazoa > Chordata > Mammalia > Diprotodontia > Vombatidae > Vombatus > Vombatus ursinus. The sequence continues at coordinate 75,160,684 of NW_020954590.1, read as the reverse complement.
TCCCACATAAACATGTCTGTCCCTTAAAATCAGGGGTTCTTGACCTTTTTTGTGTCATGGACTCCTTTTAAGAATAATGTTTTTAAATTTATAAAATAAAACATAAGACTACAAAGGAAACCATTATATTGTAAGAGTTATAAAGAATTTAAAAACAATAAATTCATGAATACCAGGTTATGAAACCCTCTTTGAAAACCATACTTTACCAAGGATTATGAGAAGTCCATGTCCTCCATTTCTCTGAAGTTCACTAGGCCCTCCTCAGGTGTAAAGGTAGGGAGGAGGAAATTAGAATGAGGCCAAGGCCATAGCTGAGGGGCTCATGTCTGCCTTCTCCCAGGAACTCCTCTCCAAGAACTTGGCTGGAAGACTTTCACCCTAAGCTGCAGATGCTTCTATTCTAAACTAGCTTCCTGGTTTTATCCAAGCCTCACAAAGTACAACTGAGTCCCTCAACCAATTAAAATAGATTTTTTTGTTGCAGGTAGTTGAAATGTAGAAGCCATTTCTACATGTAGTTCACACCTCTAATTGATTTTTGTGTTCTCACCAGATAGAGATATGAGGGCTAAGTGATATAGGTGATTATGGACCCTCACCCTCCCCTCAAAGGACATTGCAACTCCTTAGGACCAACCATAAAAAATATACCCTACCATGGCAAAGAGATGATGGTTGTGAGATGCAGAATAAAATACACATTTTTGGATTTGGCCAATGTGTGGATTTGTTTCCTTGGTGAGGCTCATTTGACATAAAGTTTTTGTTTGATTTTAAATTTAGGGAAAGTTTGTTTTTTGGAGGAGAGGGGATGAGTAATTATAATAAAGCATTTTTCAAAAACACAGAAAAGAATAGGGGAAGGTTCAGAAAGGATCACAAATAAGCAGGATAGTATTGAAATTTTTCAACACACTGAATTTATTACATGTTTCTAAAAAGAACCAAATGGTTCTTAGAGATTCAAAGTTTTATTGAAAGTTTGCTGACTCAGTAACCCCCATTGTTCTCAGCCCTGCTTGTCAATCAGTGTTGGGGTAGGAGTCATGAAGTCTGCAGTTTTTGTATTACCTGCTATCCAGCATATAGCAGGTCATCCCCACCTATTAGCCAGTAAGTACCAGCAATTGGGAAAAAGCTGAGATGCAATGGCACATCCCCTATTGTTGATGTGGACCTATCTGAATTGTCCTTATCTCATTATGAAAATTGTCAATAAAAGCTAGCTTCATCTTGAATCCCTGGCTGATTTCTAGTGATCAGCCCATCAGTGTTTTGCTACCTTGAAGTATTTTTTAATAAATTCATTTTAATTCTCTTTTTCCTGAGTTTTGCCCCATTAATCAAGATGAAAGCTTCAATGAAGAATTTTCCTCTTTTTTGTAAATAGTTTTATTTATTTTTTTTCTAATTACATGTAAAGATAGTTTTCAACATCCATTTTTTCATAAAATTTTTTGGTCCAAATCTTTCTCCTTCCTCCCTTCCCTCACCCTTCCCCAAGACAGCAAGCAATCTGACATAGGTTAAATATGTGCAATCATGTTAAACATATTTCCACATTAGTCATATTGTGAGAAAGAAGAATCAGAACAAAAAGGGGAAAACCAGGAGAAAGAAAAAAACAAAAAAAAAGTGAAAATAGTATGCTTCGATCTGCATTCAAACTCCATAGTTCTTTCTCTACATGTAGACAGCATTTTCCATCACGAGTCTTTTGGAATTATCTTGGATCATTGTAAAGTTTTCCTTTTAACAGTTTCATATGCAATTCCTTTTCTGTGTTCTCATTTGTATATAGAAATGGTCATATTAACCTTGATTAGTTAAATACAGAATAACAAAACGAATTTTTAAAAACATGGGACAAAAAGCAAAGGATTCAAGGGTAGAGAATATCATAAAGTTAAACTAATCAAGATAGTGAAGGGACAAAAGTTAGGATGCTAGAAAAGAAGGGAGGGGTGGAGTGACTGGAATTCATTGAGGATGATAGGTTTAGGAGAAATGCAAAGATTGAGGGGATATACACATATATGCTCAAATCCCCAGGTTTGAGGGACAGGACTGGGGTAGAGAGAAATATTGAGAGCCAGATGCCAAGTTCCTTAATAGAGGAAGGAACATAACAGGGAGATTAGTAGGTGACAGGAACTATGATGTGGGCAAGATGGTATAGGCTGATACAGTATACTCAAGGGAGGAACATTTGCTGAATAATAACAATAGAAAGAGTTCTGAGTTTTGTGTAAGCCAAAATTTTCTAAGTATGTATTAACTGACCCTCATAAAATGTTAAATAGGTAATGGCCTAGGACAGAGTCCTGGGGCATTTGACTGAAAGTTTTTACAAGCTAATACTGATTTCTTGGTTAATAAAAAGAAAGACTGAATTACTTTTTTTAAAGCAAGTCTCTTTGATAGTAAAAGGTTTTTGTTTTTGTTTTCAATCGGAAGAAAAAGGAAGTTGCAGCTAAATGAAAGGATGGCTTACCCTAGGAGAGGCAAAGAAAGGAACTGGCAAAACGGGCTTTAGCAAATGCCCACAGGCAACAAGGAATATTGTTTCAGGGGATATTTGGTCATCATTGTAGTACCAATGGGATTCAGGAAAGACTAACACCTCTGGTGTGAGGGCTTGCTGAGCCCTTTTCAGGGTTGCTCATCTACCTTTGGTGTCCATATGACACTCAACTCTTACCTGTGGCTCAAGGAAACTGTAGCATATGCATAGGCCACATCCCAGTAAAACCATATTGGCTGATGGGCTAAATCAGTTTGAGGTTAACCAACAGGCCTCGACTCCATTACTGAGTTAAGGAATTTCTACCCCAAGCATGTGAACACTTCCCCCAGCAGAATGGGTGGGTCAGAACAGTTTGTTCCAATGACTAAGAAGGCGGCTGATGCAGGTATTTATGGAACACTTAGAGCTTAGAACTCAGACATTGAAGACACCAGGGTCATCCAATGTATCCATCCAATGGGCCATCACCAATCATCTTATTTTTATCTCATGACTCTGGAAGGATGAGTGAGGCTGATGACTTTGTGCAACTCTGCCTCACTTAAATCCAATTCACCAGAGAGTCAAGACATTACCCTGGGATGTCATTGGTCCTCTTTAAAAACAAAGGGCAAACAACTAATGATGAGTATTTGGGGGGGGGGGGGGAATCACCATGAAAATATTGGAGTTGCTAAGGATGAAATGGTAGAGAAATTCTCTGAACAATTGGATGAGACTCTCCAAATTAAATCGACATATACTTGATACTTGGTCACTTCAATTTAAAAACTGGGAAAAGTAAAGGTGGGGAGAAATATGTGGAAAACATCACTCAGAAAGAATGAGAGACCAAAGTCTTGCAGATTACACCAAAACCTCCAGACTCAATATCATGAAAACTTTCTTGGAGAAAAGAATTGGTAAGCAGTAGAAATGGCCAAATGATACAATATAATAAAATAACAATATAAATAATATAACAAAATAAAAGACTTGGCAAATCTCAAGGGTTTGTGGGCTGGGGGGGTATTCATTCCTGTCAGTCACTTTTTATCATAGCTTTGATTCATAAAGGTCCAAACCCTCCAGCTCATAAGACTAACTGCTCATAGGTCAGATAAGGGTGAGATAATCACTGAAAGTTTCCTCCTCCCTTCTTACAGGTTTTAATAAACGTTCACTGAATTGAATTGAATCCTACTATGTGCATATCAGAGTCTGACTCTGCCCCAGGCTGCTCTTGACTAGCAATAGCCCCTCTCATCCCCCCCCCCCCCCAAGAATCCTCACCACCTAGGAGTGTGAGACTAGGTATTTCCTTTCATCTTTGAAAGCCTCTGGCCCTCTCTCTGGAGCTGAGCACAGATTACTGAAAGCTTTTAGGCATATCTGAACCCAGACTAATTCAATTCAATAAGCATTTACTAAGCACCTTTGGTTACCCAGAGTGTTTATTGAAAAGAGAAGAAATAAGAAGTTTTGTAGTGTGGATCTTTTTGGGTGGTACAGGTCAGGCTAGAGTGGTTTGCCACTGTGGGAATCTTAGAGCAAAATGAAGTCGCTTAAGAGGATTTAGCCAGAGGTACTAGGAAGTGGAAGGGGATAACAAAGACAAATTCCCCCCTATTTCAAATGTCTGCCTAGGCCCAGCCTGGCACCCCCAGGAGGAGAAACCCTTCCACCTTTCTGCACTTTATGACATCCAGCTCCCAAGGCCCCAAACTCAGACTAGTCCTACAGCCACATTGTTGTTATTCAGTAGTTTCTGTCGTGTCTAAATCTTGTGACCCCATTTGGGGTTTTCTTGGGAAAGATACTGGAGTGGTTTACCATTTCCTTCACCAATTCATTTTACAGATAAGGGAACTGAGGCAAACAGGGTTAAATGACTTGCCTAAGGTCACATAGCTAGTAAGTATCTGAGGCCAGATTTGAACTCATAAAGATGAGTCTTCCTGACTCCAAGCCCAGCACTCTATCCTCTGCATCAACCCATTATCCCTTTGTGGGATAGCCTGGGAACTTACCTATCATTTATAACATTGGTTCTATGGCAAAATGTGTTCAAAATTTCAATTCAGCATTTGGAAACAATCTATTCCTAAACTGGTAACTGTTTACCTTTGGTTTGAGATTATAAGTCCTTGTCGAATTTTCCTTTGGGACTAAGGTACTGGATTCTTTCCTAGGTATGTGGGGGTGAGAGAGAGGATAGGAGGAGGGAAGACTACACAGTGCTTCATATTTTTTCCAAGCACTTTCACATACATTACTTCACAAAAACCCTATAGCAAGTCTATTGTTTGATCATTTTCCCCAGTTTACCCAAAGGATAGAAATGACTTGTTAGGATAGGTCTCCAGAGTTCTAAGACGAATGTTCTTTCCACTACCAACCATATAGGATTGTCCTGAAGAAAAAAAACTTTGTAAAGTTCAAAGCACTTGACTATGCATATTGTTACAAGGGCTTTGTTTTTTCTTTTTTTCAGAAGACTTGGAGTGAGTTCAAAGACTGCCTTAGACACTTACTAACTGTGTGACTGGGCAAGTCACTTCACTTCTCTCAGCCTGAGTTTCTTCCTCTGTAAAATGGGAATAATAAAAGAACACTTACCTCACAGGGTTGCTGTGATTATTAAATGAGGTAATACATATGAAGTGCTTATTTGATATTTGTAAAATGCAGTATGAAAATACAAAAAAGCCTTTAAAGCACTATATATAAGTAAATAATGATAATTAGTATTATACCATGTTACTTTACCCTTTCAGAATTTCTTTCCTTTTTGGTTGGGCTAATCCCATTATTCTAGCCTTCTCACATTATTCTAGATTTACCCAAGCAGCTCAGCTTGTCTAAAAATGCCTGCAAATGTGTTTAGTGTAGTCTCTTGGATACAATGAATGTATTGAATTATCATTGGTCAAGTTGGTGAGAATCCTTCAAAGATTCAAAGGATACTGTGTGGATGGTCAGTCATTTGTATTTTCAAGAAAAAATCCAATTGGCAGATTCCATTATCCTTATTTGTGTTAAACTACAAGCTATATATGAGTGGAACTTTTAAGCTCTTAATGATAGGGAATCTGGCGCCTTCATTCCTGCTAATTATATAATTCTTGGGAATATAGGTATTAAGTGTTTAATGCATACAATGGACAGTGAAAGAAAATGAGGTAGGCTTCAGGTGATCTCTAGAGATAGCTTTAGAGGAATTAGTATTATAAAGCTCTATGTTTGAAAGCCCTATGTTAATAGCCACTGGATCTGAAATCATTATAATATTGAATTGGTTAATAGGTCAGGACTAACAGTTTGACTCACTTTAAGAATACCCATGTAAGAAAATAACACAGAATTAGAGCATTAACTCTAGGTCACAGGTTTCCTACCCCTTCTCTAGGCTATCAATGGTTCTCTGTGACCTTAGCCCCCATTTCCTCCTCTATAAAATGGGTATAATATTTGCCCTAAATATCTTAAAAGATGGAGGGGAGGTATCAAATGAAATAAGATATGGGAAACAAGTTTCTAAACTATAAAACACCAAATTTGAATGATCACTCATTTCTATCATGACATGATATATGTCTACTGGTACCCTCAAAGTCTGGAAAATAAGAACATACAGCAGGAAACAGGAAAGCTTTTTCTATAGATTTATCTTGCTGGTATAAGTTACATGCCCAGTTTTTTTTTTAAGTGCAAAAGTTTAGGTAACCATAGACCAAGGCTGCAAAGAAGTAGAAAAAATTAAGCAGCCATCCATTGACCCATTGACTGGGTCCATCTTCCCCAAGTTACGAAGGTATTGAAATAAATGATGTCAATATTTTTTTTCTCTCTTGCCATTTCACTGAATACCTCCAAGTGAATGGGCAGCGGTTATACTGTAATACCACAATCTGGAGTTTGCAGACAAACCATGCCTGTAAATGAATACCTCTCATCTCTGATCACTCCAGTCCACCAAGACCACAACTTGAGTCTTGTGACCATAATGTTTGCCACCAGGAAGGATTTAGAATCCTTTAGTGGTAGAAGTAGCCACTTCAATAAGCATACATATTGCATACCATCTCTGCAGTCTTCTTTTTTCTTTCTACCAATGTAGTCCCATTCTGTTATTTTTTTAAAAAGAGGTTTTCCAAAGTGGCATTTGTGTGGTAAATTGATGTTATTGATCTGTTTCAGTTGTGCCTGACCCTTTGTGACCCCATTTAAGGTTTTCTTGGCAAAGATACTGGAGTGGTTTGCCATTTCCTTCTCTAGCTCACTTTACAGATGAGGAACTGAGGTAAATGGGATTTTATGACTTGTCCAGGGCCACACAGCTAGGAAGTATCTGAAGCCAGATTTGAACTCATGAAGATGAGTCTTCCTGATTTAAACCCCAGTGCTCTAATCCACTGCTCCACCTAGTGGCCCTAAATTGACATTACTTTTGTTTTGTTTTGTTTTGTTTTGTTTTGTTTTTTTCTGAGGACAAGAAGGCAACCTCTTGGCTCAAGAGGAGGGGAGCTTTAGGAAAGTAATGTGGTCTACAAAGATGAGAGTCATCGACCCTTTCCATCATCCCACTTGGGACCTTCAATTGGGACTTGGAAACACACATACACACACCTAGTTTCTTTGAGTACCTAGTAAGAAAACACCAAGTTCATGTCAAAGGATATAAGATTCTCCAGATGTAATCCAATGAGAATCCGATTACAATTTATCATGTAACTTAGCCATCTTCACTGAATATATACTCCAAAGTCTGGAAAAATTTTTAAAAATCCAGAACAATAAATCTTAACTCTCTCTGCTCCTCCCCAATATTTTCCCAGGATAGAACTAGGGACTTAGTTCAAAACTATTTTAAAGACGCCTCCCAAATGATCCCATCAAGACATTCCAGGATGTTCCCTTGAAATACATCCATCTGGAATCACAGTTGACTTTGATCAGAGATAGGTGAAATACTTTAAATGATTATGTAACATGTTGGGATTGTGGTGTATTGACGGAGTGGCTGGTTTAGGATAAAGTTGCAGCGCCATCAAGAAGTCGCAGCAGGTCACAATGATAATGGCAGTATTTCTGCTGCTGTTTCAGTTTACATTCTTGATACATCACTGATATAAGCCATACCTATAAGCTAATAGTCAAAATTGTTCAATAAAATAGGAACTCATTTCATAAGGTCATAGGATTTTAGCACTGGAAAGGGCCTTGGAGACCACTTAATCCAACTGACTCATTTCATAGGTAAGTAAATTGAGGCCTAGAAAGGTGAAGTGATTTGCCCAGAACCATACAGTAGCAGAGCCAGAATTTGAACCCAGGCCTTGAGACTCTGAATCTAGAGCTCACTCCTCTATACCATACAAATGAATTTGATTACCAGAAAATGAAACTCTTGGGAAGGAAAATGTTGCAAACTCCACATTTCTTGTTAATACACATGGAAGAAACATAGAACCCATAAGAAAGAAGGCAAGCAGGCTTTTAAAAATGTATTCTGAGTATTTAAACATGGTTCCCTGAGTAGCAGTCATCATTAGGATGGCATTAGGTGAATTATTACCAGGCCAATTTGTGGTTGCACGTGTTCTAATCTATTTAGTACTACCAGATCTGCAACCATGAAGTGTGCCCTAGGAAACGAACTCTAAGCTACCTTGAAGAGGCCAGGTCCAAACCTGATCTGGGAATGACTTTTGCAGGGCACGGGCCCAATTCCCTTGTCATTCTTTGGAAAGACTGTGTGTATGGCAGAGGACTTACTTTCCCAGAAGTGCTTCTGGGACCTAACTCTGCACAAAGGGGCTGTTAAATGTGTTTCCCTCGCTTCTGGCTCAGCTAGTTCCTGAGCCTCAGGTCACATACAGCTCATAGTTCCTATCAACTTTTTCCCAAAGGACCCCTGGGCTCCTGCAGTAGCCAGCACTTCCCTGAAACAGGAAACTCTATTTACACTGTCTTGGAGCCTGGTGCTCATCCATAAAAGGGAAAAGAGTACTTGAGGAAAAGGGCTAGGGATTGAGAAACTCTTTAAAAGTGAAAGCTTCTCATCTAGTTGATGGAGTTTTAGAGGGTTTTCATTTTTCCCTCCCACATTTTAATAATATCGAGCTATTGGATTAGCTGGATAATGCTTCACACGAACAAAGAAAAATGATGGGTCAGTGCATTTTTGAGGCTCTCTTCTGCTTTCATATATATATATATATACATATATATACATATATATACATATACATATATATACATACATACATATTTTTTCTTAGTTTTTAAATTTACATTTCCAGCATAATGTCTATTTCAGTTGTCTAAAACATTCAATCCAATCTAATATGCATTTTATCAAGCCTCTACCATGTACAGACACTGTTCTAGGTGTGGGGATAAAATATAAAAACTGGGGAGAAAAGTTCTTGCCTTCAAGGAGCATAAATTCTACTGGGTAAGGGGTGGGAGGGATATAATTTACAGGGTGTCCCAAAAGTCTGGGGCACTTAGGTGGCGCAGTGGATAGTGCCAGGCCTAAAGTCAGGAAGACCTAAGTTCAAATCCAGCCTCAGACACTTCCTAGCTGTGTGACCCTGGGCAAGTCACTTAACCTTGTTTGTCTTAGTTTCCTCATCTACAAAATGAGCTGGAGAAGGAAATGGCAAACCACTCCAGTATCTTTGCCAAGAAAACCCCAAAAGGGGTCACTAACAGTCAGACACAACTGAAATGATTGAACAACAACAATCCCAAAGTCTAAGATTTAGATTGTATAAGACTTGTATAAAAAGCTAAATATATACATACATATGTATATCTATAAAATCATTTGAGGAAGACAGAATGTGCATTAACAATTAAAGGAATAAGGAAAATTTTGTAGGAATGGGCACATAAATTCAGCACTGAAGCAAGCTGGGTATTCTAGGAGGTACAGATGAACTAAAAAATAAATTCCACACATGGAAGACAACCTATGTACAGGGATAGACGTAAGAAATGGAGTGCCAAAACTGAGTGCGTAAACCAGTCAAAAACTTCACTGGTTCAATGGTTTTCAGGCGGGATATCCAGACCTACATTTTACATTTATGGGAAAGGAGAAATGCCAAGCTTTTGAAGTGTAGCATTTTCAAGTTTGTAACCAAGCATTTATGATACTTGGCTCCCAACCACATAAGCTCATAGGTAAAGTAGTTGTCATGCAGAATCTAATTGATGATCTGGCAGGCACCCCATAGGACAAATGAGCCAGAGGAACTAAATGGTACCATGCACTTAAAGAATTAGAGAACTGGCTACATTTAAACGACACAAAATCATTGTGTATTGCTGTGGAAGCCAAAGACATTTTCTTGACAGATAAATGCCAGAACTAAATTTGCCTGGGCAATTCCTGATAGAATTTTTAAAATGATCATGTTTGAAATATGCTTAGATTGTCTTTTATTTTGAGGAATACAGAACCTTTAATGACCAATAATAACATTTATGAAGCTAAAGTTTGCAAAGCACTTTATTTCCTCAACCAGTATGGAAAATAGAAGAAAAGGTGTAGTAACTTACATTGAGGATGTGATGTTTGCATTTTTGCCACAGCAGGGTGATTGTTACATATGTTCCAACTGTAGACTGATCTTGCTTCTGAAAGAGAAGGTAAAGGGATTCAAAAGAATTTCCTGATACTGCAAGTCGTGAGGAATAATGAAGCATTCTTCAAGGAAATAGAAAAAGAAATGAAGCTTCATGGGAGTGAAGAGAGGAGTTGGGGGGGGGGGGTAGGGACAAGGAAGGGATCTGAGATAAAAGAAGGGAGACATAACCCTTACCAGGATGATTGTTACACAGAAGAGAATTAGAAAGAAGAGGACAGCTACACACTTGAAGTTTAGAAAGATAGCTCTATCAAACATGAGACAGAGAACATTATGAAATGCAAAATGGATAATTTTTATTACATTAAATTAAAAAGGTTTTACACAAACAAAACCAATGCAACCAAAATTAGAAGGAAAGACAAAAGATGGGAAACATTTTCTACAGCAAGTGTTTCTGATAAAGGCCTCATTTCTCACATACATAGAGAACTGAGTCAAATTTATAAGAATACAAGTCATTCTCCAATTTATAAATAGTCAGAGGATATGAACAGGCAGTTTACAGATGAAGAAATTAAAGCTATCTCCAGTCATATGAAAAAATGCTGTAAATCACTATTGATGAGAGAAATGCAAATTAAAACAACTCTGAGGTACCTATGAGATTGGCTAATATGATAGAAAAGGAAAATGATAAATGTGGGAGAAGATGTGAGAAAATGGGGAAACTAATGCATTGTTGGTGGAGTTAAGAATTGATCCAACCATTCTGGACAACAATTTGGAACTATGCCAAAAGGGCTATAAAACTCCACACCCTTTGATCCAGCAATACCACTACTACGTCTGTATCCCAAAAAGATCATAAAAAGGGGAAAGGGACCTACATGTACAAAACTATTTATAGCAGCTTTTTGTGGTGGCAGAGAATTGGAAGCTGAGGGGATGCCCATAAATTGGGGAATGGCTGAAAAAGTGGTGTATGAATGTAGTGGAATACCATTGTGCTATAAGAAATGATGAGCAGGCAGATGAAAGACTGACATGAACTGATGCTGAGTAAAGTGAGCAGAACCAGGAGAACACTGTACACAGTGACAGCAACAATGTATGATGATCAACTATGACAGATTTAGCTACTCTCAGCAATACAATGATCCAAAACAATTCCAAAAGACTCAATGGAAAATGCTATCCACATCCAGAGAAAGAACTATAGAGTCTGAATGCAGATCAAAACATATTATTTTCACTTTTGGAGTGTTTCTTTTAGTGTCTTTTTCCTTTTGTTCTGTTTCTTCTTTCACAACTTAACTAATGTGGAAATATGTTTACATGATTGCACATGTATAACCTATATCAGATTGCTTGCCATCTTGGGGAGGGGAACATGGGAAGGAGGGATGGAGAAAAAATTTGAAACTCAAAATCTTATAAAAAATGGATGTTGAAAACTATCTTTACATGTAATTGGAAAAAAATAAAATACTATTTACTGAAAGATAGCTCTACATGAAGAATAGCAAACTGGATACTTTGAGGAGGCAGCTGCTTGGCCTACCCTGAATTATACAGTAAAGCATCAGAAGCTATCAAGTGAGAAGTCATCTAGTAAGTATCATGAGAGTAATAGTTGTAGTTGGTATTGCCTGTTCAGGCATCCTGGAACTGCTCATTGTTCATCTTATAAAAATAATAAAAATGTCTCTTGCTTTCCTGGGCCACATATCCAAGACATGGCAGAGAACCTACCAAGACATATCAAAATGGAAGACAATTACTCACTTTTGGTGATTCATATTGGCACAAATGATACTTCCAGAAGGAACCTAAATAGTACTGCCAACAATTATGAAGTCTTTCTTGGTCAAGACACTGAAGATCATAGGAACACAAGTTGTGTTTTTCTCATTACTGACTATTAAAGTCAAGGGATGCAGAAGAGGAAATTATTTTGGGATGTGAACATTTGGCTAAGAACATGGTGCCTGAGAATGGGATTAGGACTTCTGGACCATAACTTAAAATAGAAAAATTAAAGATTCCTGGCCAGAAATCAGGTTCACCTCACAAAGACTGGTAAGAATGTATTTTCTCAGTGTCTTGCAAATCTAATCAAAAGGGTTTTAAACTAAAAAAGATAAGGAAAGGAGAAGACTGCTTATATATATATTCCCCAATGTAGATACCATAAAGAAGAGCTATAATGAAAAGGATAAATTGCTATTGAGACAAATAGAAAGAAATCAGTAGTGGGTTTAAAAATCTATACACAAATGCCCAAAGTTTAAGAAACAAATAAAAGGAACTAGAGGGCCTAATAAAGAAGAAAAATTTATCTCATTTACATCACTGAGATTTGGTGGGATGAAACCCAGGACTGTAATATAGGTTTGTTTTTGTTTTTGTTTTTGTTTTTTTGGTTAGGCAATGGGGTTAGGTGACTTACCAGGGTCACACTGCTAGTAAGTGTCAAGTATCTGAGGCCAGATTTGAACTCAGGTCCTCCTGACTGTACCACCTAGCTGCCCCTGGAATGTAAGGTTTGGAGGGTCATCACTTATTCAAAAACAATAACAACAACAAAACAAGGTAGGTTGAAGAAGATAGGGTAGCATTAGATATAAGAAGGCATATAATGTGAGAAATCTAGAAACCTGAGGAGGGAAATATAGTGGAGAGCCTTTGAGTGAAGAAGGACAATGGAGGAAAGAAGAAAAAAGATTTGATTATCTGAGAACACTACTGACCACCTTAGCAAAAATAAGAAAGAGATAAAGGATTTGGGAAGCAAATCACAAGCTTGGCATGGAGACAAGATAAAGAAATGACAAGAGACTTCAAACTTACAAATATGGAGCTTTGTCTATCTGCCTATCTCTCAAGACAGAGCCACTAATAATTTTTTACTTTAATGATAATTTTGTCATTCAAAAGGTTGAGAAACCAAGAAAGGGAAATTCCACACTTGATCCTTACTAATATGTATAATTACTAAATGTTACCATGGAGTGTGAGGATTCTGTGCTTTCCTCATTTTCCCCTCCCAACCAGAAAGGGTGAAGGGTTGAGACCCTCACAGACCAGATTAACTTTAGGTAGGCCAACTGGGAGGTATGACTTTCTCATCTAGTCTCTCCCGGGTACCCACTCCCTTCCAGGGAAAGAACAGCAGATGGCCATCAACACCGCCCTTTAGGTTTGCCATACCATGGCAACTAGTTCATTCTTCAAAGGGAAATCTCAGTAAGCTATGAGTTCAATTTATAAAGTTCCTTTTTTTTTTGGACAAGTTATAGAATCATAAGATTAAACTGAACATTATCTCAAAAATGAACACCAGTGGGTCTCTCACTTCAAAGAGAACAACTGACAATATCTGTTGCCAATAATAATATATGAGCTTTCACATGAAAATTAAAATTTTGGAAAACTTGTATCTGCCACCATAAGCTTGATAGTTTTCCAAGACTTTTCTGATGAAATAGGTGGTGACATTAAAGAATGATACCTCATAATAAAATGTGTCAACATTCGAAGTCTACATAACGCAGCGAACCAATATTTTCCAAATGACCAATGCATGATGTTACAAAATCATGTGTGGGTAAAAGATCCATTCAAAGAGCAAGAGAGATTTTCATGTAACAGAGTAGGAACAAAAAGTTGATTGATATAGTTTCAGATTCCATATTGCAACTAACCTTCAAGAAACTACCACTTGTCTAGTTTGAGTGTAATATCAAAGAATATCTACAATTCTCTGGAAAGGCTATTAAAATATTCCTCACCTTGCTGACTACATATATGCATTAGGCTGGGTTTTCAAAACAACAGATTGCAACAGATTGAAAGCAAAAGCAGATATGAGCTGTATTCTTTTAAGCCAGACTTTAAATGGGTTTGCAAAAATTTTAAATCATATTACTCTTCTCACTATTTTTTTTGCCTTTGGAAAATATAGTTATTTCTACAAAAATATGTTATTTATATTAATATATAATGGGTTTGTTATTGTCATTTTAAATTAATTATTGTAAAATTTTATTAGTTTTAACTTGTAAAATGATAAATACTGATAGATATGATCCACATAAACAAAGCTCTATTTGGTCCTTAATAAATTTTAAGATTGTAAAGGGGTCCTAAGACCAAAAATTTGAAAACTGCTAATTTGGCAACTGTCTCCAGGGGTGGGGAATCTGTGACCTTGAGGCCACATGTGGCCTTCTAAGTCCTTGGGTGTGGTTTTTTTGACTGAGTCCAAGTTTTTCAGAACAAATCCTTTTATTGAGGGGATTTGTTCTGTGAAGTTTGGATTCAGTCAAAGGGCCACACTTGAGGACCTAGAGGGCCACATGTGACCTCAAGGCAACAGGTTCCCCACCCATACAGTCTAAGACTATAAGTTTCAGATAAGGTATCAATATGCATTCATAGAATGCCAATTAATAATAAAATCACATGTTCAGTCCCTCCTAAAGGAATCTATCTACCTATAATTTTTTTTATATGAAAACAAAGTGTGTAACAGGGACATGTGCCAATGTGGTCCACAGCCAACTAGATCTTAACTTTCTGTCCTGATTCTGAATGTGGAGCACTCAGGAGCTAACTAGCTCAGCCAGGATAGCAGACTGACCACAGGTGACTGTTCAACCTCCCACAACAACATTCCTTTAAATGCAAATACATGAAGCATCTGTGGTTTCATCAATACTAAAAGGAACATCCTTTGTGGGAACTCTTTCCACCAATACATACCAAAAGTTAGCTAGGACACATAGAGATTAAATGGCTTTCCCAGGGTCAGATAACTAGTCAGAGGCTGGATTAGATTCAGCACTCTATCCATACTACTACACCTCTATAATGGTCTTATCCCCATTTTGTAAATGAAGAAACAGAGAGACAAGGAGATTCAACACCTTGCCCACAATCACACAATTAGACTAAAAATCCAATGCTCTTTCAACTTACCCTGCTTTCTTTTGACAATATTCTCTTACACTCCAGAATGAACAAATTTCTTAGGTGCATTTGATAAATACAACAGTTTACAACAAGAAAATCCCAGGTGTTTAAGAATATGTCAATTATGTAGAATGAGGAATATTTTTTGGACCTGGCCAATGCAGAAATTTGTTTTGCTTGACTATGTATATTAATTACAAGGGTTTTGTTTTTATTTTCTTTTAATTTTAATAAAGTGAAAAAAACAAAATTCAATACTTATGTGCATCACACACACATGTAAGTATATATACACACAGAGAGATCTATTTCTATATCTATCTATCTATCTATCTATCTATCTATCTCACCAGTCCTAAGTAATCCTATTAAGAATACATATACAGAGGGCAGTTAGGTGTTGCAGTGGATAGAGCCTTGGCCCTGGAGTCAGGAGGGCCTGAGTTCAAATCCAGCCTCAGACACTTGATGCTTACTAGCTGTGTGACCTTGGGCAAGTCACTTAACCCTGTTACCTAGCCAAAAAAAAAAAAAACAAACAAACAAACAAGAATACATATATAGGCTGGTAGAATTTCTCTGATGTTCAATGTGGTACTGCTCATTCTGGCTACTCCCCCTTTCCTCAGGGAAGGGACAAACTCTTACTAGCCTCCCTCAGGATGATATTTCAGACATAGGGAACAATGAGCAAAGATGTATGAGAGAGCACAGTGCTCTCTCACTGAAGGGAGTCCAGTTTGATGAGGAAAAAGATTGCTTGGAGGGGGAATAATATGAGTT
Source organism: Vombatus ursinus (assembly GCF_900497805.2). Classification (NCBI taxonomy): domain Eukaryota; kingdom Metazoa; phylum Chordata; class Mammalia; order Diprotodontia; family Vombatidae; genus Vombatus; species Vombatus ursinus. Next base: position 75,144,814 of record NW_020954590.1, on the reverse strand, counting down.
AAGATTGATAAGATAGAGAAAACACTCAACTGCCAAAGATGACAAAAAATGCAAGCAATCAAATGGAGGAACTGTGGAGAGGCACATGTTGTTGGTAGAGCTATTAATTGGTTCAAGTGTTCTTGAAAACAACTGGAATTATGCCAAAAAACTTACTTAATTTTTCATACTATTCATCCCAGAGCTCTCATTACTGGGCAAATCCCACAAAGGACAAAGACAGAAAGGACCTATGATATATACCAAAAATTTCATAGTAGAATTTGTTTGTGTTATCAAAGTACTGGAAACAAAGTGAGTGCCCAGCCACTGGAGAATGACTAAACAAAATATAGTGTAGCTTAATCCTTAAATAAGCTCCGAGGATCTTCATCTGCAGTCTTATTCATTCATTCATTCCTTTATTTATTTATTTATTTGGACAGTCAATCAACATGTATTAAACTCCTGCAGACTTCTTTTTAATTTTTTTCTTTTTTAAAAAAATATTTATTTATTTTAGTTTTCAACATTCACTTTTATAAGATTTTGAGTTCCAAGTTTTTTCTCCCTCCATCCCTCCCCCTCCTTCTCCCTTCCCCCTCCCCAAAATGGCATGCAATCTGATATAGGCTATAGATGTACAATCACATTAAACATATTTCCACATTAGTCATGTTGTGAAAGAAGAATCAGAACAAAAGGGAAAAACCATGAGAAAGAAAAAACAAAACAAAAAAAGTCAAAATAGTATACTTTGATCTGCATTCAGACTCCATAGTTCTTTCTCTGGATATGGATAGCATTTTCCATCATGAGTTTTTTGGAATTGTCTTGGGCTTAGATTATTGCATTGCTTCAAAGAGCCAAGTCTATCAAAGTTGATCATTACACAATGATGCTGTTACTGTATACAATGTTCTCCTGGTCCTACTCACTTCACTCAGCATCAGTTCATGCAAGTCTTTCCAGGTTTTCTAAAGTCCACCTGCTCATCATTTCTTCTAACACAATAGAATTCCATTACATTCATATACCAGCACTTATTCAGTCATTCACCAGTTGATGGGCATCCTTTCACTTTCTAATTCTTTGCTGACACAAAAAGAGCTGCTATAAATATTTTTGTACATGTGGGTCTTTTTTCCCTTTTTATGATTGGGCATAGTTCCAAATTGCTCCCCAGAACAGTTGGATCAGTTCACAACTCTACCAACAATTCTGCAGTCCTATTTAATAATAATAACTAACATTTATTTAGTACCCACTATGGCCAGGCACTATGTGAAGTGCTTTACAATAATTATGTCATTTGATCTTCATAACAGTCCTGGAAGGTACATGCTATTATCCCCATTTTACAAATGAGGAAACTGAGACAAAGAGAGGTCAAGTGATTTATCCAGGGTCACAGAGCTAGACAATGTTAGAGTCTGAAACTGAACTCATATATTCCTGACTCTGGAGCTAGAGTTCTATTCACTGCACAAAATAACTGCTCTGCTTGAACTGATGAGTCATTTCCCCAGTAGTCTCCTGGCTGCATCTTCCCCTCAGGGATCTAGGGGTACCCCTAAGGGATTAAGGCTATTTTTCTAATGCTGTTGGCTCAAGCTTCCATTCCAGTGTGTTCTCCCCAATATCAATCGCCAATTGGTTTATACCTCTCTTATACCAATGATTAGCACCCCAATATAATTTAATCAATTGCTGCCAATTACAAAGTCAAAATACAGTAAGAAGAGAGGTACAAATATAATCAGTTGTTTCAGTCATGTCTGATTCTTTGTGATCTCATTTAGGGTTTTCTTGGCAAAGATATTGGAGAGGTTTGCCATTTTGTTCTCCAGCTCATTTTATAGATGAGGATACTGAGGCAAACAGGGTTAAATGACTTGCCCTGGGTCACACAGCTCAGAAAGTGTCTGCGGTCATATTTGAACTTGGGAAGACTCATCTTTCTGACTCCAGGCCTGCACCCTATCCCAGCACAACCTAATTGCCCCTACAAATATATCTCTCCCTGCACCGCCGCCCCAAATCAGGAACGCAATCTCTTCTGTGCCTTGGTCCCTCGGGAGCTCAAACTACCATTGCTACAAAGCATTCATTCCACTGAATTCAGCTTAGAAAACGGAAAAAGCTGCTCCTTTGTTAAATTAATCCACTGCAAAGGTTGCTCCTATGGACTGAACTCCTCTCTAGGTTCAGCTGCCAGTCATCTCTGGTATGGATTTTATTCCCTGGACCTCTGCAGGTTCACTCTTCTAAGTTTTGGAAATTCACAAGGTTGCAGCCATCTCCAATGATCTTTCACCTAAAAGAAGGAAAGAATAGACACAACAGACACAGAGACCATATCAAGATCAAATGTTCATGTGCCATGTCCTGGGTGAAAAAGAACTCCTGAAGTCCCTCTCTGACCTGGAGACCAACCTTGGTTTGGGCCAGAGCCCAGTTTGACCAGTTAATGCCATTTGTATGCCTCATTTCTTCCATAGTACTAAATCAAAAGACTCTTCTTTTCTCAGAGTAAGTAGACAAGAACAGTCACAGAATACCTAAGCATGATCTGCTATCCCTGTGGGGAGGTGCATTGGGAAGAGTACATTGACTATACTCTGAGGACGGTGGTCCAATTGGTCAGTCCCCCATTGTGGCAATATAAGAAAGCAATGGAATACTATTGTGAGGCCAAGGTCTCCCACTACATCCAAGGCCATCTCCAGTTCTCCTGATCTATAATGGCTCCCAGAGAAAAGAGTGAGGCTGGTGACTTTGCACAGCCCTGCCTCACTTAAATCCAATTCACTTGCAAGTCATGACATCACCTTCCTGATATCATTGGTCCTCCTCAAGAACAAAGGAAAAACAACAACAATCTCCAGAGATATTATTGTCCAGTAAAAAGTAATGGATATGAGAAATTTAGGGAAACAAGAAAATTTATACAAACTGATAAAATGAAATAAGCTAAACCAAGAAAACAGTATACATAATCACTACATTAATTTAAATAAATAGAACACTGAAAGGAAGCCAAACTCTGAGTAACCATAGTGACCAACCTGGTCCCAAAACTGATGAAATATGACTTCCTCCCCTTACCAGAAAAGTAGGGGACAATGGGTGCAGAGTGTTGCATACATAATCAGACGCAGTTATTGTATTTGTTGTTTTTGTTTAAATATTCTTTGTTGCAAAGGAAGGTTCCATTTTGGGGAAGGAAGTGGCATGGATTGGGGGCATAAATGACTATAATGTAAAACCCAAAGGTACCAATAATTTTTTATGAAGAAAGAAAAGGTATATGCCTCAGTCCTAAGAATTCTAAGGAAACAGTTGATTCTGATCCCTCTAGGGTGTCAGGTTATTAATTACTCATCCAGACCCAGGTAGTCCCTTAGTATTTGAATTTGCCCCTACAGACAGTATTGATAGTTGATAGAATCATAGAAGTTCAGAATTGGAAGGTATTTCAGAGATCATCTGGTCCAACCTAGGAACCCTATCTATAATCTCCCTGATGAATGATCATCCCCTCAACCCCAGAAGTGGGGAATTTGCTATTTCAGGTAGCAGCTATTCAATTTTTTGACGACTCCCACTGTTAGGAACTTTTTTTCTTTATGCCAAGCTGAAATCTGCCTGTAATAGTCCTTTAGGATTTAGGAAAGAGAGACAGGCTCACACTCACAAGGAACTTAGTTATAATTTGTTGATGTTAAAACAAAGAACTCAATGAGGTCATGTACCAGTCTGTGACACAGAGACCCAGGTCTCTTTTGTCCAAATCTAGGACATTCTACAGTACACACAAAGTCTGTCCAGGAATTAGTCATCCTAACCAGGGCTGCAGACTGACCTTAGTGGCTCCTGAACATTGGGACTTTCAGAGTTTTATACTCACAAGTACAAAATAAGCTGGCACCTTTTAAAAATACACCAATGTTGGATGAGCAGACCACAGGCATCTTTGAATAAACCAGTCATGAGTAAATTGGTCAAGCGCAAATACCTGGATTGGTAAAATTCCTTTGACTCTCAGTGGTTAGATATAGAGATTCATCAGTCACTCTAACTTTTTCTGTTAATGTTTCTTCTACTTCCTCTAAGAGGAAAGAGCCTAATGTGTCCAATCCGCCTTGCTATCTTTATGCAACTTCCATTTATTTCTCCTATTTTTGATTCCTGAATCCAAGAAATGCATATCTAATCCCTGCTACATACAATAGCCCCTAATCTAAATTCTTGAAAACACTTATCATGACCCACCTATTTTTTCTCTTCTAGGGTCAAGCGTCCTCAATTCTTTCAGCCAGACCTCATATGCTATAGCTTTTACTAGTCATCCTCCTAGCCACCCCTGCCTCAGTGTGTTCTAGCTCATCATGCTAAATAGATTCATTTACCTTGGCAGTATACTTTCCAGGGATGGACACATAAATGATGAAGTTGATGCATGCATTGCCAGAGCTAGCTTAGTGTTTGGGAGACTCTGAAAAAAAAAAGTATGGGAGACAAGAGGTTTTAGGCGGTCTATCAAACTGAAGGTCTACAGAGCTGTTGTGCTCACCTCATCATTGTATGCCCATGATGCCAGGAAATCGAATCCCTTCCATTTGAATTGTCTTAGGAAGATTCTGAAGATCACCTGGCAAGATAAGGTACTGGACACTGAGATACTTTCTTGAGCTGAACTGCCAAGCATTCAAACTCTCTACTGCAAAGAACACAACTGCAATGGGCTGGCCATGTTGTTGAACATGAACATTTTTGTGTCACACAAGGAAAGTGCTCACACAGAGGTCAGAAGAAGTAATACCAGGACACTCTTGAGGTCTCTTTGAAGAACTTTGAAATGGATTATGAGACATGGGAGATAGTGGCACAGGACTACCCAGCATGGTGTGCCCACATCAAAGAAGGTGCTTTGTTCTACAAGCAAAGCAGAATTGCAGTAGCTCAAAAGAAATGTGAGATGTGCAAATTTAGAGACATCTCCACTCCACATGTTCATGTGAACTATTTGTGTAGTAGAGCCTTCTGAACTCATATTGGTCTGATCAGCCACAGTTGGATACACCATACCTGGACCCTGACATAGTGGTGTCATTTTGATCCTCTTCAAGCACAAAGGACAACAACCAACCAATCTAGCTCATCAATGTCCTTTGAAAATGTAACACTCGGAACTGAACACAAAACTCCAGATGTCCTCTATCTAACAAAGATAGAAAACAGGCTGTGTAACTACCCTCATTTAGGAAATTCTGCTTCTATTAATGTAGCCTTAGACCACATTAATTTTGGGCTGTCATCAGGTACTGTTGACTTATGTTTACTACAGTTCACTAAAAGCCCAAGGTCTTTTTTACTGGAAATATTTTCTAGGTATCTCCTCCCCCATCCTATGCCAATACAGTTAATTTTTTTATACACAGATAGTAAGTACTTAACATTAATCCCCATTAAATTTTACCTCGTTAGTTTCTCACCATTACAGCTTAACAAGATCTTTTTTGATCCTGATTCTATCATCCTGCATATAAGCTATCCACTTAGCTTCATCTCTTCTACAAATTTAATAAGATTTGGCATCTATACGTTGACGTAAATCATTAATGCTGTCATAAGAGATATTCCTACATAACAAAAACATTTCCATGCCAGCTGATGATCCACTTACTCAAAGTAGTATTTGGTCATTTATATATTCAACAAGCATTTATTGAATATCACCTATGTGCAAGGCACCAGACTGAATGTTCAAGGTATATATAATGAATCACAACATAGTTTTAGGGATAGGATATCACATATAATATTTTTACATGTTATAGTCATCTAGCTTTAATTTTATGTTACTCTGTATTATGATCTTTCTGCTCTAGTCAAAGAGGGCTGTTGCTGGTTTTAATACATGGCAATCCACCTCCCACCTCTGTGTCTTGGTACAAATCATTCTCTCATATCTGGAAAGCTCTCCCTCCTCATTTCCCCTTTGTAGGACCCCTTTTGTTGTTATTGTTGTTTAGTCATTTTTCAGTCATGTCCAACTCTTTATGATCCCATTTGGGGTTTTCTTGGCAAAGATACTACAGTGGTAAGGAAACTGAGGAAAACAGGGTTAAGTGACTTACCCAGAGTCACATAGCTAATAAATGGCCACATTTGAATTCAGGTCTTCCTGACTCCAGGCCTGATGCTCTATATACTGTGCCACCTAGCTACCTTATAGAATCTCGCTGCTTCTAAAGCACATCCTGGGTGTCATATGCTACATTACCTCTTTCCTGATCTACACCTCCCACCCCTACCCCCCCATCATTAGCACTTTTTCCCTCTAAAAGTTACTTTGAATGCACTGTGTATTTGCTTATTTGTGTCCATATTACATCCCTTGAGGCAGAATGTAAGCTCCTTGAGCACAGAGACCTTTTTTTATCTTTGTGTCTTCAGTACCTAGCACAATGCTTTAGATATGGTTGGCATTTAATAAGTGTTTGTTGAATGAAATTAAATCACTTGTTGAATTGATGCAATTCAATTATCTTTAAATTCAATTGAATACAAGAGAGTCTTGTAATAATAATATTCCTCATTATTACATCAGTTTGTTTATAATAGACACAGATGATGTCAAGCCCCTTAAAAGTCTATTATACTTTCAAACCTCTTTCCCAGTGATGATTCCATTATATTTATAAAGAGGAAAAAAAAAACAAAACCTCTTCATAGATACCCTACTTTGACAGGACAGAATTTTAGTGCTTAGGAGAAATTAACCCCAAAACCCATACTTTTAATTCCCATTTTAATGAAAATAACTTCATGAATTAAGAAAGAAACATTCTTATTTGTTTTAGATGATAGAGGGTGCTGGGGCAAGATGAAAGATCATCTTACAAGACAGAAGTAAGCAAACACTTACATTTGTTGAATTGAATAATACTCTTTCCAGAGACATAACATACATTTATCCACAGGTGACCACACCTCATCTTTTCAACAGGTTTACTCATTTCCTACATTTCATCAACTTTCCAAATACATTTATAGGAATACTGTCATCACAATTTTTTTTCCTATGTCTTAGAGAGAAAGAAAAGCCTTCTAATCCCCTTGAGGTTCAAAGAAGATGAAAGACAAAAATAGGATTATGCTAAACTGACTCACAAGGCTTTTCTATTAGGTAATCTCCAGCTACTTTGAATAAATAAATAAAAAATCAGATGAGTCATAGGATCATGGACCTAGAACTAGAAGTGACTTCAGGCCACTGGTTAAAACTCCCCCATTTTCTAGATGAGAAAATTGAAGCCTAGCAAAATTAAGGGACTTGTTCCAGGTCACAGAGGTAGTAAGCATGAGAGGAAAATTTGAACCAGGGGTTTTAATAAGGGGTCTGTAAGCTTTTTAAAGAGAGAGGGAGGGAGAGAGAGAGAGAATTTTAAAATAGTTTCTCTTATAATCCTATATATTTTATCCTATGCATTTAAAAACATTATGCTGAGAAGAAGCCTATAAACTTTACAGGACTGCCAAAGAGGTCCATTACACAAAAGAGATTAAGGATCCCATACCTGGAGACAATGTTCTTTCCCTGCATACCATTAGTCACAACATACCTTTTACAAACTACAAAGCTCCTATCTTTCCAAATCCAAAGTTAGAGAAAACACATATTTTAGACCCTGTGTAAACAATTACATTCTGGCCATAATTCTAAAACTTTCTCTCTCACCTTGGTTGTAAGAGAACAAAACTGAGACATAGGGACATTTGAGAAACTCGCGAAAGAGATCTTCTCCGTCTATTTCGTGTCCCTATATCATTATCTTTTCGTACTTGGTTCAGGGCAGTCATGTCTGGGAAAATGTTTAACTCTTGGTTGTTAATTGGAACAAGAGAGCCAGCAAAAAGGGTCTATGAAGTTCGTGAGCAAGAAAATGAGCTTTCAGTGATTAACTTGATGCTTCTTGCTTATTTATTTTTGCCTGGGCATGTTTTGTAGAACCAGTGTAAAACATTTCTTGTGTGATTGAAATGGAATTTCTTTACCTCTCGATCAGGAAATTCACTTTGATTGGAATGGAATGTTTCAAAATAATCCCCTTTCTGAGAAGCATGTGGATATGCTGTAAGTATTCTCTGAAGCTACCATGACACCCTCTGTTTGACAAAGAACTTTCTAATCATTTGGAGTACTCCATGCTCCTGGGAATTTGGCCAAAAAGGTTAATAGTATGATCCACCCCATTTTACCCAAGAGGCATAGAAAGGTGAACTATGTTCAAGGACAAAGGGTAAATGAGATCTAGAATTAATACTCTCAACTTTGTGGTCTCTTGCTTAGCACAAGGAAATTCGTTTTCCATCAGCAAAGCAAGTGCATATTTGAGACAATTATGTTGGAAAATGGGGGTAGGGAAGGGTAAGTGGTTGAGACACTTTTCCAAATTGTATAGATAATAGTTTCAGTTCTCTGCTTTGGGGGGACATGTGCTCAAAGCCGTAACTAATTTGGGATAGCAGATGCTCTCTCCTAGGGTAAAGTATTTGGAGGGTGAACACAAAGAACTATAGCATCTTCCTGCTCATCTTATACTTGGACATCATAATGGTGGTGGCAGTGGCAGGTGTAACTGAGTTCATGCCCTGTTGCCCTTTCCTCCTTGCTCAGCTCTCTCCCTGGTAGCTATGGTTCTTCCCCTACTCATCTCCACCCCTGACATGCTAATGCTTCTGTGTGGCTATACTTGCAACAGGGTGAGAAAATTCAGGGTTGTTCCAGAGTGAGCTTTCCTCCCCACTCCCATCTCTACCTTCCAGTATTATTTGTTGTTCTCTATACATCCTGAATCATGCTGTTTCCTACATAGTACATGCTTCACTATGTTATTAAAAATGTAATGTGCTGGGGAAGGTAGGTGGCACAGTGGAAAGAGCACTAGCCCTGGAGTCAGGAGGACCTGAGTTCAAATGTGGCCTCAGATACTTGACACCTCCTAGCTGTGTGACCCTGGCAAAGTCGCTTGACCCCACTGCCTAGCCAATATATGTATATATATATATATGTATATATATGTATATATATATAAATATACACATATGTAATGTACATTTTTATATTATTTTGAGGCTTTTAAACCTCTTTTTTCAAAACCTCTAGAGGTATGAGGTCACTAGGGGACCTATTATTCCCCTTGATGTGACGATGAGGGTAAGGATAATCAAGTGATTTACCCAACTTTGTAAAACTCATGTCAGAGCTAAGATTTGAACCTTGCTCTTCCTGACTCCTAGTCTAACACTTTTTTCACCACCCCAAGGAACCTCCCGTAAGGAAAAATAAAAAAGGCAACAGAATGTGGAAAGATCACTGGATTTGGAGTCAAAGGACTTGAGTTTGTTTCTCAAAATACAGAATAACCTGTGTGTGACATTGGTCAAGCCACTTCCTTTCTCAGCTTCTGCGGCTATAAAATGAGGGCTTTGGACTAGATTATCTCTAATTTTCCTTCAACCTCAAACTCCTAGGATGTTATGGCCTGAATTCAAGTCCCGGCTCTGACACTTATTAGCTGTGGGACTGCGTGGCACTGAACTTCTGAGAGTATCAGTTTCCTGATCTTAAAAAATAGGAATAATAATATTTATAAAACCTAGTTCTCAAGTTTGTCATGAAGATAGTTGATACTTTCTAAATGAAGGTCTTTTCCAGATCTCAGTTTGTCTGAGGCAATGCCCAGTCAATGCCTAAGGGTTAGGTAAGAATTGAGGTAAAAGATGGCCTGATTTACCATCAAAAAATATCACTCCATCCCGGGTCATCTCCCATTGTCTTGACCTCTGTCTTGCCACTGGACTTCGATGACTCTGGAGGAGAGAGTAAGGCTGCTGACTTTGTGCAACTCTGTCTCATTCAAATATAATTCACCCACAAGTCAAGACATCACCCTGTGATGTCATCGGTCCTCTTCAAGAACAAAGGGCAAGCAACAACAGCTAATACTTTGTAAACCATAACTCTTTATGAAAAGGTAACTTGGTACAGTGGAAATCAGACTGAATTTGCAGTCTGAGACCCCTAGTTCGAATTTTCATTCTGCTACTTACTGCCCATGTGACCTTGGACAAGTCACTTCATCTTGATGCATTGGTTCTTTCTCCTGGAAAATGAAGGAGTTAACTTAGGTGCACCTAGGTGGCAGGGAGCTGGGCAAGGAGTCAGTAGGACCTGAGTTTTAAGCCAGTTTCCAACTCAACCTAGCTGTGTAATCCTAGCCAAGTCACTTAATCTATTTGCCTCAATTTCCTAATCTGTAAAATAGGGGTAGCAAAATAGCACCTACCTAGGTTGTTGTCAGGATCAAATGAAATAATAGTTGGAAAGTACTTAGTACAGTGCTACAGTGCTTTACACATAATAGGTGCTCAATAAATGTGTGTTCTCTTCCATTCTTCCCTTAGAAGGCCTTCTAAAATCCCTGTAAACTCTAAATCTTTGATCCTATTAAAACATTAAAGCTATATATAGTTGCCCCTCACCTCCAAAATCTACAAAGGCAAACCTGTGGTAACTCTCCTTAACTTGTGCATTTAACACTGTTTCCTAAAGTCAGGCTTCATCTGTTGGTATTCTATTTATATTTCACCCTCCCCCCCAAATGCTATTTGCTTCTGGGCACACCCTCTAGTAATAGTGAGAGTCAACTATCACTGCACATTTCCTTTCAGTAAGGAAACCCCCAGTGTTAGACAGTGATCAAATGATGTGCAATGGCAAGAATTCAAAGATTCCTTCATTGTCAGGAAGTCTTCTTCATTTGAAAGATTTTTTTAAACTTCCCTGGTAGCAGAAATAATCCTCCTGAAATAAGTTGTTCACTTTGGGCATGAAAATCAAGGGAAAATGTAAGAGGATATTTATTTAAGATACTACTGCTGATTTATCATTATAATTTATTTAGGAAAAATGGCTTTAATGAGCCAGTCCTTTGTGGAAAATAAAGTAACATCTCTCTTGAGCAATGTGAGTTTTGTGATGGTTTAGCTTTATGCAAATATAACCTAATTAAAGAGAATTATTTAATAAATCATGTTGGACTGGATGCAGTTGGGAATTGGAGTAGTTTTATCTCTGAGCAGTATTTTTCTTCTTATTAATTCTCAGGGATTACCTCCACCTAAAACAATAAAAATTCAAAATCTTAGATAGGAAAAAGCTAGTGAATTGAACATCAACACCCTCTAAGATTAATCAGTTAATTGACAAACATTTATTAATCACCTACAATATACCAGGCACTGTTCTAGGTGCTGAGAATACAAAGATAAATGAAACAAATATTTCTCTCAAGAAGCTTATATTCTATTGAAGGAGACAATATGTACATATAGAAATGTAAACAAAATTAATACATATAAAATAAGCATAAGGTAACTAGGGAAGGAAGGTTTATACGTAGAAAGAGAAGACATTTGGCAAGGGAAAGATCAGGAAAGACTCCAAGTAGAAGGTGCTTCTTGATCTGCGCCTCAAAGTAATTGAGGGATGGATTCTCTGAGGCAGAACCAAGGAAGGAGTACATTACAGACAGAGGGGATGACCAGTGCGAAGGTTGAAAGGTGAGAGATGAAGGGTAACAGAAAGAAGAGCAGTCTGACTTGTCCACAGAGTGTGGGAAGGGGTGGCATGCATGTATAATGAGGCAAGAAAGATAGACTGAGACCAGGCTGTGAACGACTTAATAGCAGAGCAGAGATGTTTAAATTTGATCTGAGGGGTAATAGGGAACTACTGCAAGTGATTGAGGAGGGAAGTGACATGGTCACAGCTGTGCTTAAAGAAAATCACCTTGGAAGCTGTGTGGAGGATGGATTGGAACAGACAGAGTTGAGCCAATCTCTTGCAGTGGTCCAGGTATAAAGTGATGAAGGTCAATGCAAGGTAGCAGCTGTGTGAGTAGAAAGGAACACATGTGACAGATGTGGAGGTAGAAACTACAAGATCGGTGTGGCAAGGTGAATTAGAGCACTGACCCTGAAGTCAGGAGGACCTGAGCTCAAATCCAGCCTCAGATACTTGATACTTACTGTGTGACCCTGGGCAAGTCACTTAAACCCATTGCCTAGCCAAAAAGAAAGGAAGAAAGAAAGAAAGAAAGAAAGAGAGAGAGAGAGAGAGAGAGAGAGAGAGAAGGAAAGAACGAAAGAAAGAAAAAGAAAGAAAGAAAGAAAGAAAGAAAGAAAGAAAGAAAGAAAGAAA
>NW_020954590.1:75122099-75132551 GCF_900497805.2 Vombatus ursinus | reverse complement strand
AAAGAAAGAAAGAAAGAAAGAAAGAAAGAAAGAAAGAAAGAAAGAAAGAAACTGCAAGATTTAGTAGCAGACTGGATACATGGAATGAGAGAGAATGAAGAGTTAAGAATGACTCCAAGGTTACAAACCGGGGAGACTGGGAAAAAATAGTGATCCCCTGATCAAAAATAGAGATATATGTGATAGATATCTCATGATATATGTGATAGAATAACTTAAAGTTTTTAAAATTGCATTTTATGATTTTACATAAACACACATATTTGTGTCTAATGGTAGCCATCTCTGGTGGGGGGGGAGAAAAAAAAGAAAAAAGAAATGTACATGATAATTTTATTATATTTTTAAAAGAAATAGCTAGTTTTACATAATAAATTTGCACTCGCATGTACAATCATCTTTTTTTTCCCCATTCTACCATGTTATGGAAATGCCTGTTTTATTTCTCAAGTTCAGAATAAAATAAATAAAAATTTAAAAAATAAAATAGCATTTTAGTTTACATCTTTCTTTTCTTGACATTTTACACATTTGGAGAAATTAACAATGTGTGCTTCTTAATTTGTAATGCTAGACAACTAAATCAGTGTGTGTGTGTGTGTGTGTGTGTGTGTGTGTGTGTGTGTGTGTTGTTCTAAGTATGTAGCAAGACATTGGAGACCATTGTCTACTGGCAGACATAAATTCCCGAGTGTTTATCTATGTGAGTCTCATAGAGCTATTTGACTGTGACTGATAACTTAGCCTCTCTCATGCCTACAGGATGGTGGGGAGGATAGCAGAAACCTTGCAAGAAGCAACTATATCAGATGGTGTGAGAGGTGAGGGTCACAGCAGCAGAGGAGTCGACATGGGCTGCTTCCCACCACATAGGAAAGGGAAGTGACCACAGTGGGAAAAGGCATCAGGGTTGCTGGCACCACTGCAGTAAACTGTACCTAAAGCTGCTGCTGGGATAGGGGTACAGGGCAGCCACTACTGCCCCCAAGCATCAAAGCAGAACAGAGGCACCAGCCCGGGAAGCAGAGAGGGCAGGGACACTGAGCGAGCAAAGCAGAGATTATGTGACCAGGAGCTAAGAACTGAAATGGTGATCCCTATTCTCTAACTAGGCAGCAAGGTGGCGCAGTGGAGAGAGTGTCAGGCCTGGAATCAGAAGACCTGAGTTCAAATCCAGCCTCAGACACTTATTAGTTGTGTGACCCTGGGCTCTTGTTTGCCTCAGTTTCCTCATCTATAAAATGAGCTGGAGAAGGAAATTGCAAACCACTCTAGTATCTTTGCCAAGAAAACCCCAAACAGGGTCACCAAAAGTCAGACATGACTGAACAATTCTCTGTTTCCCTTCTGTCCCTCCCCATCTCTTAAGGGAGAGATCTGGTTTTCCAGTCTATGTTATTTAGGGATTTGTTTTCTGTTAATAATAATAATAGCTAACATTTATATAATACTACATGCCAGGCACTGTGTTAAACACTTTCCAATTATCTCATTTGTTCTTCACAACAACCCCGGGAAGTAAGTTCTGTTATTATCCCCATTTTACAGATGAGGAAACTGAGGCAAACAGAAGTTAAGTGACTTGCCCGGAATTACACAGGTAGTGGCTGAGACTGGATTTGAACAGAAGTCTTCCTGACCCCTTTCCCAGTGCTCTATGGACTGTGCCTCCTAGTGGTCTATTTTGCCATCTGTTCAGGAAGAAACTAATATCTACTTGGTCATTAGTTGAAGCACTGATCTATATGTATCTAACCAGAATTAAATACAGCTGGGAGGCAGACTATGGTCAACAACTTACACAGGCAGAGAGATCAATAGGTTTTATTATTGAAGAGAGATATTCCCTGACACATGCCCCGGAGGCGCCAAGCAACAAGACATTTTATTAGTATCTATCTTTATAGTTTCCCCAAAGTAGAAAAGAACATGTGAATCTGGACTAATATGTAGATCCAGTGAGCTTGAGGTAGTCCTGGTAGAGGAAGGGTAATGAATGCACCAAAACAGCCTTCTGAGGCTGCCAAAAGCATATTCTATTTCCTTTGTTTTGTTTCTGGTCAGTTTGAAAGATAACTCACCCCCACCCCCAGAGGAGGAACTAAAGGCATTATCAAAAGTCATACCTGGAGGGAGGAACTTGGGAAAGGGAAAGCTGCTCACATGAGGGTGGGACCAGAAAGAAAGAATAACTAGTTCTGCTCACCAACCTTTGCTCTCTACCCCCACTCACTTGTAGAAGCATTCCATCACCTCAGCTAGATACAACTGGTTAAAACATTTTAGAACCCTTCAAGATGAGATAATCTACCAGAGAGAGATGGTAGCACTTGTCAAACCCATGGTAACTAAACAGAATCTTACTCATCTGCAAATATAGTAAAAGGTATTGTTCTTTCTCTATTTCTACATGTGCCGACATATGTAGAACAATGACAAACTATGATAAGAATCACAAAATCTCAGCATTTGATGGAACCTCAAACATCATCTGGACCAACCCACACTCCAAGGCATATCTGAACACAAAGCCTCTTTACATACTTAGTGAGCTGTAATCCAGTAATCTTTTGAAAACCTCTAGTAAGGAAGAGCTCACTGCTTCCCTACTCGGTCTATTCCACTTCTGGAGAGCTACAGTTTTGGAGAAGTTTTTCCTTACTATCAACCCTAAAGTTTCTTCTCTCCAATTTGTACTCATTACTCATAATTCTGCCCTGTGGGACCAAGCAAAAAAAAAAAAGTCTAATCTACTTTCTCCTTTCAGCCTTTCAGGTACTTGAAAATCTTATCATATCCCCCCCAACCCGCCACTAGTCTTCTCCAGTCTGAAAAATCCTATGTCTTTTAACCAATCTTCATATGACATGGTCAGCAGTCCCATCACTATCCTAGTCACCTTTCTTGGTATGTGTTATAATATATAATGCTACCTAGAACTGAACACAATAAGCCAAAAGTGATATGATCAGGGCAAAGTACAGTAAGATTATCAATTCCCTTGTTCTGAATACTAAATCTCTCTTAATATAGCATAAAGCTAGCATTTGCTTTTGTGTCTGTGGCCTTGAATTGTTGATCATTTTGAGCTTGCAGTCAATTAATCAATAAACATTTATTAAATGCCTACTATGTGCCAAGCACTGTGTTAAGTGCTAGGGATACAAAAAGAGGCAAATGACAGTACCTGCCCTCAAGAAGCTTATAATCTAATGGGTCCAAAAATCTTTTTAACATGTACTGTTGTTCATACATGCTTTCCCCTTCTGGTACTAGTGAGTCTGATTTTCCTCAAGAGACATACATAAAATAGGGGAACGCAAATATAGATAGATAAAAAAAGGCCAGTCATGTAACCATCCCCTCCGGAGAAGGCAGAGCTCTACCATGAAGATGCATCACCTAGGTTTCTTTTTCACTCTCATTCCAATATTCTCAGCATCAAAATTGGAGTGTAAGGGCCAGCTGAATGTTATCTATTTATGCTTTTAAAAGTTACCTAAAGCATATTCAGTGTTAGAAAAAGGTTAGTGCCCTCATTAGGGTAGCCAGCCACAGCTGCTGCCATTTTGTCTAATGATTCTACTGACTTGTCCCAATTGGGATAATAATACAGTACCAAACAAATTGGACTGCTGTTTTTTTTTGTTTGTTTGTTTTGTTTTTTAGCTAGGCAATGGGGTTAAGTGACTTGCCCAGGGTCACACAGCTAGTAAGTGTTATGTGTCTGAGGCCAGATTTGAACTCATGTCCTCCTGAATCCAGGGCCAGTGCTCTATCCACTGCACCACCTAGCTGCCCCAGACTGCTGTTTTTCACTGAATTTAGTGGTTGTTGTGGCATCAAACAGAAATAGTCTTCAGTAGCCTCATTCGGTGCTAGGGAATATGACCTGGACTAGAAGCCATGAAAGCTGTCAACAAGTCCCAGCTTTACTGCCAATGCATAGAATGACATTGAGTATTTCATCTCCCTTCCCAGGGCCTCAGTTTCCTCATCTATCAAATGAGGGGCTTGGACTAAATGATCGCTAAAATCTATTCCCTTTCTGTGGTTCTCATATAGGTCTGGGTTAAAATTTTGAGAACTTCAGGAGGCAATAGATCTAGGCAAAGGAAACAGTTAAGGTCATTTTCATTATTACCAGGGACTTGGAAGGCCGTGACACTCCTTTCCCATGAGTGGATTCTATTAATGACAGTCCAAATTTTCTCAGCAGCATTGTGAATACTAAGCACAGTAAGCCACAAAAAGATAATTATTTGTAAGCAGGGTCAGAAACATCTTTTTCTCCTCACACTACATATTTCTCTTTGTATGAGTGGCTTTCATTGACCAGTTCCCACTAACTTCAAAGGGCTCTCTCAGCTTTGACCAAATAGCTGGGTGAGAGGCAGAGTCAATAAGAACCTAGCACAAAGAGGTCAAAGGATCATAGTGTTAAAAGTTGAATGTATTTTAGAAATCAGGAGGAAGAGACTGAGGCCCAGAGAGATAAAGCGACTTGTCCAGAGAACACAGAAGCCCTAAGTTAGAAAGCCAGAATTCTAATCTGATTCTTGGACTTGGCTCTTTTCATTGTACCTACCTTGCCTTCTGGCATAGTTTCTTTGGGTAGCATATTTAATTTTCAGTGAAAAATCATTTTGAAAAACGAGATCGAAAAGTCGGAACATCCCAGGACTTTCCTGTCTTTGCTTTTTTTAAAAGCAGTGCTGCAGTGTGTGGCTAAGAGAACTCAAACACTCAAATGGGTCGGTGATCTCACAATGTGGTTATTCCCTGTAAGACACAGATTTCGACCTACCCAAGCGTCTCCATCCTGTGGGGATCTTATTTATATCCTTCCACAAATTTGCTACAGAAGACTCATCCAATGCACTTTCCTTGATTCTGCCTAACTTCTCAAAGATATTAGCAGAGATCTCAGGCAGTCCACAGTTATCTCTGCCCTTCACCACATGACCAGACCACTTACTTTTTTTATCATACATTTCCCTGATGCAAAAGAGCAATTTGTTGTGTTCAGTTGTTTCAGTTGTGTTGATTCTTCATGACTCCATTTGGGGTTTTCTTGGCAAAGGTACTGAAGTAGTTTGCCATTTCCTTCTCCGGTTCATTCTACAAGTGAGGAAAGTGAGAGCCAGATTTGAACTCAAGTCTTCCTCATTTCAAGTCTGGCATTCTATCCACTACAGCACTTAGCTGCCCTAAACAAAACAATGTCTTTCATTAACGTCCCATTGTGTGTAATGCAGTAAAAAGTGTGCTAGATTTGAAGTCATAGGACCTAGGTTCAAACCCTGACTTTTATTTACTTCTTATTTGACTTTGGCAAATAATTTCACTTCTCTGCGTCGTTGCTTCCTCATGTGCAAAATGAGGTTTCTGGGCTAACTATCTATCTAGGTCCTTTCTAGAAAGGATCTCAATCTATGGCTCTAATATGTCGTTTTAAAATGTAATACTAAGACACTTTCTGAGCTATATCTGTGATCTCATCAATCTAGATAATCTCTCACCTGGCACAGATCATCACTGAATCAGAACATTCTCATCCTGTGTGTTCTTTTTCCCATAAAATCTCCATGGCACTGCAGTAGATCTGCCCAATGCACTGTAGTAGATCTTAGGAGAATCCAAATTGTGAATGATCCAAAGAGAAGATGAGGGCATTAATAGATCACAACACATTACAAATGTTAACATGTATGCAAGAAGTGGCATTTAAAAATCATCAAGGACAGGAATAATTGAGAAAATGAAGTTAAGTGGTCATGCATCAAAAGTATGATCTGATGCCCTTTTTAGGTCATTGCTAGAGTTTCTGTGGGAGAACTGACCCTTCACACCAAGATGTATAAATATTTGGGAGTTCACCTACCAAGGCATATATAGGAATTACATGAATACAACTACAAAACAATTATTACAGAAATAGACCTAAATAATTGGAGAGTGATTAATTGCTCACAATTGGGCCATGCCAATATGATAAAAATGACAATATTATCTAAACTAATTTACTTATTCAGTACCATACCAATTAAAGTATCAAAGAGTGATTTTATACTAATAGGAAAAAATTCACCTGGAAGAATAAAAAATTTTAAAAAATCTCAAGATTAAGGGAAACAATTAAAAAAGTGGAAAGAGTCTATATCATATTTTAAACTATACTACAAAACACTAATCATCAAAAGTATTTGGTACTGGCTGAAAAATAAATAAGTTGAACAGTGGAGTAATTGGAACATAAGATTTGGGAGTGAATGAACATAGAAATATAATAATTGAGAAACTCAAAAATACTACCCACCAACCCCCATGCCTCCAGCCTGGCATAAGAACTCATCATTCAGTAACAACAACAACAATAAAACTACTGGGAAACTGAAAAATCCATCCAGCAGAAATCAGATCTTGATTAGTGCCTCACACTGTATGCTATAGTAAGCTATAAATGTATATATGATCTAGATATAAAAGGTGATACTATAAACAAATTAGAGGGGGAGAGAATGAGATACTTTTCACAATTATAGATAGAGAAAGAATTATTGACCAAACAATGGAAAGAGGATCATAGAAGATGGGTTGGACAATTTTAATTACATAAAATTGAAAAGCTTTTTCACAAATAAAATCAAAGCAGTTAAAATTAAGAGAGAAACAGTTACCAGGCGAGGGGATGGGGAAAATCTCTTCAGTAAAATTTTCTGATAAAGATCTAATATTTAAGCTATGTAAGAGACTGATTCTCATATATATATATATACAAACATATATATATATACATATATATGTATACATATGAGAACAAGAGCCATTTCCCAGTAGATGAATGGTCAAAAGATATGAATAAATAGTTCTCAAAGGAAGAAAAGTAAGCTGCAAACAACTGTATGAAAAATACTCCAATCATTTTTAAACAGAGAAATGTACATAAAAAAAAACCTTGAGGTTTCACATCATATCCATCAGATTGTGACAAATAGGAGAAATGACAATTATTGGAGAAAATGTGGGAGGTTAAGCACACTATTGGATTGTTGGTAGAATTGTGAATTGGTGCAGCTATTCTAGAAAGCATTTTGGAATTATACCCAAAAAGTCACTATACTACATATATCCTTTAACCCAGTGATACCTGCAATAGGAGCAGCTAGGTGGTAAAGTAGAGAGAATGCTAAGCCTGAGTCGGGAAGATTTCTCTTTCTGAGTTCAATTTCAGCCTCAGATACGTTCTAACTATGTAACCCTGGGCAAGTCACTTAACCCCTTTTGCCTCAGTTTCCTCATCTGTAAAATGAGCTGGAGAAGGAAATGGCGAACCAGTATCTTTGCCAAGAAAATCCCCAATGGGGTCACAAAGAGTTGTACATGATTGAAAAATGACTAAACAACAACAAAAACCTGCAGTAAGCATATATCTCAAAGAGATAAAAGGGATTAAAAAGGAGAGAGAAAACCCTCTGTCCTCTAGAAGCTTAAATTCTACAATATTAATACACATAAGTAAAGACAAGATGATTTGAAGAAAAAGAAAGTACCAATAACTGGGGGAATTGGCAAAGGTTTCTTGAGATGACCCTTGAAAGAAGCTAAGGATGGTAGAGGTAGAGGTGAGGGAACAGTCCATTCTAGATGTGGGAAACTTTGTGTGCAAAGACACAGACATAGTTGATGAATTTGGGGGACAGCAAATAGACTAGCTTGGCTGAAATGTAAAATGTATGAAGTGCAATAAAATGAAATAAATTTGAAAAGATAGGCTAGAGTCAGATTGTAAAGGGCTTTCACTGAGAAGTTAGCTTTTTAATTCACAGAAAATAGTGAACCACTGAAGATTTTTGATCAAAGGAATGACATGGTGGATCTTTGTTTTAGGAAGAACATTTTGTCAGCTGTTCGGAAAGTAGATTGGAGAAGGGAGCTACTAGATTCAGAGTCCAATTAAGAGTATGTTGCAATAGTCTAGACAAGAAGTGATAAAGACCAGAAATAAAGTGGTAGTCCTGGGAATGAAGAGAAGGGGACAGATGTGAGAGATGCTAGAGAAGTAGAACTGATAAAATTTGGCAACTGATTTCTCCTGGGGGATAGGGAGAATGAAGAGTCAAGGATGACTCCCAGCTCCTCAACTTACACAATTGAAAGGACAGCAGCGTACTCAAAAACAAAAAGTTGCTTGTTTTTTGTTTGTTTGTTTGTTTGTTTTTATTGTTGTTTTTTTACCAGACCCTTGAATTCTCAATGAGTAAACCTTTACCAATGTAGATCAGTATGCATTCTGCAACTAATCAACTTGGAGAGTTTCCTAGGAGCATTAAAAGGTTAAATAACTTGCCAAAGTCATGTTTCTAGTACGTTTCAGTCAGTCAACTAGGATTTATTAAGTACCTACTATGTGCCAGGCACTGTGTTAAATGCAGAGGATTCAAAGAAACTCAAAAAACAGTCCCTGCCTGCAAGGAGTTTGTAGTCTAATGAGGGAGACAGCAAACAACTATGGACAAATGAGAGAAATTGAGAGTAATCTCAGAGGGAAGGCACTAAGATTCCTCAGAATTGGGAAATTCTTCTTGTAGAAGGTGAGATTTTAGCTGAGACTTGAGGGAAGCCAGAGGCAGAGATGAAGAGAAAAATATTCAAGGTATGGGGGACAGCCAATAGAAATGTTCAGAGTTGAGAGATGGAGGGTCATGTAAGAAGGGCAGGAAGGCCAGTGATTTGAACTCAGATTTTCCTTACTTCAAAGCTAGTCCTGTATCATCCACACTCTTTCTCTCTCAAGAGCATCCCAAGAGAAGTTTAGATGAGAGGTAGGTTGCAGGAGGAAGAAAAGTTCTGCTTTGGAGGCTTTGAGTTTGGGTGTGTTGAGGCAAAGATTTCTATCCAAACTGGTCAAGTGGGACTTAGAAAAGAGATTAGTGCTGAATAAATAGATTTGAGAATCACCTGCATAGAAAAGATAACTGAACCCAAGAAATTGATGAGATTACTGAGAGAGTATATTTAGAGAGAAGAAGCCTTGTGTACACTCTTAGCTAGGAGACAGGACGTGGAAGATAACCCAACAAAGAAGATAAAAGGAGACAGATTTGAGAAATAAGAAAAGAGAGCAGCATGAAGATGAGGAAGATGAAGGTATAGTAGGGAATGGTCAAGAATATAGAAAGCTACAGAGAAGTCAAAGATCGTAGGTAACCTTAGAGAGAGATCACATCTGAAAATTCAACAATGTAGCAGGGGTCATGTGCAAAACTTTCTGCTTCCTACCAATCCCATGTTCTTGATTCAGTACTTGAATCTTGGTGATTCGAGAATGATAAACCTTTGGATGCTACTGGCCATATGTGACTTAGCACTGAAAACACTTTGGGATGATGTGGTAAAGCCTGAATGATCCCTTGGTCTACCCAGATGGGGAGCAGGTATTGAATCAATTAAAATGAGACAGCTTCTGACTCTCTCCCTTTGACCTTCCAGGTAGCATCATATTCTGAGACTTCTCAGAGGATGGCAAGTGCTTTTCCCCCACCATAATCCCATGTTGACCATTTCCATGTGGTAAACTAGAGTAGGGGTACTCAACTAGCAAGCTTGCCCTTGGATCCCTGGCTTTCTGCTTTGTTTCCTCAGTAAGTGACCAAAGATTGATAAAACACTGGTAGATACATCCAGGCTTGGGAGTGGCTTTGTGAGTTTGAAAGTTCTGAAGATTTTAGGTCCTTTTGGTTGACACTGACTATTGACAAGGGGAATTTCTTCATTGGAAAAGATGACCACTGGTAGGAGGATGAGTGAGAATTGTTTGGACAATAAAATGTGGCCATGCCTATTATGTTGTATCATAAACTGATTTCTTCTGCTACAGTTTAAGGATCAGCTTCGTAAGAGATTGTAATAGTAGTCATAAATTAAGTTATTGAATCCTTTTTCAAGTAGGTATATCATGATAGGCTATCTTTTGTGTCTTTTGGCTTTTTTTTCTGTAAATAGAAAATATCTACCAGTCCATATCTGATTCATATTCTACATTAAATACCTTTCTATGATCCCTTTTTGAGGGAAACTTAGACATAAGCCAATACCTAAACTATAAATAATTTATCTAGAGGGTGCTGGGGTATGGATTTAATGAGTCAAAAATAAGAGAAAAGGAAACACAGCTGGTCCCATTAGAGACCAGGTTCCCCCATAACTGAATCTGGGGTCCAGAGCTGTCAGTCAGTCAGTAAATATTTGTGAGCCCCTGGGAGTAGTTGGACACTAGGTTGCCTAAGGAAGGATGAACCAGGCCAGATCAGAAATGGAGTAGGACAAAAGTCTCAAGTAGATTAACTCATGAATAACAAGAAGAAAGAAAGAAGAAAGAAAGAAAGATGGAAGAAAGGAAGGAAGAAAGAGAAAGAAAGAAAGAAAGAAAGAAAGAAAGAAAGAAAGAAA
>NW_020954590.1:75059923-75121999 GCF_900497805.2 Vombatus ursinus | reverse complement strand
AAGGAAGGAAGGAAGGAAGGAAGGAAGGAAGAAAGAAAGAAAGAAAGAAAGGAAGGAAGGAAGAAAGGAAGGAAGGAAGCTTAAGACTAGAAGGACAGTTTTGTGTCCCTTCGGTTGTTTTTGCAGAGCAGTGACTTACTCTTTTGACACCTATTTAGTTATGCTGTTGAGGATATAATCCTCCTTTCTTAATTGACAGGCAAAGGAGAGCAAAATAGCTGTGACTGAGACCTTCTAGAGACACCCCCAAAACTGAAAACCCCAAAATGAACAAAGCCTTCTCCCCACCCACTGAATTGGATGAATGACCTCAAACAAGTCATCATTTCTTTGCCTCAATTATCCCATCTGCAGACTATATGTTCTCTAAGTTATCTTCTAGCTCAAAATCCACAATCCTACATCTTGATCTTATAGTCAAAAGGATAGTAGTGGAGCCAGGATTCAAACATAGGCCTTCCAATTCTTAATCCCAAACTCATTCCTTTATCCAACCTAGATTTTCAATGTTATGCTTATGTGTAAGAGCATCAAGGCTTTTAAAGCCAGATTCAGCTTTAAAATATATTGAAAATAGCTGGACTATCAAAAAGGAAAATTTCTCCATCCCTGCCACTCACT
The DNA here is from genome assembly GCF_900497805.2 of Vombatus ursinus. Lineage (NCBI taxonomy): Eukaryota > Metazoa > Chordata > Mammalia > Diprotodontia > Vombatidae > Vombatus > Vombatus ursinus. The sequence goes on along the minus strand of NW_020954590.1, from coordinate 75,121,378 downwards.
ATTCTACAAAGGGATTTCCAGGTTCATTCTCCACCTTGCCTGCCTTTTTTTTTTTAATTTAAAAAAGTCCAGGCTTTTGAGGGTGGGAAAGGAAGGTGATGAATAGTGACAAGTGGTGTACATGATGCTAATGCAACTTAAAATAAGTTTGTGTGTGTATGTAGGGGTTTTTTTCCCTGTCAACTTTTGCTTATATTACAGAAATTGTCCTGGGAGTTGACTCCCTTTCCCCATGTGACTCATGATCCCTGCTGGTCTTTTCAGGAGGGGATAACAATACAATGGGTCACACAGCGCTGCAGTGTCTGCAATTCCCAAGGAAGAAGTGGCTTGAGACATTTATATAGCAGGTCTGGCGACCAAGGGCTGGTGAGTGTGTCCGAAAAGGAGCTGGAAGTCGGACAGTTTGTGCTGCTGCTGCAAGGACAGGAAGCATTGAGAGTTTCTGCAGCAGCGGTTGGCCTGAGATAATACCATTGTATAACCCAGCCCAGCGACCTCTCCCAGCGCTGAGAGCCCAGGGCCTGGCGTCTGACTGCTTGGCAGCCAGCCAGTCCTTAGGTCCTCCAGTCTGGAGGGAGGGTGTGTGTCCCTCCCAGGCAGTTCCCCACACAGTGCAGGCCACACCTCACCTTGCAGAGGAAATCTGGCCTGAGTTCCAGACTTCATGACTTCTCCTTTATGAGTCTCAGCCCCCCAGCCCCCACCCTGTCCTTTTTTTCCCTCCACTTCAGCGCAGTGGTGGTATTCACCCTGAGCTCAGAGAGAGCTATTTAAAGTCACAAGTGAGAAACGAACCGGTGACAGGGTTATTGGAAAGATAACTGCATCTTTCTTTGCTTTGGTCCCAAAGGATGGACTGCACAGGCTGCACCCTCTCACTCGGTACACCGTGCTTGGCCTGATGCAAAGTGCTATTTTCATAGGGCTGTTTCACCCAGCGTGAGCATCAGCTGAGGATTTTTTTAGACTTATTTAGCAGCAATATTGTTTGATTTTAACCAGACATTGTTCTAAACACACAAAGGAGTTCAAGGATATGGCATTGGATTTGGTTCTTCTCCCACCCACCTCCTCCATCCAAGCTGTCAGGTTTCTCTGGGAAAATGGGATGAAAATGTTTGGGGACATTTCCACAATAAAACACTCTTCAATATTTTTAAAGATTTCCTTTCTGGTCATGTCAGGATTATAACTCAAATCTACAGAAGCCAGGAAATTACAAATTTATGTTGACACTTTCCCCTTAAAACTCTCACCAGATGACAAACAATGAAAAATAAAAACTAAAAACACCCCGCTCGAATGTCCTAAATATGACACAGCGCACCAGAGTGTCCCAGTACAGAAATTACTGCCTTTTATTAACCTTTCAAATTTAGTTGTTCAGTCTAAGTTGTTCACAAATAACCAACTTTTTAGTAAAGATAAAGAAATGAATTTGAGTAGATGGCTTTAGGATCATAACGGCATAACCTAGAGTCAGAAGGGACATCAGGGGCCATAAAGCCCAACCTCCTCTTATGTGGAATTGGTTCTTAAAATAAGGAGATGCTGGATTAGATTTTTAAATGGATGGAAACCTCTATAGTACTGATATCCACTCAATGATAGCAAACTTAAAGATAGGAGAGAAGGCAGTATAATAAATTTTGAACTTCAGAAGAATATATTTCAACATGAAAAGCAGAATGTTGTAGAGATTAGAAAGCTAGCTGAAGAATCAGGTAGACCTATGTTCAAGACCTATGTTCTGCCACACACTGTCTTTGGGACCAAGGACAAGAGCAAGTCACTTCATCTCTCTGCATCCCAGGCAATCAATCAATGAATCAATGAACATTTATTTATTTTTTTCCATTTTAGTCATGTTGTGAAGAGACCAAAAGAAACACACAGTGAAAAATAGCATGCTTTGATCTGTATTCAGACTCCATCAGTTCTTTCTCTGGAGGCAGATAGTATTTTTCACCATGAGACCTTTGGAGTTGTCTTCGATTACTGTATTATAGAGAATAGCTAAGTCATTCATAGTTGAGCATCATACAATATTGCTGTTACTATGTACCATATTCTCCTTCATTTTGCATCAATTCATGTAAGTCTTTCCAGGCTTTTCTGAAATCATCCTGCTTGTCATTTCTTATAGCACAATAATATTCCACTACACTTGGATACCACAACTTGTTCAACCATTCCCCAATTGATAGGCAGCCTCTAAATTTCTAGTTCTTTGCCACCACAAAAAGAGCTGCTATAAACATTTTTGTACAAATAGGTTCTTCCCCTCTCCTTTTTTTTATCTCTTTAGGATAGAGACCTAGTAGTGGTATTGCTGGATCAAAGGGTTTGCACGGTTTCATAGCCCTTTGGGCATAGTTCCAAATTGCTCTCCAGATTGACTGGATCAGTTCACAACTCCACCAGTGGCTCATTAGTGTCTTAATTTTCACACATCTCCTCCAACATTTACCATTTTCCTTTTCTGTCATATTAGACAATCTGATAGGTACCTCAGATGAATATATATTCATATTGAAACTAACTGTGTGCCATTCACTGTGCTTGGGTCTGGGGATACAAGGGCAAAGGATGAAACAATCCCTACTCTCAAGAAGCTTATATTCTAAGAGAGGAGACAATTAGGCCCACAAATGTGGCATACATACACATATATGTACATATATATATATATATCACAAGAATGAATAAGTACAAATATATACAAAGTAGTTAAATACATGGTAGCTTGGGAGAAAAATCACTGCCACTTAAGAAAATCAGGAAATCTTCGTGAGGAATATGTGCTTGAGCTGCATCTTAAAGAAAGAAAGGTAGAAGGGAGTACATTCAGACATGGGTCACACCTAGTGTACAAGTACAGAGATGGCCATGACAGAGTGTTACACGTAAGAAACAGAGAAGAGGCCAACTTGGCTGGAACAAGGAATGGGGGGGGTGGGTAGTGTCCAGTGAGGCTGGAAATATAAGTCAGGTCCAGGTTGTATAAGGCTTTAAAAGCTAAACAGAGAAGTTTCTATTTTATCTGAGGAGCCCTAGAGTCATAGGAGTTGATTGAGTAAGGGAGACCCATGGTCAGAGATGGGACTAAGGAATATTTCTTGGCCAGCAGTGTGCAGGATGAATTGGAGCAGGGAGAGCTCAATGCAGGGAGAACAAATAGGAGGCTATTGCAACACGGCCTGAACTACTGTGATTGTTTGGTTAGAGGACAGAAGGCGCCAGATGTAAGAGAAGTCATGAAGGTAGAAACGGCAAGATTTGACAACTAATTGGATTTGTGGGGTGAGGGAGTGTGAGGAGGTTACCATGCCAAAGTTATAAGTCTGGGCAACTGATAGGGTGGTGGTGCCTTCAGCAGAAATAAGGAAGTTTGGCAGAGAGGAGGGTTTTGGAGGAAAGATAACGAGTTCAATTTTGGAATTTTTGAACTTGAGATGTCTCCAGGATATCCACTTTGAAATGTCCAATAAGCAATTGGTAACGATAAATAGAAGATCAGGGTAGATCGTGGGACTGGATAGATATTTTTCAGTATTATATATACATTGGCTTAAGTGAGCTCCAAGGTCCCCTTCAGCTCTGAAATATAACACCAAATTATATTATGACCGAAAGTCATAAGAATTGAACTACGTGACCAATAAGGTCCCTTTTGATTCAGGGTTTCTGGGATTCAATTCTTCCATTCCTTCTTATGGAAGAGAGCCTAAGAAATAAAGAAATAAGATAACTTGATCTTTAAACGCTTCGGTGAAAAATGGTGAAAGGAGAGGAACTTTCCTGGACTATTTTATATTAATCTTCATGTACTCTATTGTCCAGCCAGACTAGACTACCTATTAGACAGTAAGCTCTTTGAAGGCAGGGCTTGTCTTTTGTCTTTTTCTGTATCACCAGCCCTTAGCCCAGTACCTGGCATATAGTAGGCACTTAAAAAAATGATTATTGATTGACGGTTTCCCACACTTTGATTCCTTTGCACAGGTAATTCACTATTCCTAGAATACATCCCCTCCTCACCTCTGGGTAATCAGGGCCTAGCTACTGGGAGCCCCATCCTCAGGACATACATAGCACACGCTGCCTGCTGTCAGTCCATAGTGAGGAGTCTGAGAATCCTGCTTCTGGAAAGATATGGTGAAGTGCATTGGAAAGGTCCCCAATTCAGAGGATGCACAGGTAATCTGATTATTTCTAGGCCCCTACATGTGAAGCAGGGGAGCTTTTTGACTGGCTGATGAGAATTCATTCAAAAGGCACTAATGGGCCAAGGTGTTTTCTCTTTCCTGCCTGATCTGATATGAGTGAAGAGTAAATCCACTCAGACTTTTATGTAATCATCCAGGCTGCTATGATGTGTCCAATGAGCACATGGTGTTGCTATTGCTTCTGGCTCTGTTATTTCTGCTTTTTAACTTCTCTTGAGAGAAGTAGTATAAGACTAGGCTTCAATCTTGTCAGCTTCCAAGGGTGGAAAAATCAAACCATCAGAAGTCTCGGAGCCGGTCTAGGGTAGAGTTTATGGTCCACCAACAAGCACATCTCTGAGGAGGAACTGGGATCCAACTCAGCAGTGGTTTGAGGCCACCACCGTGATGCAGGGCACTACAAAAGGGAAGGACTCATCCATGGGCTGTGCCTAATTCATTAGTAAACTTGGTGGGGAAAGTTTTGTAGACACGACTTCAAATTCGAGCCTACTCTTCCCAGGGATTGAGGTGGTCTATAGATGAGAGAATGTGCCTTCAAGTGTTGGGAAGAAAAGTCTGTATTTCTATTCTTTCTATATCTTATCAGTAAATATCCCTTTGTAAAAGCTAATTGATATTGATTGGTTAAATGAAACTGGTGATTAATATTACAGAGAATACACCAGAATGGGAGCTTGAGCCTTGTCACCCTGATGTCTCAGGGGCACCCTGAGAGGAAGATATAGCTTTGCTTAGGGACTTGTCTCATCTGTCAGTGTGGGAGTTAGGTTAGGGATCCAAGTCTCTATAAAGGCCGCATGTGTCCCTTAACGTCATTAGGTACTAAACCTTAGATGCAGGTGCCACTTCCTCCTGGAAAGTTTTCAAGAGTTGGTAATTGTTAGTGCTTTCTCTCTTTTCAAATTTTTTGTCTTTACTTATCAATTCACAAGTTGTCTTTCCCAGTAGAATGTAAACTCTTGGAGGAGAGAGACCTGTTTTTCATTTTTCTCCTTGTATTCCAGGTGCTTAGCACTATGCCTTGAACATAGTAGGTGATTAGTAAATCTTCTTCTTGTCAAGATTGAAAGTTACACGGCCTAACTCCAAAGATCTGAAAAGTCATTGTCACCCAAAATGAAAATCAGGCCAGGTAAGTAAAGAAAAGTATAGAAAAGTGAGACAAAAGCGTAGAGACAAGATAGAGAAAGCCAAGGAAGTGACAGGAAATGCAGCTTGCAAAAGTCACCAAAGGTAACAAGAAAATATTCTGCAATTATAGAAGGCAAAAGAGACAAGGAAGATCCCAGTCAGAGGTGGAGGAGAGCAGGAAATCTAATAACAGATGTCTGTGAAAAAGCAGTCTCCTAATGACCTTTTGAATTTGTCTTACTAAAAAAAATTCAAATGTGTTCAGATAACTGAGGTAAGTACTTGCTTAAATAGGAAGCTGGAAAGCCAAGCTATGTTAGGAACAAAATAGTCCAAGAGTAATTTAAAAACCTGATCCATTCAAACCAGCAAGGCATGATGACACATGAGAACCGGTGAATGGTGTTAAAGGGCCACTTATTGTGATTTGGGGGAATTGAGGAAGATAAGGACTGAGTAATATTATTCTGGAGCCTTCTGTGTTTAGAGATCTAGAGTACATAGTGGTACTAAGTGTATATTCATCCTTGTGTGTTTAAATAGATAAGTGTGCTTCTGCCATATCACAGAGGCTTTCCCATGCCCTGGGACTACTGTTCTTAGAAGTTTCTACCACCGTATGCTCGGTACCTAGATCATAACTGCTTGCTTTTTTCCTGAATCCATCTGGAATTTATAGGGCCTAACCTCTTAGAATCCTCAAATTCCACAGTGTCACCCCTTCTGTATCATGTCCCTTCATTAAAATGGATTTTTAAATCAAATTTTATAAATCCACGATATAAAGTCTGAGCTCTGGGAACCCTCCTTAGTCTACGGATGAAGAAACTGGACACAGATAGAGAGACAGACAGGCAAAGGTCCTGCCTTCTAGAGGAACACCTGTACGTGTAGAATTAACCTCCTAGCCCCAAGTGAAGTCTCTAATTCTATCTCATTTGCCCTTCTATACCGCTACAGGGTCATAGGGTCATAGACTTAAACCTGGAAGGGACATCAGAGGCCCTCTAGGACAACCCCCTGGTTTTACAGATGAGGAAACTGAGATCTAGAGAAGTTAAATGACTTCCATAAGGTCACACAGGGAGTAAAAATGTCAGAGATAAGATCTGAATCCCAATCTCTGGACTCTAGAACCACAAGTAAGTGTTTGATACTCATACCCCAGGGCATCCTCCAAGGTAATTTCTTGTGTCACTCAGAGAGATACCAGATGGATTTTTCTTCACCCCAGCACTTTCAATTTCTTTGTTTCACTTTTCCTGTGCTCCTATGCTTCCTCTTATTAAGAAAAAAAAAAAGGACATTTTCTTTCCTTCCTTCTCTTATTTCATAGACCATTTCTTTGACCATATTTCTTAGAACATTCTTAGACCTTTTGAAACAGGGTTCATTCTAATATGTGAAAACAAGGTGGATTTGGGACAAATGAGCCATGAGACACAATGACAATTAGATCTGGTGAAAATGAGGTCCTTAAAGAGTAAATAAACTCTCTCCCACTCTCCTCCCTCTTCCTCCTCTCTCTCTTTCACTCTCCCTCCTTCTCTCTCCCTTTCACTCTTTTCTCTCTTTTACTTTTTCTCCCTCCTCTCTCTCCTTCACTTTCTCTCCCTTTCTTCTCTCCTTTTTTCTGTCTTCTCTCTTCTCTTCTTCTCTCTCTTTCCATTCTCTCTTCCTCTCCTCTCCTCTTCTCTTTCCTTCTCCTCCTCCTTCTTTTTCTTCTTCTCCTTCTCCTTCTTCTTCTTCTTCTTCTTCTTCTTCTTCTTCTTCTTCTCCTTCTCTCTCTCTCTCTCTCTCTCTCTCTCTCTCTCTCTCTCTCTTTCCCTCTCTCTCTTGTTTTCTGCAGCAGTATCCACACCAGCAGCCAGAGTGATGGCAGTAATGATATACACTCCACTTAGGCTTTGACCCCGGATTGACTCTGCTATACTATATTACACTGTTTGCCTCCTTAGAGCTGATAGACCTGGAAGTCCACAAAGCCAGTAAATATTTGCCTGCCCAGGAGTAAGGAAATGGCACTTTCTGTATGGAGCTGGTGATGAGGCATCTCACCTCTGTGTCAATAATGAAAAACAAACAATAGCTAATGCTGGCATTCTCTCAGCTAGATCCTGCAGAAGCTACTCATGACCATGACCTCCAAACTTTATCGCCACTCATCCCACCTGATAGGAAGAAGGCTGGCGCTTTGGCAAGGGGCCACCTGCAAAGAAAAGGACCCAGGGCAAGGTTGGGTTGTTTCTCACCTGCAAACAGACCTTGGTAACTAAAAATGTCTCCAGAGTCAACTGACAGGTTAGTTTTACCTCAACTTTGAGAATTTTGAGTTATAGACTATTAGGAGCCATTTCCATTTTTACTCAGTTTTAAAAAGAAAAGTTCCTCATTTCTTTGTTACAATCCCTTGTGAACTCCTAAGCTACAGATCCTTAGCCTCTGGCCCTTAAAGAGAAGAAAATAGGTAGATGGAAGCATGTGAGATGAACAGAAAGAAGCTTAATGTATTACTTAGGATCATAGGATTTGGAGCAGAAAGAGACATTATAAAACATGTAAAGATCATGTCTCATTTTACAGGTAAGGAAACTGAGGCTCCAAGAGGTTAAATGATTTGCCTAAGATCACACAAGTAGGAAGCATCAGAGACAGAATTTGAACTCAGGATCTCCAACTCCAGAGACAATGTTCTTTATATCATAGGTACAACACAGGGAGAATGAACCTTACCCTTGAAAACCACTGGGTAATAGCTGCCCACTGCTGCAGGGATGTTGAGGGGACAATCAACAGATCAAGAGACAAGAGGTGCCATCCTAGAAGCCAAGCTATCTCTGGAGATCTATCAGGGCTGGGAAGGCTGGGGGGCAGGGCAAATCCAAGTGTCCAATCAGGGAAACACAGGGAATATGAACTCCTGGCATACAGTCAAGGTACAAATGGGCTGATTCCATAAAGGATCAATACCCAGGTTCTGTTGTTGTAATTAAGTGAGATGTACACACTCAAAGTGCCATGGTCTGTAGACAGTTGTTACAGTGTGTGTTAAGTGCCAATCTTGCCTGGCAGTACCTCTGTAACCATGCTAACAGGAGGGCAATTATTGCTAGAATACTGCTGCTTTCGATCATAGACCTAAAGCTTACATCCATACTGGTAGAGCAATTTTGAAGTTGAGACAACACCCCAAATACCATAATCCTTCTCACATATTGCCATCATGCCACACTTGTCTACTCTGCTTCCATCATACAGGTTCCCCAATCCCTGCCATCCCGTTAAACTCCCTACACTACTTGAAGAGAGGCGCTTTGTCATTTTTGTCTTTGTAGCCCCATTGCCCACTATAGTGCTTAGCCCACAGTAGCTACTTAATAAATGTTTGTTGATTAGTTAGTTAGATGCAGACTATCTCAGTCAGTCAGTCAACAAGCATTTTTTGGGACCTTGCTATGTCAGTCAGGAACTGTGCTAAGGAAACTTTCTTAAAAGATATTAAAGTCTCATAGTACGAGCAAAAACTATGATACATGTGGTGTTATTTAATACATTTAACACCAATGCATTTTCCTTAGTGAATAAGGTACAGTCAGTCAACAAGGATTATAAAGCACTTACTATGTGCCAAGCATTGCCCTGAGCTCTAGGGATACAAAGACAGGCAAAAAATAGTCCCTGCCTTCAAGGAGCTTACATTCTCCTGGGGAAGAGAGCATGTCAATAACTAGCTACATATAAAATACAAACAGAATAGACAGAAGGACATCTCAGAAGGGTAGGATCAGCTGGGGGAGGTCAGGAGGGGGGGCCTGGGGAAGGCCTCCAGAAGAAGGTGAAATTTGAGCTGAGTTGAAGGAAACCATGGAACCTAAGAGGCAGAGGTGAGGGTGCCGAGCAATCTAGGTATGACGAACAGGAAATGCAAAGGCATGGAGGGGGGAAATGGAATGTCTAGTTCAAGGAATTGTAGTTAAACCAAATAGTTCATAAACTGTGTGGAGAAGAATAAAGTATAAGAAGAGTAGGAAGGTAGGAAATTGTCAGATTGTAAAGGACTTTAAATGTCAAAGAGAAGCTTTTATATTTGATTCTAGAGGATCATGATTTAATTTAGAAAGCCATTGCATTTGATGAGTAAGGGGATGATATGATCAGATCCTTCTCCTGAACTCTTCTGCTCATTAAGACCAGCCATACTTCTTCTTAGGCCCACTCCAGTCCTAATTGTCCCCCTCTAACCTCTCTTTAAATGTACTTTAGAGACTCCTATTCTGAACAGTCTTCCTTAAACACACCTCCCCTCTCCTAACTTTAACTGAAACCTGGACTGCCTTAATTTTAACTGAAACTGCATCCCTTAAAACCCTCTTCAATAGTGTGGTCACTGTTTTCTCAACTCTTAATGTTGAGAGGAGCTTTTGGTATTCTCTTTACTCCCCTCTGCTGTTCCCAGGCCATTCCCTTCTGTCAACATCCTTCAATGGCCTTTTCTTCTTAGAAATGTATTTAATCAAATGACAAGCACTGGAGGAGATGTAGGAAACATAGGTACACTAATGCACTGTTGGAGGAGCTGTGAACTAGTCTAACCATCTCAGAAAGCAATTTGGAACTATACTCTAAAATCTATTAAACTGTGCATACCCTTTGGCCCATGCAATACTGCTACTAGGTCTATGCTCCAAAGAGATCAATGAAAGAGAAAAAGGTTTTACAGGTACAACAAATATTCATAGCAGTTTTTGTAATGGTAAAGAATTAGAATCTGAGGGGATGCCCATCAATTGGGGAATGGCTAAACAAGGTGTAGTATATGATTGTGCTGTAGGAAATGATGAAATGGATGGTTTCAGAAAAACCTTGTAAGACATATAGGAACTGATGCAAAGTAAAGTGAGCAGAACCAGAAGAACAATTTATAGAGAAGCAACAATATTGCAAAGATAATCAATGGTGAAAGACTTAGTAACCCTGATCAATACAATGATCTACCACAATTCCAAAGGACTCATGATAAAAAAAATGTTATCTACCTCAAGAAATGATAGACTCAGTATGCAGATAGAATCATATTTTTTCTCTTTCTTTTTCTAATTTTTTTGTGTTTTCAGAATATGGCTAATGCACAGATATGTTTTGCATGACTTCATATGTGTTAATGGGTATTATATTTCTTTGCCTTCTCAATAGGTGGAAGGAGGGAGAGAATTTGGAACTGAAAATAAAATTAAATTTAAAAAGAAAGAAATGAAGGGGATAATTTTAGAGAAACCTGGGAAGACCTGTATGAACTGATACAAAGTAAAGTGAGCAGAATCAGAAGACCAATTTATATAATAACAGCAACATTGTAAAGATAATTAACTCTGAAAGACTAGTAACTCTGATCAACACAATGACCAACCACAATTTCAAAGGACTCATTACAAAACATGTTGTCCACTTGCAGATAGAGAACCGATGGACTCAGAGTACAGAGGCATATTTTTTCCTCTTTCTTTCTCTTGTTATTTTTTGGGAGTAGAGGAACATGGCTAATGCTAAAATTTCTTTTGCATAATTATATATATTTATAATGGGTGTTGCTCTTCTTGCCTTTTCAATGGATGGGGTACAGAGAAAGGGAGAGAATTCGGAACTCAAAATAAAATAAAAATTGAATTAAAAATATTTTTTAAAGAAATCCATTCAACCTAATTGTATCAACTTATTTGGTGATGACCTGAAGACCCTCTGTAATTTCAGTTACTTTAGCATCTTATTAGCTCAAAGTCTCCCTTTTTAATCTATCTCTTGACATCAGCCTCAGTGATGTCAGTATTAATACTTATGACCTTTCTAACAGTCTCACCTTATAGTTTTTCAACCTCTTTAACTACAATGACCTCTGGAGGTAGGAAAGTAGAAAGAATATTGGAACTGGAGTCAGAAGACCTGGGTGCAAATCCTAGCTCTAATGCTTTTTACATTTGTGACCTTGGGCAATTGACATAATCTCTCTGAGCTCCAGTTTCCTCACATATAAAAGGAAGGAACTGAAATGTGTGATTCTGAAAATTCCTTCCAGCTATAGCAATAAAATATTATGGTTGTACCTCATATTTCATCATCACAGAGAACAGTACCATCTCTGAGATCCTGAACTTCAGAATAACGTGCTCCAACCATAAGCTCCTAATTTTTCACCTTTCTAATCTTCATCTTCATAGTGACTTCTAATTCTTTGCTTTCCAACCTAATGTCTCCACCCTGGTTTCCCCTTGTCTCTATACTCATTCCCCTCGTTAGCCACTTCAAAGATTCATTAGTCATTATCCTGGAATCTTTCACTGCGTGGCCTTCAAATTTGTTAATCCTCAGCCCTGGGTAACCCAATCCATACCATTTCTCTGTTCTTATTTCCTGGCTAACATTACATATTATAAATTTATGATACATAAATTAATCTGGGAGAGGCAACCTGGAGTATTCAATAAAGAGCTGACACTGGATCAAGATTCAAGTCTTCTCTCTGATGCCTACAGACTGTCTAAAACTAAGCTGGAGAAAGAAGTTGCAGACTTGCATGGGTAAAGGAAGACCCCTACCAAAAGTCCCCTACACCAATGAGATCATAGGTCTGGTCCAAATTTCACACATGCACCCCAAAAAACCACAACCAAACCCTCACTATTGCTCAGCAAGCTATTTTACATGAATTGATTAATAAGAATATTTGTAAAAATAATAGTATTTATATAGCACTTTTAGGTTTGCAAAGCACTTTAGAAATATTTCATTTTGTCTTCACAACAGCCCTGCAAGGTAGGTGCTATTATTATCCCCATTTTACAGATGAGATAACTGAGGCAAACAGAAGTTAAGTAACTATCCAGGGTCATTCAGCCAGTAAGTGTCCAAAGCCAGGTTTTAATTCAATTCTACCTTACTGCAGGTCCAGGGCTCTATCCATTGTACCATTTATCTGCCTCTAGTGAAACAGTTCAATTAACTATCTTACTCTTCACAGTAATTGTTTAAAACCTTTCTATCCCTCCTTGAGGCCTCAACCCTATCCCCACCTCTCCCTAGTCACTGTAACCCACCTAGACTTTACCAAGAAGTTCAAGGTCATCTACCAAGAGCTTTGTAAACAAGATTTTTTAACTTTCTAGCTAAAACTTCTCAATATCTTCATTCATTCTTTCTTCTTCATTTTGTCTCCAAGGATAAGGTATTCCTACACCTTAACAATACCTCTACATGTGACTTTGAACTCCACCCCTATTTTCTCTAAGTCTTTACTACATCAAATACTCTTCTCTTCCATGCATCTCCGATTTCTCTCTCTACGTTGGCTCCTTCCCATCTGATCTATAAATATTTCAGTTCTTTAGTTCTAAAAACAAGTATTTCCTCAACCCTACTATCTCATCCAGCAACCATCTTCTTGCTTCCCTCTCTTTCATCACCAAACTTCTTGAAAGGATTGCCTACACCCAGTGTTCCTACTTCCCCACCACTCCCTCAGTCCTTATGTCCTTGTAATCTTACTTCTGTCCATACCACTCTCCTAAACTGCTTTCCCAAAGGTCACCAAAGACTTTGGTATTATCTAATCCAATGTCCTTTCGTTTAATCCTCATCTGCCTTGATAATTTTGCAACATGTAGACTGCCCCCTCCTGGAATATACTCTCCTATTTCTCCTTTAATTTCTCTTTGCAAACTCCTTAGCCTGACATTCAAAGTCCTTAACAGTCTGGGACCACTCTGCCTTTCTAGCTTATTTCTCTCCTCTGCTTGATAGGCATGAAGCTCAAACAAAATTGTTCTTCTTGGCCTTCATTTTCCACCAGTGCCTCCACTTGGTCTTCTCTCTGGAACATCATGCCTCTCCCAGGAGAAGCTTATCATTTGAAATCTCATCACCATGCAGACTGACTCAGCTTTGATACTCAACGCTTTTTTAGCACCCTCAGGATGCTTTCCCCTCTAACTGGAGGATTGGAGGGCAGAGCAATAAACTCTTCCCAAAGCCTTCCTTTATAGAGGGCTCAAAAGTTTCCAGATAATTTCTGTCAGCAGCTCTGCTTGGTTTCAACTCTACTAACATGGAGCCCTCCCCCTCTCCTTCAGTACCTCACCCCTTCTCAGCTTCCTTTTGGGTATTGTCTTCCCCTTTTAGATTGTAAGCTCCTTGAGAGCAGGGACTCTTTTTCTACTTTGTATACCCAGCATTTAGCACAATGCCTGTACATAGTAGGTGCTTAATACATGTTTATTGAATGGAATTATCCTGAATGGAATATGTACCTTTATTCATATTGTTTCTTATGCCTGAAATGTCCTACACTCTTCATTTCCACCTAAGGAATTCCTCTCCATCCTTTTAGGCCAAGCTCACAAGTTATATATATGCAATCTTTCTTGATTCTCCCAGTCGTTAATGATGTTCTCCCGGACAGACATAATATAGAAATTCCAACTTATGTATCCTATATCTCTTATGCACTTATCATCTACCATCTATCATTTATCATATATTAGATATATTACTTGTAATGTATGTATGTGGCATAGCCTCCTATTAAGATGTAACCTTGAAATGAGCAGAACCAAGAGAACATTGTACACAGTAACAGCTACATTATGTGGTGACTAAGTTTGATAGACTTAGCTCTTCTCAGCAATTCAAGGATCTTAGACAACTCCAAAAGACTCATTACGGAAAATGCTATCCACATCTAGAGAAAGAACCATGGAGTCTGAATGCAGATGGAAGCATACTGTTTGCTCTCCTTTTCTTTTATTGTTTTGTTTTGTTTCTTCTTTCTCATGGTTCCTCCCATCAGTTCTAGTTCTTCCTTACACCATGATTAATGTGAAAACATGCTTAATACGAATGTGTAAGTAGAGCCTATATCAGATTGCACACTGTCTTAGCGAGTGAGGAGGAGAGAAGGGGGAGAAAATTTAAAACTCAAAATCTTATGGAAGTGAATGTTGAAAACTAAAAATAAATTAATTAATTAATTTTTAAAAAAGTAACCTCCCTGAGGGTAGGGACTATGTCCCAGCAGGTAACACAGTGCTATGCAAATCATAGGCACCTTATCATCATCATCATCATCAATGGAAATCTGAGAGACCTTAGAGGTCATCTAGCCCAACCCCTTCATTTTATAGATAAGGAAATTTAGACCCAGAGAAGTAAAATGATTTTTCCAAGATCACACAGGTACCAAGAGACGAAGCAGGGATTTGAATCCAGGTCCTCTGACTCCTGAACCAGCCCATTTTTGGTGTTTCCCTCCTTTATAAATGTCTTTCTGAAAATGAAGTTAAATTCATTCTGGTAAAGAGTAATTAAGGTCCTTGCTATTGAGGCAAAATGGTTTCGGGGGGGTGCTGAATAATCAAAATAACTTGTTTTTTGTTCTGTTTTGTTTGCTTTTCTTTGTGTCCTAGGCACTTGGGGCTTGGCACATAGTAGGTGTTTAATAAATTCTTGTTGACTTGACTTTCTAAGCTTATCAGTTATCTAGATGAATCATTCAAGCCTTTTGTTTTCTGTATAGATAACAGCCCCCTAAATATTAGTGACTAAAGGGCTTAAGCCTAATTAGGATATTAGAGAATTATATGACACTTTAAGGTTTGCAAAGCACTATTACATGTATTAACTCATTTAATCTCATAATAACCCTGTGAGGTAGGTGCTAGTATTATCAGTTTACAGGTCAGGAAACTCAGGCTGAGAGAAATTGAATCTAGGGTCATATGGCTGATGGGCAGCTATGGCACAGTGGATAGAGTGTTGAATCAGGAGTCAGGAAGATTTGAGTTGAAATCCAGCCTCTGGATGTGTGACCCTAGGCAAGTCACTTAACCCTGTTTGCTTCAGTTTCCTCAACTGTAAAAATGAACTGGTGAAGGAAATGACAAACTACTCCAGTTTCTTTGCCAAGAAAACCCCAAAAAGGGTCATGAAAAGTCTGACACACCTGAAAATGATTAAACGATAACAAAAACATAGCTAATAAATATCTCAGGCATGATTTGAACTCAAGTCTTCCTGACTCCAGGCTCAGCACTCTAGCCATTACAGCACTTAGCAACTGGTAGAAAATATTCCACTATTTCAAGCAAATGCATTTTTCCATGGCACCTCAGTATCATAAAATGACCTCTACAAGTACAGCTCAGTAAAATCAGAGAAAGAACACCACAACATCCTCCCTGTATGCCTTAAATACAAAAACAATTGTAGTAGTACTCAAGGCCATAAATTATAAGGACTTCTAAAATTATCCCTCCATTACAAGAGAGATCAGATAAGGTGAGAGAAGAGCTGTACTTTATGTCTAGCTCTTGTCTATAATTCGCAATGAATAAACTAATGGAGATCACTGAAATTTTGGCTTATGGAGACAGAATTTTAATTTACTGCCCCCAGCTGGCCTGATCTCATAAATGATCCCTTAGAATCCCAGAGCTAGACCTATGGCCTCAGAGGACAGGCCAATCTTAGCCCACCCACACCCCAAACATGAATTCTTTCCATGGCATCAATAACCTTTGATCAAAGACTTTTAGCATTGGGGAATCTCCCAAAGCAATAGATTCCATTTGGGGAGAGCCCAGTTGTTTGGAAATTTTTCCTTATAGTGAGTCTAAATTTACTCTTTTATCTAGGGGTTAGAGTTCTGCCCTGAGAGGTTGAGTGAACAGGGTAATATAGACACTTTTCAACATAGTAATCCAGAAAGGAAAGGAGGGCAAATCTCCATTTTGCCTAAAACTCAGGAGTTGAAAAATATCTGGTCTATGATCACATAGCTAGTACCATCTGAGGCCAAATTCAAACACATATCTTCTGACTTCAGGTTCTGTGTTCTGCCTGCCCTGGAACACAGATTCTTTCCAGAAGAATAATACATTTATGCAGCCCTTTAAGAGTTATAAAGCACTTTCCATGCTACATTTCTGTGGGAGTGAAATCTAAATATATCCACTTTGATGACAATACATTGTGTTGCGTCTGCATTGTACTGAGAAACACAATTGTGGTTTATTTATCTATGTATTTATTCTGTGACTACCCCCTTTTTAGAGAAATTGAGTAGAATATAGTTTTATTTTAGAGGCAGTATGTAGTTATTCTTTTGAAGTGTATCTCACTTTGAACAAATTTAAGTAGTTAGGGAAGTGAATTGTGAACTCCAAGTCCATTTTTTCCTGGGAAAATGTTATTCAAGTGATGTAAGGTAGGTACAATTTCAATGAAGGAGAGAAACCATAATTACATCTCCAAAGGCAAAAGAGAAATGTTTTCTACCTTCCATTTGAATAGCTCAATAGCAAAGAGTTCCCTACCTCATGAAACACCTTATTCCAATGTTAAATGCTTCTCATATTGAACCAAAACCAACTAGACTGTAACTTCTCAGCATTAGTGATTGTTCTGCCCTATTAGGCAATACAGAACCAGTCTAATCTCTTGTCTATGTAACAATCCTTCAAATATTAGAAGTCAATTATCATATCTCTGATTAGACTAGTTTAGTCGCATCGTCCCCAGATCCTTCACCCATTCTTCATATGCCATGGTTTCTAGACATCCACCATCCTAACTATACTGCTATGGATGAATTCCAGCTTGTCAATGTTCTTGTTAAATTATGGAGCCCAGAAATGGTTGAAAGGCTCCAGATGTGATCTGGCAAACAGAGGAGTCTTTGAATCCCTTCCTACATCTTGATATATGGAAAACTATCTATATTGAATGAGACTTAATCCCAGAGAGAAAAATGCATGTGAGATTATAGGAAAAATAAAAATTGGTGTGATCCATCTCTCTTTACCAATACCCTCCAAAATAAAATCCCTCCCTACTCATACTTTTCATAACACTTTGGACCCTTTCTTTGCATTTATATCATTTTCTCTTGTATTCTAGTTGGTTATGTACATGTATTTGTCCCCTTATTATATGGAAAGCTTCCTGACACAAGGTTTATCTTGTATCTATTTTTGTATTCCCGGGACACACTGGAGAGTAAATGTTTAATAAGTATCTTTTGAAGTGAATTGAAGTGCCCATTAAATGCCTTTTACAAGGTCTGTTTTCTCTTCCTTTGAGAAGATACGGTACTATGAATTTTCTTATTCTGTAACAGAAGTATTGGTTTCAAATAACACTGATTGGACAAAACGTAAAACGGCATTGTGCAGTGAGTTGGCTACGGTCTTGGGATCCTTGAAATATACGTGATTTATTCTTCCTGGGTTTTTAGTTAGTACATTACCTACCTGAATGTATAGATTTTGATAGGAGGATGAAACACTCATTGGAAAAACAAGCCTAATTAAAATCATACAGTGGTCAACAGCTATTCCTACACAGTCCTTTTTAAGAACAAATATGGCTCCTGTTAACTACCATGGTGTACCAATTTCCTGTGCTTTTTTGCACATTAAATACATATTATTAGTTATTCCTTGGATCCCTCATTGATATTTGGGAGCATTTTGGAGAATCTAAGATGGTAGTGATAATTAGGATCACTCATTTTAAAGATAAACAAACTCAGGCCCGGAGGAATGAAGTGATTTGCCCAAGACAGCATCAGGACTAGTACCCACATACCCCAACTCCCAGTACTTTTTTCAGCTACATCAATAAAAGCTCAAAATGTTCTCTCAACCTTGTTTGAAGGGGCAGGGATTTTTCCTTAGCTATTTAGAATTTGTCAGCTCTCTTTTTACTTTTTCCTAGTTTCCCCAAAGGACTTCTTTCCTGACATTTGACATGCTATATACTCTCAGGCATGCACCTTCAAACATCCACTAAATCCCTCATGAAAAAACCATCAAACAAGAGACCTTTACTACCCAAAAAAATGTTGTTTACCTAACCTTAGCAAATCAAAATTTTGCAACTGAAAGGGACTTCTACTGACCAGGAACATTGCCCAATGAAGTGAGTATTATTTTCATGATGTAGCAATCAGGAAGGCATAATACATTCACTAGACATTGTTAATCAGTGATCTAAGAGTTAACTAGAAGGGTTCAACCTTCACTAGGATTTAAGAGCAGCAGATTTCAAAGTGGCTATGCCTTGATTGACACTGTCTTCAGAGGTCCACTAATCTTAATGCCTCTGTAAATTGCTTTATAACTCCAATGGAGTTATTGTTTCAACATGATGTTGGAGGAAAGTGCTCTAAAATAAATAGTGGTGAGTTCTTTTGCTCTCACAATAAGATTAGCAATAGCAAATATGCCCCTTAAAATTCCCCTACCTTTCTCAAGATGTAGTTGAGTTACACTGGGGTACAAGGAGTAATTATCAGTTTCCAAAACTGGGAGTCCATTAATTCTTTTAATAGTTTTAAGTTCTGACTCTCTAAAGAGAAAGTAGGTGATCAACACCTAAAAAGATCAGGCCCAGAGCTTCTACATCGATCTTTTTGTTGAGGATCTTTGCAAAAGTTGTTTTGATTCAAATAATCAAATATTTGTATTTGGTATGGAAAAAGAAAGGATTAGTAGGGTCATTGTAAAAATTTTCTCTTGCTTGATACTTCAGTTCTCATTTTTTTTCTAGTACCTACTCATATTCTTTTTGGCCTATGAAGCCTAACTGCATTAGACCCAGGTTTTGTTTTGTTTTGTTTTTTACTTTAATATGCATTGATAGCTTACAATGTGTAAGAAACTGCACAAAACATTCCTACCATCACAACACCCTGCCTTTAATGAATTTATAATCTAAGTTCTCTAGCAATGTAAATATGGTTCTCACTAAATTGTGCCCATGTAAAAACTGATTGACCTGTTTGATTCACACAACCTGTAATCCTGGATCTCTTCCTGTATAAAGAACTAGCTAGCTCACTGTGACAGGTGAAGCTCCTCTTCCTTACCCCCATGATATCAAAGTGAGAGACAAGGAACCCATATATACAAGAATGTTAGAGCAGGTCTTTTTGTTATGGCAAAGAACTGGAAACTAATTCTCATCAACTGGAGAATGGCTGAACAAGTCGTGGTATACGAATGTAATGAATATTATTGCACTATAAGAAAACTTATTCCATGCAATGAATAACCAGCCTTAATTCAAGAGGACTGATGAGAAAGGATGATAGCCAATTCCTGACAGAGAGGTGATTGACTCAAGATGCCAAATAAGACATACATTTTTAGTTACGGATAATCTAGCAATTTGTTTTGCTTGACTATGCTCATTTGTTACACAAATTTTGTTTCTGTTTTATTTTCAATTTTTGTGGGTTGGAAGATTTGGTTGGGGGAAGAGGACTAGCAATAAAATTACCTTAAAAAAAAAGAAACAAGGGTCATTGAAGCATTTTTTTTAAGAATTGCACAGAAGAGAACAGAAAGGGCAGAAAGATAGATAAGATGGACAGCTTTGAAAGTTAAATATTGACTATATTATAAGCTTAAAAGGAAAAGTAAGCTATACATATAATAGGGATTCATAGTTTCATGTATAACCCTCTTTTTATATTCCTTATATACGCTAATGTTGATTATACTTTGGGTTTGTTAAATTCAGAATAAAATAAAATTTAAATTCCTCTTCCTTTTCTTCTTTATCTTTCTTCTATTCATTCGCCAAATACTTATTAAGCACCTATGCAGAACACAGAGCTAGACACTGAGGTAAATACAAAATTTAGATAAAATTTTGCATTGTCTTCATGGAGCTTACAATCCACAAATGGGATGAGATATTCACAGATAACTATAATATACAATATTGAGTAATAAGCACATTAGAGAGGTACAAAACAACATGCTATGTAAAATTTGAGTGGGAAGAGCTTTACTGACAAGGGAAATCAAGGAAGGCTTCATTGAGGAGGTAGCATTTAAATTGGATTTTAATGGATAGGTAAAAATTCAGTAGGGAAAGAGGGAAAGAAAAGACCTTATAGGAACAGGAAATTGTGAGAAAAAAACTTGGAGAAAATCAGAAGATGTGTTTAGGAAATGAAGAACAGTTGGGTTTAGCCATAGCACAGAATACACAGAGGGTAGTAATGTGAGATAAGACTGGAAAATTATGGTGAAACTAGATTATTGAAAATTTTGAACGGCAAGTGGAAGCAATCACTCCCTAGTCAACAGGGAGCTACTGAGGATTTTTAAGAAAAGAAATGACAAGTGACTTAACCTTTCAATTCCCCAATTAAGTCCTTGAGACTAATATAAATGTGTCCTTTTTGTCCTTTGTCACCAGCAAAATTGTTTTTTATTGAATTTTATGATGCAGAAGTCCATCATTGCATTCTAACCCTGAGCCTAAATCACTGGATTGGCCTGAGTCAGGCCTAGCCTAAGAATAAGTGTGAGTATGATGTTTACTCACCTGAGGCTTCAGAAGAAAATTTGCACAACTTGTCTAATTCTTAGCAGTGTCCATATTCTGGTTCGAAAGTAAGTCTGATTTGGCAGGAGGTAGGGGGAACAGGCAGAAAGGAGGATGTTGAGAGAATGAGAAAATATTCTTGGACTTTTTGTTAGGAATTAAGCAAATTGTTATGGCAGACCCCAGATTTTCAGGAAGCCAGCAAAGGTCCCTTAGTGTTTTGAGGACTTGAGAAGGGAATGCAAAATTGACTCAATTGGGGATTTCCTATGGTCTCTCCTCAGTGTAATGAAGGCTGGGTTTGACCTCCATATCTCTTGTTTTCAGGTATGGTACTCAGGTGCTCATCTCTGGAGGCTGTGACTGGACAATGGTGTGAGAGGGCAGAGGAGATTCATACTTCAGGCAGGGATTGGACTAGATGCCCTTTTTAGCTCCAAGATTCTATGAATCTGATGGGATAAAGGGAAATAGAAAAGGAGTCAAGAAAATAAAAACAAAAGCCTGTCTTCTCAGGGGTTCAAAAATCACAGTATCTTTATACTGGAAAGGACCTTTACAGTCATCTAAACATCGAAACCAACCTTCTATTCAGTGCAGGAGGCCCTCCTACAGTATTGTCTCTTCTTGAACAGAAATTTAAACTCAAATTATTTAAATATTGCTGTGGTGTTTTATTTAAATAAATTTTAAATAAAACTAAATTTAATTTTAATAAAGTTCATTTTAACAAATTAATTTTAATAAAATTAAATAAATATACTTTTTAAATAAAAAAGCAAATTAAAATATTTGGCAGAAAAATAGTTTCATTATTTTAAACCCTAAAATGAAGACTAAGGGTATGAGAACACAAAATTACATTTTTGTAGTGATAGAAAATAGTATATAATCAGATTTGAAAATTGACTCTTTATCATTTTAGGATTTATTAATCAATAAGAGCTGATATTTATGTCACTTTATATATATATGTATTTTTGTATCTGACATATATATCACTTTAAGATAGTGATATTATTATCTCCATTTTAGAGAAAAGGAAACTGAGACTGAGAAATGTTATTCACAGTCACACAGCTAGAAAGTATCTAACCCAGGATTTGAACTCAGGTCTTCCTGACTCCAAGTCCAACTCTATCCAACCTGCCACCTCTCTTCCTTTTTTTTTTTAACCTAGCTACATCTTCATAATCAAATCAACAAGCATTCATTAAGCACCTATGTGCCAGGCACTGGGGATAAGAAGACAAAAATGAACAGTCCGTGACCTCAGAGAGATTACAGTATTTATAAGGGATAATACTTGTATGCCTAAAATTAATGAATCTCTGATAAATTGTTTATATACAAAAAAGTCCATATTTTAGTTTTGCAATTTCTAACTAAGGAGATATCTGAAGCACCTTTCTGTTTTGTAGAATACTATTCAGAAAGGTGGGTAGGCCATGCATATATAGAGTTAACTATTCTATAATCTCCTGTTGGGGTATGGGAGTGAAATCTATTCTGAGACTAGAGAAAATATCTTTCCCCTTTTCTCTATCATTAGACAAGCAGTAAAAGAGTCTGTCATCTGAGGGGAGAGAACAGTTTTGTGCCAGTGACAATGCAGCAAATGTTTATGCCAACTGTAAAAGATGTAATTAACTTTGTCTTGAGTTTTATTTGATTGCAACTGTAATGAGGGTACAGTACATGTGCTGACTATATCAGTTTGCTAAGATGGAACCTTTACGTGAGGAACTGCCTCTAAAACAATCACGATAATATGTAACGGAAGTGGTTTGGAGAGATTGGGGAATGTTCTATAACTGATTCCTGTTAGCTTATTACCTGTTGGGAGGAGACTTTTTCCACTGGCTTTATAGCTGGAACTGTCTTCAAAAGGGCCTACTTCAGTACTGGTCATCTCTTTGCTACATTTACATCTGGGGAAGGGAAATGACTCTTCTCATGTCTGATGAGACCAACCATGTGGTAAGGGGGTAGGTTTTATAGGGTCCTCACTCTCTGTGGCCATATAACCCAGAGCAACAGGTCCTTCTTGGCCTTTTTGTTTGTTTCTTTCCCATTCTTGTTTCAGGGAGTTGAGTCTCTGACCTTAGGCACTTCAAAGACTGGGAGAACAAGCCATAAGAATTTGGGAGCTGGAATCTAAGCCATATGTGGCAGCCAGCACAGCACCAATGCCTTAAGGAACAAGAAGATATTTGAGAGTGACCTTGGAGATGCTAGCCTAGTAGAAGGACTTATCTAATAGCTACCTTTGGATATAAACT
This sequence comes from Vombatus ursinus, assembly GCF_900497805.2. Classification (NCBI taxonomy): domain Eukaryota; kingdom Metazoa; phylum Chordata; class Mammalia; order Diprotodontia; family Vombatidae; genus Vombatus; species Vombatus ursinus. The sequence goes on along the minus strand of NW_020954590.1, from coordinate 75,098,343 downwards.
TGATGGTATCAATTCTATGTAGGAATTGAATTAAATTATGATCCTAATCCTACCTATATGCCCCTAGGTATTGAGGAAATTATTTGAATGTTTCTCCTTGCTATATCTTTGAAGTAAATATCATTTTGTAAATATGAAATTGTAAAAGCTGCTCAATATCCAGGGGTTAAATGGATCTGGGATACTAGTTATTGGCCTCCTAAAATGAGAGGAATAGAGCTCACTGAGCTCTAATTCAAATAAAGAGGTAACCCACAAATCCCTCAGAGTGCCCTTGAACCCAGACAAATGACAAATCTTGCCTAGTCCTCAGAGAGGAGAGCCAGATTCATGACCAGTAAGCCATGAAAACTGGACATGTACATGTACTCTGTATATGTATGTCCAGTTTTCATAGCTTACTGGTCATGAGTCTCTTTACAACTTTAAAGAAAGAGAGACAATACAGTAGGTATGAGGTTATTTTGCTTCCAACTAAACAGAACGTTTCAGACTCTCCCCTTGTCTTAACAGTGATGAGAGTGGAAATTTTTGACCTGGGAACCTGGAATGTTTTGCAATTCTAATTTGCCCCACCATGACAGATATTCTTCTGTCCTCATTGTGTATAACATTTGAACTGTGGAGTACTTTTTTTCAGTCACATCTGATAATTACCAGTTCCCAATGGAAACAGTGAGAAAAAATGAATGATTTGGGCTTCGAGTTAGATTTGGTTTCTTTTCTTGTGAAGTTAAAAGCTTATGTCAAAATGTACTCCAACGTCCTGACCTTATAGGACATGATTTTATCAATATGATTTCAGAATGTAAATTCTTCAGTAAAACAGGGCGTGATAAGCTTAACTACTACTATGTTTTAGAAGACTTGATCTCCAAGTACATAATCCTGGGGATTGTTCCCACAACCAGAAAGAATGTTTCTCTTGCCTAAGAGAATAAGGATTTTTTTTCTCATGTTCTGGAACTTACTTTTTGAATTCTGGTTGGATCTTCAAAGCTTTAGTTTGAGAATAAAATAAGCAGCATTAGTGCAATGGTAGAAAAGAAATTGATTCCTAGAACAATCACATTTCAGAGTTGGAAGGGACCTTGGAATTTGAGATCCAATATCCTTATTTTACAGACATTGGCAGAGAATTCTGCGCTCTTTCCCTCTGTGAAACTTCTTTGCCTGACACGCTTGAGAGCTAATTTCTATTCTCATCAATTATCAACATGCATTAAGGCCTTAAATCTTTGAGGTCCCAATATTGAAAGTATCAAAAACATAGCCCAAAGAGCTTTAAATCTTTTCCCTAAAAAGGCAAAATAGCTTAAAAGCCAACCATCCATCTTTCCCCATAAGGAACTGAGAAAGATAAGAGTTATGCTTCACTTCCATAAACACATGGAACTGGGAGTAAAAGGTTTCCATCTTGGGCTCCAAGGACAGGTGTAAACAGAGACACAGTCCTTCTTGGCAGGCTGACTAGAAAGAATAACTGCTTAGAAGCCTTTCATCTCTGACCTCTTACCTATCAGAACCCTGTGACTGTAAGGGAGGGCATAAAGGTGACAATGTTAGGTGTCACTTGTGCACCAGGTTGGCGACAGGGAGTACTCTGATCAATATGCAGATTTGGCGGCAGCTTCAGAATTTCCAGGAGGTGTCAGAGGAAGAAGTTGAAATCGATAATCAAGTCTGATGAGAAAGAGGATGCCATAGAACATTATCATTTTTAAAAGGAGAAAACAGGTGAGGGTTAAGGAGGGAACTAAAACACAAAACTTCAATGTGCTCATTTGTAAATAGATCTATTGGCTGTGGAAACATTAAACTTGTGATTTCAAATGTGAGTGGACTTAAGAATCAGGTCCCAGTTCAGTTCTCAGCAAGCACGTCTTAAGTGCTTTCCTGCTATGTACCCTGTCCTGTGCTAGATTCTGGGCATACAAAGAAAGAAATGAAAACAGTTTCTTCCATCATAGAAATTACATTGTACTTGAGAGAAACAACATGTGCATAGATAAAAGCAGGGCAAACTTAGGTTTGATGTCAGGAAAAATTACCCAACAATTCAAGCTGTTCAAAAGTATAATGGGTTATATGTGTCTAGAGGTGCCGGGTTCTCCCTCCCTGAAAGTCTTCCAGCTTGGGCTGGACGACCCCATGGCAGGCATGATATAGTGGGGATCCTTTTGGTCTATGGACTATGGTTTGGTCTATGGTTGGATAATATGCTTTTGAAGTACCTTCCAGTTCTCAAATTCTGTGGTTCTGTGATTCTGATTCTGAGAGCCCAGCCAAATCCTTGAGCCTATCTCAATATCGACGTGGAATATGATGTTATGAGGTTTACCAGTTTTGCGTACAGGGAGGGAGCAGGAGAAAATCAAAGGAAGGAGGAATTTCTAATAACAAAACTTGGCCCTTAACAGTTCAATAAACAAACAAGAGGAAGTTTAGTGGGAAGCAAGAAAAAATACAACTGGGAGAATAGGATTGATTCATGGGGGAAAGACCATGCCTTTGATGTATAAGTTGGCTAATTGATTTTTTTTCTCCTCTTTTACAGGAAGATGAGGATGGAAGAGAAGGAATTGATGGATTAGAAATGTAGAAGGAAATAAAAGCACTCCCTTGTAACAAATAAATATGGTCAACCAAAACAAATCTATATATGTTTATCAACAATGCAGGGAACTATTAAGGACTAGAAAAAATGGAGTTGTCCCCACTGCTGCCACCGCTACTACCATCACCACCATCATTACCACCTCACCATCACTAATACTACCATTACTCCTATTACCAACATGAATGACAGCTTCCATTTTTGCAGTCCTTGACAGTCTCAAAGTAGGTACTTTAATCACAACATATCTAGGAGGTAACTAGTGTTATTATTATCACCATTTTACAGATAATAAAATGAGAGCCAGGGGAATTAAGAAATGTTCTCAATGTGACACAAATAGTAAGTGAAACATAGGGGAGTTAAACCTAGGTCTTCTGTCAAGCCAATGTTCATTCTAGCCCAAAGACCTTGCCAGAAACTACCATATTCCCCTTTGCTTCTCATCTCTCTCACCTAGGATATACAATCACTCACTTACTGGAGGCAAGTAATAATTTCTAAACAATAAACTGAAAAATTAAAATTCTTAATAGGAAGAAGCCTAAGATAACTTCCCTAGAGACACCATGAAAGCTCATCACCTTGGGGTCTCTGAGACATGTTCAAAATTATTTTCACAATAATAAGATGTTATTAATATACAAACAAAAGTTATTTGGAATTCTCAATAATTTTTAATAGTGTAAAGGGATCTTGAGACCAAAAAGTTTGAGAACTACTGGACTAAACATAGAAAAATATATCAACAAACCATCTTTACCAGATACCTACTGGTGTACTGAGAGTAATATCACTTCCAGCTTGTTAGTGAAATGTGGTGGTTTGTTCTGTGTATTAGTGTAATAAATTACAAGGAGATGAAGTGTAAAACATGTCCTCATGTATTGAAGAAACAATCCATACACATAAAAATTCATTTGCCATACGAGTAAGTATATGAGTTAAATGAGTGACAGCAGACATTAAGTGTTTTGGTGGCATTCAGAGGAGAGACAACACCTTAGGCTAAGGCACAAAGGTAAAACATTTTTTAAAAAGCATGTTTTATCAAAGCCTTGTATCTTTTCATCACAGTTATTTCCCATCTACCCCTTTAGATTGAACTCTCCCTTGTCACAAAGAAAAACAAGGAAAAACCACCTCAGATAATACAATATTCTGTCTAAGCAGTCCTCCATCTCTTTGCTGTAATCTTTTCTTCTCAGGGAATTTCATCGTTGGACTTTTTCTCGCATTACTCTAAGTTCAACTTCCTTTAAGTGATCTTTTCATTTATATTGTTTCAGTCATTGTGTTCATTGATTCTGTTTATTTTATCCTATGTCTACTCATACTAATCCTCCTATATTTCTCTGAGTTTCTCATAATAGTCATTTCTTAGTGTACAGTAATATTCTATTACATTCATAAACCACAGCTTTTTCTACCATTCCCCAAATCAATGCTATCCACTTTTCCCCCCAATTCTTTGCTACCAAAAAGAGTGCTGTTATCAGTATTTTGGTTTATATTGCACTTTTATTTCTGTCACTAGCTATCTCAAAGCATATACGTAGGAGTGGGATTGCAGGATCTAAGGATATATACAATTTGTTTATTTTTCTTGCATAATTCCAAATTGAAATTTAGAATGGGTGGAGCATTTCACAGTCCCATCAACAATGTATCAGTGTGCCCATTCTCCCAAAGCCTTTCCAATTTTAAGTATTTACCTCTTTTGTCATCTTTTGCAATTTGCATAATGTGAAAAGAACCCTCAGAGTTGTTTTAATTTGCATTTCACTTACTTTTAGTGATCTGGAATGTGTTTATTGTCATCATTTATAGTTTGCAATTCTTCTTTTGAAAACTATTTGCTCATATCCTTTTCTCACTTATCAATTAGGAAATGGCTCTCTTGATATACATACATACAAACATATATATATGCAAACACACATATACACACATATGTGTATATGTATATGTATCTGTCTATGTATATATATATGTGTATGTATATCTCCATAAATTTGGGATATCAGGCTTGTGTGAATGATATTTGGTATAAATATTTTTTCTTATACTATCACTACTTCTGTTGTTATTGATTTTACTTGTACAAAACCTATTTAATTCTTTGTAGTAAAACACTGACTCATCTTTCATTATCTTTTCAATCTCTTGTTTAGTTGAGAAATCTCCCCTTAGACATAGCTGAGAACAGAACCTGATCACCTGGTTTTTTATGGTGTAAACTTTTATATTTTGAATATACGTATCTTGAGTGTTTTGTGGTGTATGGTATATGGCTGCTCTAATGTCTACAAAACTACTTTCTAATTTTCTGGGAAAACTTATTTAGGAGCTGAACATTAAAGAATTGATCAACTGAACTGGTAGTTGAGTAGTCAAAGAATATTTTAGGCAGAAAAAAACAGTGTAAGAAAAGACTCAGAGGCCAGAGGTTTGTTTGGGAATATCATTCAGCTATAGTCTTTTCCTGACATCTAATTCCACTACCACCTCCATATCAGGGCAAAAGTAGGATGATATTGAGCACCCTGCCCCCCCCTTTAGTGTTATTGTTCAGTTGTTTTTCAGTCATGTCCGACTCTTCATGACCCCATTTGGGGCTTTTTTTTTGACAAAGATATGCTTTGAAATAAGATATGCTTTATACCAAAGAATGGCTCACCTTTTCCTTCTCCAGTTCATTTTACAGATGAGGAAACTGAGGTAAACAAGGTAGTGACTTGCCTAGGGTCACATAGCTAGTGAGTGTCTGAGGTAAGATTTGAACTCAGGAAGATAAGTTATCCTGACTTCAGGCTTGGCACTCTAGACACTGTGTCACGTAGCTGCCAGGTTAGTGTGCCAGACTCCAATTCTCCCTTAATTTTTTCTCTGTAAACTTGTTTCTTTCCTTACTTTTGCTTCTGACTTTCTGGACTTCAACACCATATCTTAGCTGCTCTCAGAATTTGGAAGTCTCCTCAACACTTGGGACTTTCTTACCCAGGAACACCCATCTTTCCCTGTGACCGTATCATCTTTGAACATTCCTCTGATGTTCCAGCCCCCTTTTATCAATGATGAGTTACTCTAAGACCTCCATTTGAGGGGACGGGTATCCATGCCAGCTACTCCCCTCCTGCCTCTGTCTCTGCCTTTCTGGACTTCACCACCATGCCTGATTTCTCTCTAGGCTGCTCTCAGGACTTCCTCTGCCATGCCAAAGAAACTTCTTCATCCTGAAGCTCATTTCAGCCCTGGAATTTATGCATTAGGACTCTTCATCCCTGGGTATCTCCCTCTGATTAGATAACTTCTCTCAGAATCTCCATTTAAAGAGGGCATGAAAGGGTAAGAAAAGCAGTACTGGAGTATACTTTCAAAAATGACAGAATGATATCTTTTTGAATTCAAGACAAACCATTCAACATCACAATAATACAGGTAAGTCTGTGCTCCAACCACTGATGCCCCTTGAGGACAGGGTCTCTGTTTTTCCTGTGTTTGTATCACATGGTGCCTAGTACATAGTAATTGAGTAATATGAGGCACTTAGTTTCTTCAAATAAACAAAAATAAATTATTATTTATTATGAAAAACGTAGAGACAGTTGGTGGCCTGGTAGATAGTACACTGGGATAGGAGTCCTGAAGTCCTGATTTCCAATCTGATTTCAGACTCTTACTAACTGTATGAGCTTGGACAAGTCATTTAACCTCTGTTTATCTCACTTTCCTTAACTGTAAAATGGGAATAATAACTGCATCTACCTGACAGGGTTATTGTAAGGATCAAATGAGATATTTAGTACAATGCCTGGTACATAGTAGGCACTATATAAATGCTTATTCCTTACCATTCCCCTTCCCATAAATAATAATTTATAATAAGAAATCCTTCTTGCCTCAACTAGTCACATTGATTTGCATTGTTCACCTCTCCATTCTCGTAAGAATTCAGATTTCTCCTCTCTCACAGGATTGTAAAAGAGTTGTCTTATAGCCCGAGGGAATAGGTAGAATATTCTGGAAGCTCCTGTTCCCCAGTTCACATTGTCCATAGTGCTCCTCTATATACAGTATTCCAATAGACAGCGTACTATAGTGTAGTCACACTCCAAGGGCTAACCTTGGACTTGGGGAAAAAAAATTAGGTTCAAATTCTGCCTCAGCCAGACACATCTTGGCAATGTCAGTCCTGGCACAAGTCACTGAACTAGTCAGTGCCTCTGGCAACTCTAAGATTATAAATTACAAAGGAGTTGCTGATCTACATAGGAAAGACCAGGAAGAAGATCAAGGAGAGTTTCCTCATCAGATGTTTCCCCAACCAGGGGTAAGGAACCTGTGGCAGGAGGCCACATGTGGCCCTCTAGGTCCTCAAATGCAGCCCTTTGACTGGATCCAAACTTTACAGAACAACCCCCCCCCCAAAAAAAAGGATTTGTTCTGTAAAACTTGGACTTAGTCAAAAGGCCATACCCAAGGACCTAGAAGGCCACATGTGGCCTCAAGGCTACAAACCAATGAAAACCTACGGATCACCAAATATCTACTTATTGATCCATCTATCCATCCATCCATCTATCTATCTATCTATCCATTCATCCATCTATCTATCTATTAGACTATCTGTATATGCATATATACACAGATGCAATTGCTCATATACTAATAGTACTGTCCTGCATGAATGGTGATAGTGATTAGGCATATCCCAAAGCATTGGGTACTTTTCTTGTTTTTCATTTTTCAATATTGTATATAGCACCATTATAAACATCACTTTACAGGGTTTTTTCTTTTTAATAATGTCTTTGGGATGGAACCTCTAGTAATAAAAATTTCTACATCCAAGTTTTATATCTAATTTCTGCACTATACTGGAAAATCACTTTACAAAAAAGATTGTACCAATCTGCACTGGTACCAGCAACATATGAGAGAGGATATGTTTCCTCACAGACCTTACAACATTAAGTTTACCATTTTTATTTATTTCAACTCAATGAGTGGAAGGTGGCAACTCAGGGTTATCTGGATTTGTTTCTACTGTTTTTAAAGATGAACTTTTTGTTCAAATATTTATTCATTTAAGTGTTTCTCCTTTTTTGAATGGTATGTTCACTTTCTATAAGGCCTAAATATTGGTGGGGTGATAACTTTTTATAGTCATCAAGATATCTTTACTGAAATATGACTATGTGACTGATTGTTTTTGCTGTATACTTTCTTGGGGGATGGGGACCAAACTACCTAGAGTACCTATTTACCCTACCTAAATAAATAATCAGATCATTTTTAATCTCTCCATGATGTCTTGATGGTATAGATGTGACCACAAATTCACCCTCCACAGAGTTCTGTATAACCTTTATAGAATAGGTGACTATCTCCTCGTTTCTTTCAGAATAGTCAAAAGATTTCCAGATAGCTTATCTGTACAGTGGAATAGGCAGATTGGGGCCTGACTCACACCCACATTTGCTGGCAGATACAGTAAAACCACAATGTGAGGAAATAAGCAATACACAATTAGTGAGGTATTTTGTACAGCAACCAATCTCAGCTTTTCCTGACTCTAAATAGCACCTATACTATAGCAACCCTGCCCACAATTACTGTTCTATTTTGGGCTCACCAAGGAGAGCCTTCCATTTGAATTTCAAGAGGTGTATTCCTTACTTGAGCTTCCATTTTCACTGAAGGGGTTCACATTTTGGATAAAACATTAAACATCTCATATATTTAAGGACAGTTTGAGTTCCTTGTAAGACATAGAATCAGAGCATTAGAAAGAATCTTAAGATTTCACTTAATTAAGTCTCCTTTCTTTCAGGTAGTAGGTATATCCATAAAGCATTCCCCACCCACCCACCTCCCCAAAATGAGATCTCATCTCATTCCTGAAGACTACAACTTTGATTAGTAATACATTGCATCTGTCTAAATGTGAACTGATGATCTCTTATGAAGAATTATCTATTTGTCTCTAGGTAAATCTCCTGCTCTTCAACAAGAGAGTCAATTAATATGGTAATATGTTTTGCATAACATGTATAACCTATATCAAATTGCTTATTGTCTCAGGGAGGGAGGAGGTGAGGAATGGAGAGAGAAAATTTGGACTCAAAATTTTTTTTAAATGAATTTTTAAAATTGTCTTTACATGTAAGTAAGGGGAAAATACAATATTATTTAAAAAGAGAGTCAGCATAGAATAGCAAATTAAGAACTGGCCTTTAATGTGAGAACTGAGTTTAAGTCTCACTTCTGACACAAATTGGCTGTGTGATCATGGGAAAGTCACTTATCCCCTCAGCGCTCTTGGAAACTCTAACACTATAAATTGCAAAGAATGACCTGACTGACCTGCATTGATGGAGGGAATTTCCTCCCTCAGGAGTTCCCTCTATCAGTGTAATCAGAAATCCCATCCCTATCTCTGACAAAGTTTTGTGGGGTACCACTATGAGAAACAGGGGGCTGAATGAACCATTGTTTGACCTAATATGATATTTCTGATGTTATCACATTTTGTCTGCTAATAGATGATGTATCAGGGAGGGGTTGGGTCCTCTAAAAGAGGCAGTTTCATAATAACAAAGCAGAGCTGAAAGCCTGGACTCAATTTCCAAAAAAGTCACAAATATTCCAACAGAGGAATGAAGAGAAATTCCATCAGTTTGTCAGCTTTATTAAAGTCATCCTTTCCAGTGGTACCACCTAACAAGCTGATGTGTGCATGGATTACTTTTAATAAAAGAAAAGAGTAAAGGTAATGGATAGTAAGGTCCAGCCCAAAAGCAAGTAAAGGGAAATGAGGGTCACCCCAGAGACAAAATATTTAAAGATGGACAATGAGGGAAATGACCAGAAGTTGGAAATATCAGTGTTCTATTTTAGGGCCTTACATAATGTGAAGAAAAGCTTCAAATGGCCCACTTGAAAACTTAATATCTCCTCTCTGAATTGTCATGGTACCATCCTCCCAACCCAACAGCCCTGACCTGGAATTGCCATGTTCTATTTATTTCTCTAAGATACGCAATGAAGAGGAAAAGCATTATTGATAGAAGCACAACTTTAAAATGCACAAATATTATCTAGATGGATCCCTAAACATCTCTTTAGCCTTCTCCCATTAGCACAGTAATATCAATCCTCACCAATCTGGATAATTGTCATTTTAGAAGCCCTGGAAGGGGCTTAGATATAGAACAAGAATTAGAAAACTTTTTGAAAAAAAGCTTTGTTTTTTGTAGGGAGGTATGTGAAAGCTATACATAATGGAGGCAAGGTAGACTAGTGTTGAGTCCACCGACTAAGAAGATGGCAATTACTGTCTGGCTGAGGCACTTATTAGTTGTAAGACTGAGCAAGTCATTTCTCAGGGCTTCACTTTCCTTCTACATAAAATCAATGAAATTATTGTGCTATAAGAAATGACAACTGTGATGAATTCTAGGAAATCTGGGAGGATTTACATGAATTGAAGCATAGTAAAATGGGCAGAACCAGAAGAACAATTTATACCTATGACTACAATAATATAAAGAAAAACTGTTTTTGAAAGGCAAGTTGTTGTTGTTCAGACATTTCAGCTGTGTTTGATTTCATAACCCCATTTGGGGTTTTCTTGTCAAAGATACTAAAGTGGTTTGCCATTTCTTTTCTAGCTCATATTACAGAGCAAGAAACTGAGGCAAAGAGGGTTAAGTGACTTGCCCAGGGTCACACAGCTATTGAATGTCTGAGACTGGATTTGAACTCAGGAAGGTGTATCTTCCTGACTTCAGGCCCAGTACTCTGTCCACTGTGCCATCTAGAGTAATGAAGACTACAGGGAAAAATCATGACTTCAAGACTGGTGGGGAAGCATGCATCCATCTGTTACCTGAATAGTAATGAACTAGAGATGCAATATGAGACATACATTTCAGACATGACCAATGTGTTAAACTGCTTTGCTTGATTATATATTTATCTGTTACAAGGGAAGGCTTCCATGAGGGATGGGGGTGAGTAAGTGAGTACTACTAATAAAAACACAGAAGGTAAAAGAAAAGAATATCAATAAAACATTTTAAAACTACACAGAAGTAAACTAAAAGAAGTCCAAAAGGGGACACAATCAATGTTTGATTTAACATATGCTTTAAATTTTTATAATAGAAGTTCATGGTTTCACCTACAATCCTTTTTTGTTTGTTTGTCCTTGTATGTTGAAACATGTATGTAAGTATATATAGCACTCTCTCTGGGCTCATTCCCTCAACTTGCATTGGTACAGGCAGGTTGGGTGCCCAGAAGGGCAACTTCTTCCTCAGGTTCTAGAGGAAACTCTTTGGGTATCTATTTCTAATGCTCTAGCTCACAATACCTTCACCAGTGTGCTTCTCATTAAAAATCAGCCAATAAAATCAATTATTTCTCAGAAAAGACATTTACTCACATAGCATCTAAGAACAATAGCTACAAAGTATTTCCCCAAGCTTGGGTCACATCCTCCTGCAAATGTACACAGAGTCTGGGGGAAGAGCACAAACTTAATGCACAATAATATGAGACACACATGTGACCTAGGTAACTCACAGATCTGGAGTTGCAGGGCCTTGATGTTGTTTCTTTAAAGAATAGTCAGGAAGTTCACTTGTAGGGTACAGCATTTCTGCTGGATGGTTCAGTCTACTGCCAAGCTGTGGACAGGCAGATTGCTTGTCCACTGGGTTGATTTCTCAACAGATGAGGCATCTGGGGGTATGGCATCTGGAGAGGACAGGTTGGGCCACTGGACTCCCTGGCCTCACTATTCTGGGCCAACATGAATGAGGCAACTGTTGTTTCTACTACTTCCAACACAGGCTCAACTGGGTGATACAGTGCTCTTTTTAGTTGAAATGCTCTTGTGCTTTTTCAGACAGCGAGAGGCCCTCAGCCTAGGATTAGCAGAAGCCTCTTAGGGCCAGCTTTTTCAGAGTCTCAGCTCTGAGGTTTATCACCTCCCAAACAAGAGTTGGGAAAGGTATAGCCTCTTTTGTTCAACAATTCTTCTTGGTTCACTTATTCTCATTGGAACTGGCTCAAAGAGGGAATAACATACACACTCAGTTGGGTATAGAAATCTATCTCACCATACAGGAAAGTACGAGAGGAAGGGAATAAGAGAAGGGCTGATAGAAAAGAAGGGCAGATTGGGGGAGGAAAAAGTCAGAAGCAAAACACCTTTGGGAATGGACAGGGTAAAAGGAGAGAGAGAGTAGAATAAATGGGGAAAATGGGATGGAGGGAAATACATAGTTGCTAATCATTACTGTGAAAAAAGTTTTTTACAACATTTCTCTGATAAAGACCTCATTTCTCAAATATATAGAAAGCTGAGTCAAATTTATAGAAATAAGAGCCATTCCTCAATTGATAAATTGTAAAAGGATATGAACAGGCAGTTTTCAGACAAAGTAATCAAAGTTATCTCTAGTCATATTAAAAATGCTTTAAATCACTATTGATTAGAGAAATGCAAATTAAAACAACTCTAAGCCATCACACACCTATCAGATTGGCCAATATAACAGAAAAGGAAAATGACAAATGTTGGAAGGGATGTGGAAAAGTTAAAACACTGCTGTACTGTTGGTGAAGTTGTATATGATTCAGCCATTCTGGAGAGCAATTTATAACTATGCCCAAAATGCTATCAAATTATGCATATTTTGACCAAGCAATATCACTACTAGATATAAATCTAAAGAGATAAAAAGATGAAAAGAGATAAATAATGAAAAGGAAAAGGACTTATATGTACAAAATTATTCATAGTAGCTCTTTTTGTGGTGGCAAAGAACTGGAAATTGAGGGGATGTCCTTCAATTGGGGAATGGCTAAACAAGTTGTATATGGTTGTGATGGAATATTATTGTGCTATAAGAAATGAAGAGCAAAATGCTCTCAGATAAACATAGAAAGGTATATGAACTGATGCAAAGTGAAATAAGCAGAACCAGGAGAACATTATACACAGCAACAGCAATATTGTATGATGATTTACTGTGAGTAACGGCTATTCTCAGCAATGCAATGATTCAAGACAATTCTGAAGGACTTATGAAAGGTACTCTCCAATCTCCAGAGAAGGAACTGGATAAGTCTGAATGCAGATTGAAGATACTTCATTTTTACTTTCTTTGCTTTTGGAGGGGGGGTTGTATGTGTTTTTTTTCACAGCATGACTTACACGGAAAATGTCAAATTGCTTTCCTTTTCAGTGAGGGGGAGGAGAGGAAGGGAGGGAGAGAATTTGGAACTCAAAAAGATTTTTTAAAGAATGCTAAAAGTGTTTTTACATGTAACTGGGAAAAATAAAATATTAAATTATAACAAGTCTTCTTGGTTCAGAGCAGGGTTTTCTTAGTGAAGGACCCCAGTCTAACTGATGGTGACAATCCAGTTATATTTCCCAGATTCCTGTTATATATTCTGCAAAATAAGTGTTTAGAAGGGGAAGGAACTGAGATGGGGAGGTTTTTTTTCTGTCTTGATCAAATACAGTTGTATTGAGCTGAATTAGCTCAAAGCCTCAGAAATCCTTTAAAGTTATGGAATACTTCATTTTTACCTAAAAGGGCCTCATTCATATTTTTTTCTTCTGTCTTTTTTCACTTCCAACTTTCAACTTTGCTGAAGTCTAACCAGGACACATTTATACATATATAATGTAAGTTCCTCGAGAGTAAGGACTGTTCCATTTCTTGTCTTTGTGTCACCAATGCTTAGCATGCAGTAGGCACTCAATAAATGCTTGTTAATTGACTGATCTATTGATAATTGAGTTCAAAATAAAAAAGCCTTTTAAATAAAATATTTTAAAGTGCTAGGCTTTTGTCCATGATTACATGGTTCTAAGAGTGCTGATTAGATGGCCAAAAAAGGGAAAAGGAATAAGAGATGTAGGGCAGAGGCTGAGAAGGATATAGGTATAGAAATTGGACTCTGCTGGTAGGAGAGTGGTCAGATGGTTTTTAATGGAAGCTTGTCAAATAATCCTTAACATACAGGAAAAGTATCAGCCCTGTGAATAGCTGGACATATGACAGCACACTTGTGCTGGGCATGGTGGGGGGAAGATTGTCAATGGGGAGATTTTAAAGCACAGCTGTTGTTGTTGTTTGTCATTTGTTTTCAAAGACGACCAATGACATCACAGTGATGTGTTGACTCATGGGTGAACTGGATTTAAGTAATGCAGAGTTGCACAAAGTTGTCAGCTTCACTCTCTCTTCCACAGTAACCAAAGTCCAGGACAAAAGTCAAGATGAGTGGTGATGGAGCAATGTAGTGGATCACCTTGGTGTCTCCTTTGTCTAACCAAGTTCTAAGCACTCTACTGTGTCTACTTCAGCCACCTTCACAGCTGTTGGAACAAATTGTTCTAATCCAACCATTTTGATAGGGATAACCTTCACATGCTTAGGGTAGACATTCCTCTAACTCACCAGTGGGTTTGAGACCTATTGGTCACCCTAAACCTGATTTAGCCCATCTGCCAATATGCCACTGCTCATGCTGCAGCTTCTTGGAACCACAGGTGAGAGTTTGGTGAAGGTGGACAACAAAGGTGGATGAATAGCCCTGAAAAGGGCTCAGCAAACCCTCACACCAGAGGTTAGTCCTTATGCTAAGCACAGTACTTCTTAGAGGGAAGATGACTTAGATAAACTCAGGTGGTTTACTGTATCCCTACCAGTATGCAGCTAAAGCCAAAAATGAGGTTGGCCTATGAACCATTTTATTCAGCTCCTGATAAGTTGGTACATACAATGCACTCTCTTTTTTTGGGGGGGGGTAATTGGGGTTAAGTGACTTGCCCAGGATCACACAGCTAGTAAGTGTCAAGTGTTTGATCTGAGGCCGGATTTGAACTCAGGTCCTCCTGACTTCAGGGCCAGTGGCACCACCTAACTGGCCCCATACAATGCATTCTCAATCACAGTATAGTATGGCCTCTGGATCAATTTAATGTCAAACAGCATTGGATAGTGGAAAGAGCATTGTATCAGGACTCAAGGGACCTATGTCTACCTTGTACTTTTGTTCTTCACTTCTGCAAATTTAGACAAGTTGCTTAACTTCTCTAGGCCTCAATTTCCTCATACTTTTTTTTTGTGCTTTTTTTTTAGTGAGGCAATTGGGGTTAAGTGACTTGCCCAGAGTCACACAGCTAAGAAGTATTATGAGTCTGAGGTCAGATTTGAACTCAGGTCCTCCTGACTCCAGGGCCAGTGCTCTATCCACTGCACCACCTAGCTGCCCCTTCCTCATACTTTTAACTGAAAAAAAAAGCATATTTGGTCCTCAGCTTCCTCACCTGTAAAATGACAGAGTTAGACTGGACCCCTCTGAAGTGCCCTGATGACCTATAATCCTATGAACCAGATGATTTCAAATTCTTATCAACAGTAAATATGTCCATCAGTTGGGCTGTGGGATTTCAGAACAGCACCTGGGGGCAATAAATGTTTGCTGAATGGAATTGACTTATTAAAAACAAATTGGAGTTTGATGGTAAATAAAAATGAATGAATCTCTGACTGATGCCACTCACCAATCCCTCCTTTCTGAATGTTATTTGTTATTAAACACTCCAGCTCTAGTTAGATGTATATGAAATGAGATTATATACATATATAAGTATATGTACATACACAAACATATGCAGTATTTTGCAAGGCTTATATTGCTATATAAATGTTAACTATTATTATTATTCCAATAGAATGGAAGCTTCTTGAGAACAGGAATTGTTTCATTTTTTTTGTCTTTGTATCCCCAGTGCTTGGAACAAAAAAAGGTATTTAATAAATGCTTATTGATTGACTGATTCATTGATTGATTGCCCCATGAAAATTTCAAACCTCAACTGACACCTTCCAAGAGCCAACAGGTTCCTAGAGCTAATTGGGTTGAGAGGTCTAGAGCTGCCTTTGGAGGTATAATCTATTTTGGGTCTGGTCTTGAAAGACCTTCAAGAAGCCAAATCATCCTAGGGACAGGACAACTCTAGCTTTTCCTCAAAAAATGACCCCATCTACAATCTTTGTATGTTAGCACTGGCTTGCCCCCATGCCTGGGCAGCTAGGTGGCACAGTAGATAGAGAGCCAGGCCTGGAGTCAGAAAGATTCATCTTTGTAAGCTAAAATCTGGACTCAGACACTTACTAGCTGTGTGATCCTGGGCAAGTCATTTAACCCTGTTTGCCTCAGTTTCATCAGCTGTAAAATGGGCTGGAGAAGGAAATGACAAACCACCCTAGTATCTTTGCCAAGAAAACCCCAAAAGGAACCACAAAAAATCAGCAAGACTGAAACAATTGAGCAACAGCAGCAGCAGCATCTCCCATGCCTAGGATGCTCTGCCGCCCTCCCATCTCTGCCTCTTAGTTTCCCTGGCTTTCTTCATGACTCAGCTCAGAGCCTACCTTCTGCAGGAGATCTTTCCCAAGCCTCCATCCCCAGTTACTACTATCTTCCTCTATGAGATTTCTATCTACTCTGTGTATATCTTGTATGTAGCGAGTTATTGACATGCTGTGTTCCCCAAGTTCCTTAAAAGTAGGGACTACTTTTGCCTTTCCTTGTATCCCCAGCACTTAGGAAAGTGCCTGGCACACAGTCTGCACTTAATAAATGCTTGTTGACTGACTGACTATACTTTATTCACTAAGGAAAATGCGTATTGTTGAATCTGTTAAATAAAAATACCGTGGATATCATAGTACAGGCTCATGTTTTAGCTCCTTTTATTCAAGAGGCTTCAACTTCTTTGAAAGAAGTGAGAAGTATAGCCTTCTCAATTTGACTGATGGTCCAAGGGAAATGGGCACATAGGTGGCATACTGAACAGGATGCTAGGCCTGGAATCAGGAAAGCTCATCTTTCTGAGTTCAAATCTGGCCTTAGATACGTACTAACCGTGTGACCCTGGGAAAGTCACTTACCCCAGTTTGCTTCAGTTTCTTCATTTGCAAAATGGGCTGGAGAAGGGAATGGCAAACCACTCTAGTATCTCTGCCAAGAAAACTCCATATGGGATCATGAAGAGTCAGACACAACTGAAAAATGACTCAACAACAAAAACCAAGGGAAGTACTGAGCAGTGAAGAATCCTAGACTGTGATGGGTCTGTAAAGTCATCTAGTGTAGTGATTGCTGAGAGCTATACTTATCCCATTCCAGAAAGATAGCCAGCTATCCTAACATTTAAAATCAAGTCTAAAATAGAACACGGCATGTTCTCTAGCACCCAGAAAATTGGTCTACCATGTTGTCTCTAAGACAGTACAAGTGGCAATCTGGTAGCCACATAGAAAGCGATGTCACCAGTGCAATATCCATCGTTCTCAGCATAATGAAAAAAAGTTCAATAAGCTGATTTGTCCACTATAAAACTACAAGTTTTTCTTTCTCAATTAAATGCTGAAAGTTCAAACTCAACGTTTAAACCACTGCCAAACTGGGCTGCAAGAAGAAAAAAAAAATTGGAAATGGCCAGGACCAAAGTGAGCATGTTGACATTTTCCTGTGGTTCACTAACTTTACTTTGTGACCTTCATAAATTCAACTTGTTATAATTACTGTCAATGAAATTAATGAAATTACAGGCTGTTCAACAAAAGAAGTATCAATCTGTAGTTTTTTATTAGGTCAGTGAGACCTTAAGTTATCGTAACTACACTTTGTGTGAAAGGGCTGGGTCAGGAATTTCTAACTGTTGTAATGGCTTGAAATCTCAAAGGAATTCAGGAAAATTCTACATCTTGAGGATTTTATTTAAAATTCCCATAACTTTTAGAAATTAAATGCCTTTTTGAAAGAACTGGACCGCTATCTAGATCTGTAAATAAGAAACACTGACTAATTAAAGTTTTCAATAAACCCATTTTGAGCTCTCCTTCCCAAGTGAAAGGGCATCCTTTTCTACAGTCTTCTGGAAAGGAATTATTTTAAAAAGAATTTTTGTAAACATACTGAGTGATTTTCATTTCATACCAGCCAAGAAATTATGATACTGTGTTGTATTTCATTCAAAAAATTTAGGATTAAGAAGACAATGTGGAGACTGGAGTATGATATGTGTTTCCTTTCTAGAGTTTCTGTGAGTGTGTGTGTATGTGTGTGTGTGTGTGTGTGTGTGTGTGTGTGTGGTGTTATAAGTCAAGCGGCCTAAGGCAGCACAAAAACTATTTGTTTAAAAATTAATACTTGCCACAGACCCGTCTCAACTAAAAATAGGGGCTTTCTTTTAGTTTTGTACTTCATCAAAATGTGAACAGAATAATATTTTTTCATAGCATGATGTGTGACATTTACAATGTCTATGTGGTCTACTATGTCTACTACTACTAATAATCTATGTAGTAGTCATTTATACATATACAAGGTCAACTGAGTCAACAGGAGTAATAGGGCAGAATTTGTTAATTGTACACTAGAAAATTAGGTTTTTACCCAGGTCTGCCATGAAATATTTAGCTGTATAGCATTAAGTGCCTACCTACCTCAGTTTCTCCATATGTAAAATGGAAAAAAGCTAAAGCGGACTCCAAGAGATGAAGGAGTGGTGGAAATCCTTGCAAGCTCTTCCCAGAGAGTTTTGAACATTGTGCTCTGGCTCTCTTTTGTACCAGGGCTTCTCAAACTTTTTCCACTCTCGACCCCTGTGTGTGCTCAGTGTCAGAGAATATGGAAATAAATAATGAGGGAAGAAGGGGTAGAGAAGCCCAGAGTGAAGTAAAATTTCTAAGCTTTGCAATTGGTTGAAGAATTTTCCTAAGAGTGAAGGGAAAGAAAAGGGAGCAGTGAAGGACTGGGTGTGGAGGGATTCAATTCAATACATGGATACGACACAGACCTTGCTCTCAGGGATCTTCTGGTCTAATGGAAGGAAGAATAAAGATACAAATAACTTTGCTATAAAGGACAGTGAAAGAAATGCAAAGGAGAAATCTAAGCAAAGTGTTACGAGGAATTTGAGGTAGGAGCCATCTCTTGGCATTAGGATTGGGGGTTGTAAGGATGGGAAAGAAAAGAAGGCTTCATGAAGGAGGTGGCATCTGAGTTGAAACTTGAAGGAAGGGAAAGATTTCAACACAAGGAGATAGACGGAAGTTTCTATTTTAGGCATGGGAGAATGGAGTGAGCAAAGGCATGGAAATGAAAGAGAATAGGGAGAAGACTGGAGATGAAGTAAGTGTAGTTTATCTAGAACATGAAATAAGGCTGAACAGAAAGATTGGCAGCAGGTTGTGTAGGTTTTTGAATACCAAGGTCTTAAGTTTATACTTCATTCCATAGAGAAAAGAAGTCAATGAAGATTTTAGTAGCGATGGTGTGAAATGACCTTAGCAATGTCTTAGGGAGATTATTCATATTTTAATGAGAAGGACAGATTGGAGAAGGGATAGACTAAAGGCAGGAAGAACAATTAGGAGGCTTAGTACAATAGTTTTGGTGAGGATAGATGAGGGTCTAAACTAACACAAAAGTTGTAATGAAGAAGAGACATCTGTGAGAAATATTGTGAAGGCAGAATCAGCATTC
Organism: Vombatus ursinus; assembly: GCF_900497805.2. NCBI lineage: Eukaryota > Metazoa > Chordata > Mammalia > Diprotodontia > Vombatidae > Vombatus > Vombatus ursinus. The sequence continues at coordinate 75,079,133 of NW_020954590.1, read as the reverse complement.
AGGACAGAACAGATGTGTGGAAGAAGGAAGAATCAAAGATGAATGCAAGGTTAGCCTTCATCTTATGTAGCCTTCTCCTAAGTCATGAAAAATCTAACTTCCCACATTTGTTTTTCATTCTATATTTTCTATTTTTCTGACTTCAATTTGTCTTTCATTTTTATATATATTTATATAAATATATATTTATATAAACATATATTTATATAAATATATGTTTATATATTTATACTATATATATAGTATATATATATAAATTTATATATTTATCTAATTTTAAAACTGGGTTTCTCACAAATACAGGTATACCTTGGAGATATTGCAGGTTTGTTTCCAGACCACCACAATAAAGCAAATATCACAATATAGAAAGTTATGAAGTTTTTGGTTTCCCAATGCATACAAAAGCTATGTTTACACTATGTTGTAGTCTATTAATTGTGAGATAGTATTACATAAAAAAAAGTATAATCCCTTAATTAAAAATTAGTTTATTGCTAAAAAAAAAATGCTAACCATCATTAAAGCCTTCAGTGAGGTGTAATCTTTTTTCTAATGGAAGGTTTTGCCTCAATGTTGGTGCCTGTTGAATGATCAAGGTGGTGGTTGCTAAAGGTTGAGATGGCTGTGGCAACTTCTTAAAATAAGACAACAATGAAGCTTGTCTCATCAATTGATTCTTCCTTTCACATGAAGATTTAGAGGCCATTGTAGGGTTATTAATTGGCCTAATTTCAATATCTTCGTATCTCAGGGAATAGTGAGGTCAGAGGAAAGGGAGAGACATGGGGAAATGGCCAGTCAATGGAGCAGTCAGAATACATATAACATTTAAGTTTATCATCTTATATGATCGCAGTTTGTGGCACCCCCCAAAAAAATTACAATAGTAACATCAAAGATCCCTGATCACAGATCACCAAAACAGATATAATAATAATGGAAAAGTTTGAAATATTGCAAGAATTACCAAATGTGACACAAAGACACAATGTGAGCACAAGCTATTGGGGGAAAAAATGACACCAATAGACTTGCTCAATGTAGTGTTGCCACAAACCTTCAATTTGTAAAAAATGCAATATCTGTGAAGCACAATAAAGTGAAGCGCAATAAAGCAATGCATGCCAGTACTTTTTTAGATACAATAATTTTGTGTAATTATTTTTTAAGTATCTTTTCACTGCGTGTTAGTTTTCACTTCATAGTATAATGGGCCAATGATTGCCAGCCCTTGAAACATGCAGATATTCTTTCCCTGTTTTCAATCGAAACAACCATGTGAATAACTCAGGGATTTGTACTGTGTGATAACAACAACAAAAACAACAACAACAAAATATCTTCTAAATGGCTATGGACTAGAACTAAAGATGAGGAATGCTAAGCTGAACTGAGGATACGTATAAAGTGGAGGTCTTGCCCTTCTTCTTGCTCTTTTTCTTAGGCAGCTACAAGTGAGGGGGGCTACCTTGATCTCTTCTTGAGAGTCAGATGGGGAAGAGCGATAGCCCTTTGTCTCATCCAGCTATGGAGATTGTGATCAACTGACTGCCTTTGTCTCTGGTGGTTGTTCTTTCCTAATCTTAAGTAAAAGAATATTTTGAAATTGAAGTATTCAAGGAACCTTATGAGAATGGGAGATTCAGAGGTCTTATCAGAAGTCTCACTGGTGGCTAGCAGTGGTACTAATGGCCACTGAAATGGAAGAAGCTGCAGACATATCAAACTTGATGAATCCAAAACAGAATTCACTCTCTTTCTCCCTAAATCCTCCTTTCTCCCCAACTTCCCTATTACTGTCAAGAGCACAAACATCCTCCCAGTCACCCAAGTTTGCAACCTAGGTGTCATCCTTGACTCTTCAGTCTTACTCCACACATCCATTCTAATGCCAAGACTTGTCCTTTCTACTCTTAAAACATCTTTTCCCTTTTCTCCACTCATAAAGCTATCAGCTTGACACATTCCCCCCTTACCTCAAGCCTGGATTATTGCAGCAATCTTCCAATTGGGCTTGCTGACTTGTATCTCTCCACCCCAATACATTCCCAACTGAGCTGTCAAAGTGAACTTATCAAATCATAGATCAAAGCCTTTTCAACTCCACCCCAATAAAGTGTTGTATTACATCCAGGATGAAATATAAAATCCTTTGTTTGGCTTTTAAAGTCCTTCACCACCTGACCCCTTACTATCTTTCCATTCTTTAGTCCAGTTACACTTGTCTTCTTGCTATTCTTCCCACACAACGCTCCATCTCCCAACTCTTTGCCTTTTCACTGGCTGTTCCACATATTCAGAATGCCCTGCCCCTTTGCCTCTGGCTTCCCTGGTCTACTTCAAGACTCAGCTCCAATACAAACTCCATAGAAGGTCTTTCTGGAAGCCCTCCCCCACAAATGGCAGTGTCTTCCCTCTAAAATTACCTTTCACTTCACGTGTCTGTATGTATATACACATATATACACACATACACATATGCACGTATGTATGTATATACATACACATTATATATATAAGTATACATATGTGTGTATTATGTAGTTTTTTGTATGTTGTCTCCCCCATTAGAATGTGAGCTATTTATGGGGACAGAACTTGTTTTTTGCCTTTTTTGTATTCCTAGAGTTCAGCACAGTATCTGGCGTATAGTGATTGCTTTATAAATCTTCGTTGATTGACTGATACATAGAAATTTGCTCTATAATCAAGAACTTTGTTGAAATATTTGCTCTACTTTGCAGACAATTCCACATCCTGTTCCATAAAGTTCCATTACTCCTCTAGTCCACAGTGATCTCTCCCTTCTCTGAATGTCTACGGTCTTAACAGTGTTCGAGCAGAAGCTAGATGACCACCTACCAGGGTTGGGGTGGAGCTGGCCTCCAATAACTCCTTGCTACCAAATCCAAGATGTCTGGTGGGTTGATCATCAGGCAGAGGGAAGTCAGTCAGACATACACAAAGTTCAGTTTCCTGAGAGAAGCTCATGTCACCATGTAGCCCTTCTAGAGAATCCAAAATGACAGAGGATGGAAACAGCTGTGAAATAGAGGGGAGAAAATGGGCCAAGAAGGGAATTTTAGGAACATAAGCCATCAGCAAAGAGGCAGCATTATCAAAACAGTGGCAGAATTCCTAGACCACTCAGAAAAATACCTAAACCAAGCAGAGCACCAGAGCTGAGAATAACAAGGACTACAACCTGGATATAGAGGTGCCAAGTCAGGTCTTCATTGGTACTATGACTTACATGTAACATATAGGTCCAGAACAGGGAATAGACTCTGTAACCACTCTAAATGCTAGCGCAAGACAATGTCCTTGTGGAAGGACCCCTCCCAGGGTCATGTTTTAAATCTAGAAGACTATATAGGCCTCTGGGAAGTAAGGTTCATAGAAGTTGTGGGCATTTGACTCTAGCAACCTGAGTTCTTTTCCTCCTTTTGAAGCAGCTAGGTGACAGTGGATAGAGTACCGAGGTTTGAGTCAGGAAGACCTGAGTTCAAATCCAGATTTAGAGACTTACTAGCTATGTGACTTTGGGTAAGTCATTTAACTTTTCAGATTCCTCATCTATAAAATGGGAATAATAGTAGTACCTACCTTACACAGCCATGGTGAAGATCAAATGAGATGTTTGTTAAGCACTTATCACAGTACCTAACACATAGTAGGTACTTTAAAAATGCTTGTTTCTTTCCCATCCACTTTGAAGAAAGGGCTGGAAAAGACCTTAACCCCAAGGTAATATTATATTTCTGGAAAACTGTATAGGTTGCTAGAAGAGATGGAGTTTACTAGATGGTAATTAATTTTTTTATAAGGCTTGGGTTTAAGTCTTTCACATTTTTGTCAGTTTAAATAAAGCATGTGCTATATTCCCCAGTTTTGTTACCCTTTTTCCTTTTGTCTGGAGCCAATTCCGATGTTCTCAGGGGCAACCCTGGATGAGTGAGCCAGAGAGTCTCAATGTTGAACCTGGTTTGCATAACTCCAGAGCTTTGGTTCTGATCCAAGGGATAAAAGACTTAACTTCATTCAGAGAGACTTGTTTATATAGTCTAACCTATGGGTTATTGGGGTTTTTTTGTTTTTAAAGGACAACAAGCCTTTGAGAATTGTAACTCCAGAATAGTTTTTATTACCTTGTCAGACTAAGACTCATCATTAGTCATATCTCAAAACTCAGCATACTATAGAACTACAATGTTTTATAATCATCAGTCATTACTCATGTTCCCTATCATTTAAAAAAAAAGAAAATGAAAATAAGAGAAAAGAAAAACATAGCAGAACATGGAAATAGAGGTCAAGTGACTTGTTCAAGGTCACAGTGAGTTAGTATAGACCAATTAGTCACTTTTTAATGAGTTACCACACTGCCTTTATTAGACATTTCCAAGTCTTAGGACTTGGGTGGGCTGATGTTTCAGTTCATATTCTTTTTTCTAGTCTACATTACTTTTCTTTTTTTAGCATGTTCTGCATTTCATCACCTTCGTGTTAGATTGTGAATTTATGCATATAAGCTTCTAGAATGTTATGGATGAAAGGAACTTCACAGACACTTTGGTCCACTCTCCTTCACCCAAGCAGTATCGAAATCCCTCATTTTAAATTAACAGAGTTCCAATGTAGAGAAATTACAAGCAAGATTACACACACACACACACACACACACACACATACTTTTTTTTAAAAAAATAAATTCATAACCCTCAAACTAAGGAATTTTTGAACTATTAAAATGGTTGTGTATTAAACAGCATTGACTAGAAATTATTTAGTTAGAATCAATTCCAGAGCTGGAAGAAACCTCAGTAACTGTCTAGTCCAGTTCACTCTCAAAAAAGAAACCCCATACAACATGCCCATAAAATGTTCATTTAGCTTCTGTTTAAAAGATCCACCACCACAACAAGGAGATGGAACCCACTATCTTCAGAGGCAGCTAATTTCTCCTAGGGACAGCTTCTGATATGCAGAAGTTTTCCTGACATCAAACTTAAGTTTGTTTATTTCTTGGCAAATTCCATTCACTGCTATTTGTCATGTCCTTTGGGGCCAAATAGAAGAAGTCTAATACCTCTTCCACATGAAAATCAATCAATCCATCAACTAGTATTTAGTAAGCCCCTACTATGTGCCAGGTACCAGGCATCTTGGTGGCACAATGAATAGAGTGTTGGGCCTGGAGTTAGGAAGACTCATCTTCCTGAGTTGAATTTCGGTCTTAGACACATACTATCTGTGTGACCCTGGACAAGTCACCTAAACCCAGTTTGCCTCAGTTTCCTCATCTGTAAAATGAGCTGGAGGAAAAACAATGGCAGTTTTGGCATACTCCAGTTTGTTTGTCAAGAAACCCCAAATAGGGTCTTGGAGAGTCAAATGTGACTGAAACGACTGAACAACAACATGTGCCAGGCACTGTGCTAAGTGCTGGATACTTGAAGACTACTAATAATTAGTCTTCTCTGATCAAGGTTAAATATCCCCACTTCCTTTAGCCACCTCATGTTGCAGGTACTCAAGAGGCTTTTCAGCAGCCTTCTTCTCCTCTAGCTACTCCCTAGCTTATTGATGTCTTTCTTAGACTGTGGCAATCAGAACTAAACACATTACTCCAAATAGGGTTTGGAGAGACTAGACAGCAGGGCAGTCACCTCAGCCCAGGAAGTTATGTAGAAGTTTCTCAAAATGGTTTTTAAATATCACATTGCTTTTTTTTATCTTCTATATCACGCTATTAATTGCTATTGAACTTGCAGTACTCTAAAGTCCTGAGATAATTTTCAAACTATTATTTAACCATCTCTTCCCCATCTTGTACAGTAAAGTTGGACAGATTGCTGGGTCCCAAGTCAGGAAGACTTGAATTCAAATATGATGTCAGACACTTACTAGCTGCATGACCTTGGGCAAATCACTTCTCCTCCCTCTGTCTCAGTCTCTTTATCTGTAAAATGGAGGTAGTAGTAGCACCCACCTCCAGGGTTGTTGTGAGGATTTAATGAGATTTTTATAAAGCACTTTCAAACCATGTAGTATATAAATATTAGATATGATCGTTGTTATTGTTAAAACCTAAGTATAAAGCTTTATAGTGATGCCTATTAAGTTTCATCTTATTTGATACTACTGTTCTCCTCAATTTTCCTTCCTCAAGATACTCTATCTCCCATCTCTGTACCTTTGAATGAGCTCTCCCCCATTCCTGGAAGGTATTCCTTCCTCTTAGTTTCCTGCCTTCCTTCAAGATTTAGCTTCAATTCTATATACACACACATATATTTTTATTTATATTTATATTTTTGTTTTTTTTAAAAAACTAGTTTTGTTACTGAAAAAAATTAAATTAAGAGAGGAGAGAGTATCTAGGAAGGCTATCAATAGTATCAGATGTTGCAGAAAGGTCCAGATGAATGAGGACTGAAAAAAAAGACCATTAGATGTATCAATTAAGTGATGAAGAAATTGGTAACCTTGGAGAGAGCAGCTAATAGGTACAGTGGATAGAGTTCAAAGCCTGGAGTAAGGGAGACCTGAGTTCAAATCCAACCTCAGACACTTGCCAGATATGTGACCCTGGGTAAGTCACTTAAGCCTTTTTACCTCAGTTCCTCATTTGTAAAATGAGCTGGAGAAGGAAATGGCAAACAACTCCATTATCTTTGCCAAGAAAACTCCAAATGGGGTCATCAAGACTTAGACACAACTGAAACAACTTGAACAGCAACCTTGGAGAACTCCATTTCAGTTGAATAATGACATTGGGAGCTAGCTAGAGATTTAGAAGCAAATCAGAAGATAAGAGACTGAGTATAGAAGGTATCCTCCAAGGATACCAGGAGTTTAGCCATGAAAAGGAGGGTTAGGACAATAGCTAATGGGAATAGTTGTACTGTGTGAAGGGGTTTTTTCCCTAGGTTTTTTTTGTTTGTTTCTTTTGCTTATTTATTTATTAATTATTATTTATTTTATGTTTGTTTATTTATTAATATTATTAATATTATGTTATTATTTATTTGTCTATTCATTTATTTATTTTGTTCATTTATTTATTTATTTTATATTATTTATTATATACAGTTAGTTTTAGTTTTCAACATTCACCTTCATAAGATTTTGAGTTCTAAATTTTCCCTCTCCCTTCCCTCCCCCCTCCCCAAGATATAAGCTATACATGTACAATCATACTAAACATATTTCCACATTAGTCATGTTATCAAAAAAGAATCAGAATAAAAGGGGAAACCCACTAGAAAGAAAAAAAGAGAGAGAGAAAATAGTGTACTTAGATCTACATTTAGACTCCATAGTTCTTTTTCTGGATGTGGATAACATTTTCCATCATAAATCTTTTGGGATTGTCTTAGATCATTGCATTACTGAGAAGAACTAAATCTATCAAAGCTGGTCATCACACAATGTTGCTGTTACTGTGTACAGTGTTTCCCTGGTTCTGCTCACTTTTGTGTGAAGGTTTTTAAGGGAATATCTGTAGGCAATAGGGAAGGAGCTAGTAGGTAGGGAGAAACTGAAGGTTAGCGAATGAAGATGACAATAGGGGCAATCCATTAGAGAAGAACGATGGGACTGAAGTAAGATTTGAGTAGAAGAGTTGGTTTTGGCTAGGAGAAGGTCCACTTCTTCATGCAAGACAGGAATGAAAGAGCAGAGAGTGGGGGAAGATGTCTGATTGATGCAAGAGGAGGAAGAGAGAAAAGGGAGCTCTCAGCAGATAGCCTCATTTTGTGGTGGTTGTTGTTGTTGTTTGTTGTTGTTGGAATATGAGGCAAGTCTCACAACTGAGAGAGTAGAGAGTTCTTGAGCCCTTTGAAAATGGCTGATCATCTCCTACTCAAGTTTTCTCTTCTCTAGGTTATAAACATTCCCAAGTTCCTTCAACAGTAGTTCATATAGTTTAGTCTTGAGATTTTTCAACATACTAGTTGCTTTCCTCTGGAAACTATTCAGCTTATCAGCACACTTGCTAAATGTGGAGCTCAGAGCGGAACACAAGATTCCAAATATGGTCTGACCAAGGCAGAATACAACAAAATGATCACATCCCTGGTCTTATATACTTTCTTAATAGAGCCAAAGATATCACTAGCTTTTTTTTAACATGCCTATCACTATTCACTCAGAGTGAACTTTCAGTCTAGTCCAGTAAATGCCCGTATCTAAGAAAAACTAACGTCAAGCCATCTCTTCTCATATATTATTTTTGAAAAGTTGTTTTAACCCAGGAATGACTTTACATTTATGCCTATTAAATTTTGTCTTATTAGACTCAGTTCAGTGTTCTAACCTGTCAAGATGATTGTATATCCTGATTATCATTAAATATATTACCTGTCACTCTGTTAGAATAATTTTAATAATGGGGCAGTTAGGTGGTAGAGTAGATAGAACACCAACCCTGAAGTCAGGAGGACCTGAGTTCAAATCCAGCCTCAGACCAAACACTTGACACTTACTAGCTGTGTGACCCTGGGCAAGTCACTTAACCCCAATTGCCTAAAAATTAAAAAAAAATTTTAAAAAGGATAATTTTAATATCCCTACTCAATTTGATCAGTAGTTACTCAGTCCATTGTGATTTATGGGTATCAGCAATTGCCCATAAGTAAAATAAATAGAATAGAATTCAATTGAATAGGTAGAATAAGAATTATGGAGGTTGGAATTAATTAACCTATTATGTATTGATGATAATATTGCTTTTTAAATGATTTGTGAGAGAGGTTTATACTATAGTTTGTTATTTAGGCCCAGAGTTAGAGAATTGCTTGAGTACTCCCCACCACCACCACCACCATATACACACACACAAACACACACACACACACACACACACACACACACACACACACTCTTTTGTACCCTGGAAGCTTCTGTGTTCCAGAAAACCATAGCTTCCCCATCCTTTTGCCCCGATGGTCATAACAAACAAATGGAAAGCCCCAGAATCCTGTTGCCTAGTCACTGACTAAACACTCATGACTGATGACATGTAGAAAGCTTGATGACTAAACTTTGGTGATTAAGGAATGTGTCCCTTGACTAAATGGAAGTTCCTTCCTTTAGACAAACATAGAGTTCCATTTCCTCCCCTTGACCAATCATGTGGATTTCCCCCTTCTAGAACTGACCAATCAAAGAATACCACCTCAACATATTTTATGGTACCCCCTCAATTATTAAAAAACCCAGACTGGAGGTAGAGGGATCCATAACTATAGAAGCAGGTCTTAGACCTGGTTTCTCAGGGACCATTGGTTTCCCCAATAAACTGAAAGTGCTCAGAGTGCTTCAGAGTCTTTTTATTGCACATTGGATTGGAATTTGGGGGTCACAACTCTCAACTTTGTGTTATCAACAAATACTATCCATGCCTTTTTCAAGTAACTTTTAAAACTGTAAAATAGCACAGGGCTAAGCAGAGATCCCTAGGGTACTCTACTAGAGACCTCCCTTCATTGACATTAATAACAACAACAACATTTAAACAGCACCTACTAGATGGCAGAGTACAGCTTGGGACCCAGATGAACTCTCCCAACATTACACATTAAACAACTTTAAAATAATGCTTCAAACCAAATTTTGGGGCATCAGAGCTAACAAAAAGCCAGGAGACATTTTCACAGCCAAAGACAACTTGGAAGGTCCAAAGGAGAGATCTGTAACACTGGAGTGGGCACAAGTTGCTGAGCAAAGCAGGAGCACCAGCAATCAGCACAGCAACAGCAACTTTGGAAGCTCTCAGCCCAGAGAGGGTAAGGAGGGGCATAATGATCAGAAAGAGATTACAGGGAACCCTTTGCCAGCACTGTGTGCAGCTGGTACTGATTGGCAACTCTATCACCCATAAGCAATTCTAGATCACAATTCCAGGATAGAGAGGAGCATTTGTGATCAGTCAAAAGAGAGCAGGGGAGCTGGTCATAGTTTCAGATCCAAGAAGAGCACTAGCATTTGCAACTGCAGGAGAGCAAGGGCCTCCTAGGTAAAGACCAGAGCATAGGCCAAGAGAGCAGTAAACACACCCCTCAGGAAAATATTACCTTGAAAGCACTAAACTTACAGAACCCCAGAACTAGCTCTGAAAACAACAATACAAAAAGCTCGAAGCTTGGCATAGTGCCTCCCCACCCCCAGATGAACATAGCCCAACTTTAACTTAAAGTCAAAGTGAAAAAAATGGGCTGTGAAAGTGAGCAAACAATTTAAAAAAAGAACATGACCATAAAAAAGATATTATAGTGTGAGGGAAGACCAAGGCATAAATTTAAAAGAAAACAACACTATGAAACTAGCTACAAGCAGAACCCCAAAGAAAAATGTTCATTGGACCCAAGGCCAGCAAGAATTCCTGGAAGAGTTAGAGAAAGAGATAAGAGTGGTAAAGGAAAAAATTGGAAAAGAAATGAGAGTGATGCAAAAAAAAAAAAATTATGAAAAGAGAATTAACAGCTTGGTAAAAGAAGCACAAAAAAAAATTGAAGAAAATACAACCCTGAAAAACAGAATTGGCCCAAAGGTAAAAAGGGTACAAACATTCACTAAAGAAAAGAACTCTCTTAAAAGCAGGCCAAAGGAAAAAAATGTACAAGATCTATTAGAATTGGGCCAATGAAAACTAATGACTCCATGAAATATCAAAAAAACAATTAAATGTCAAAAGAATGAAAAAATAGAAGAAAATGTTAAATATTTTATTGTAAAAACAACTGACCTAAAAATAGTTTGAGGAGAGAAGAATTATTGTACTATCTGAAAGCTATGATAAAAAGAGTCCATATGTCATATTTCAAGAAATTTTTAAGGAAAACTGCCCCGATATCTTAGATTCAGAAGGTAAAATAAAAATTGAAAGAATCTGCTCATAATTTCCTGACAGAGATAACAAAATAAAAACTCCCAGGAATATACAGGATGAGCTTTTATAGTAGAGGGGAAAATGGAGGAAGACAATGTTTGAACTTCACTGTCATCAGAATTGGTTCAAAGAGGGAAGAATATAGATACACATTCAGTTGGGTATAGAAATCTTTCTTCCCAATATAGAAGATAGGAGGAGAAAGAGGTAAGAGATATTGGGGGGAGTGACAAGGGGGAGGATAGGTTGGGGTGTCAGTGGTCAGAAGAAAGACAGACTTTTGAGGAGGTACGGGATCAAAAGAAACAGAAGGATAAATGGAGGAAAATGGGATGGAGGGGAATGTACAGTTAGTGATCATAACTGTGAATGTGAATGAGGTTAGCTTCACAGAACTTCACAGAACAAATCCCCTTAATAAAAGCATTTCTTCTGTAAAACTTGCACTCATTCAAAAGGTTGTACTCAAGGACCTGGAAGGCCATATGTGGCCTCAAGGCCACAGGTTCCCCACCTTTGAGCTAACCCATAGAATGAAAGCAGATAGAAGAAGTAATGGAAACCAGAATCGAACAACATCTTGTGTACAAGAGACATACTTGGGACAAAAAGACACACACACAGAGTTGAAATGAAGGGCTGGAGCAGATCTATTGTGCTTCAGCTGAAGTGAAGAGGGCAAGGGTAGCAATCATGATATCAGACAAAGCAAAAGCAAAGTTAGACCTCATTGAAAGAGATAACTGGGAAACTACATTTTGCTAAAAGGTACCACAGACAATGAAGTAACATACAAAAAATTTGCAGCAAGTTTCTCTGATAAAGGTCTCATTTCTCAATTATATAATGAATTGTATCAAATTTATAAAAATAAGAGCCATTCCCCAATTGATAAGTAGTCAAAAAATATGAACAGGCAGTTTTCTGAAGAAAAAAATCAAGGCTATCCATGGTCATGTGAAAAAGAAATGCTCAAAATAACTATTGATTAGAAAAAAGCAAATTAAAATAACTTGGAGGTACCACCTCACACCAATCAGAAATGACAACTGCTAGAGGGGATGAGGGAAAATAGGTATATTAATGGATTGCTGGTGGAGTAGTGAACTGGTCCAATCTTTCTAGAAAACAATCTGGAACTATGTCCTAAGGGTTATAAAACTGTGCATACCCTTTGATCTAGCAATACTATTACTAGGTCTGTCTGTACCCCAAAGAGATCAAATAAAAAGGAAAAGGACCTATATGTACAAAAATATTTATAGCAGCTCTTTTGTGTTGGCAAAGAATTGGGAACTGAGGGGATGCTCATCGATTGGGGAATAGCGGAACAAGTTGTGGAATGTGATTGTGATGGAGTAAAATTGTGCTGTGGGAAATGACAAGGTTTCAGAAAAAGCATGGCAAGACTGATGCAAAGGGAAGTGAGAAGAGCCAGGAGATCATTGTACACAGTAACAGCAATGTTGTAATGATGATCAACTGTGAAAGATGTGGCTACTCTGATCAACACAGTGATCTAAGATAATTCTAGAAGACTCATGATGAAAAAATGCTATCCACCTTCAGAGAGAAAACTGATGAACTCTGAATGCTAATTGAAGTACAGTTTTCTCACTTCCTTTATTTTTTTTTTGCCTTTTAAAAAATATGGCTACAAAGGAAATGTTTTGCAGATGATTTGACGTCTATAACTGATTTCATATTGTTTGCCTATATAATGGGTGGGGGAGGGTGGGAGGGAGGGAGAGAATCTGGAACTCAAAATTTTAAAAGAAAATAATATTAAAAATAAATAATTATGTTTTATATTTTATAAATAATTTTATAATTAAAAAGGAGGAATAAATGAATAGCACCTACTCTATATAAGATAAAAGCATTTTAAAAGTATCTCATTTGATCCTAATAACCCTGGAGGGAGATACTACTATTATCCTTATGTTACAGTTGAGGGAACTGAGGCAGACAGAGATTAAGTGACTTGCCCAAGATCACACAGCTATGTATCTGAGGCCAGATTTTAATTCACATCTTCCTGACTCAGGCCCAGTGATCCAACCACTGTATCATCTAGCTGCCTATATCCACAAATGATAACTCTTTGGGACTGACCATTCAGCCAGTTCTGACTCCACCTAACTATACTATTATAACCCACATAAGCTTTGAGGATACTTCTCCCAATTCCCACTCCCACTGATAAGCCATGTCCTTAAAGTTTGACTATATTACCCTCTCAGGGTTCTAGATATATACAGAGTAGTTGTGGACAATTTTTTAATGCTGTTGGTTTGGCTCCCATCACTGTGCTTTCTCCATGAGATCATCAGCTGAGAATCAATCTAGTCAACCATCCTTAAGTAGCTTTTAAAATGGAGTATTTATAATGTGGTACTAGAAGAATAGTTAGTATAAAACATCCCCACAAAAGTCTATAGCACATTCTCCTAGCTATACATACAGAGTCCAGAAGAAAATAGGCTTAAGCCTACGATCATTTGTGGCAAAGAACTCAGTAGCTCCAGGTTCTCAAAAGTTCTTTTCTCCTATTCTTGGGACACTTAAAAAGTTTCTTTCAGATATGGTATTGTTTCTTTGCAGGACTCCTTGTAGAGAAGTGAATCTATTCCCAGTCTGCCCTTGGCTCCCAATATAGACACTGCCATCAGCTGATATAAGGATGCTGTTAGAACACTTGACCTAAAGAAGGAAAGTCCCAAATCCTCCAGACCCTTCTGAGTTTGTACAGTCCTCATCTTGCCAAATGGAAAGAGCAGGGGAAGAGAACTGACCAAATCTGAAAAGAAACCTCTCCTTCCTACCTACTCCCACCCACCAGCTCCTTTTTAAGGGAGAGGTAGAGAACCAAGCTTGCTTCAACCTCTTGAATGAATACAGTTCTAACCAGTTTGATGATTTATAGGCAATCATGGGAGCCTAGCCAAATACATTGAATTATTCTGACCAGATTCTTGAGCAACATCACTACAATAATGACCTTTCCACATTAAATCTTAGGTCTATAAGACTAATTAATTTGGTACCTTATTACTTACTCAATTGGGGTAGGATTGAACAAGTCAATCAATCAACAAGTATTGATCAAGTACCTACTATGTGCCACATCATATGCTAGGCATTGGGGATACAAGTACAAAGAGTGAAACCAATCCTACTAGGAAAGTTTACATTTCTTTCTTTCTTTTTTTCCTTTCTGCCTGGATCTCTGTATTTTGCCTAGAACTGGAAGGATAATAACCACTCACTGTGACCCAATGCCATCCAAACCCACTACTGATTAACACATAAGATTTGATTGGCTTTATTTCTAACCTGGATCATTTCACACTTTCTTAGATAGCCTGGTGACCCCCTGCTCAGGAGGTCTCAACATATGTGTGCCAAATTTAGAATTCCTGAGCCCAAGATATCTACTAGCCTCAGCCTTCCTGATAGCAGGATAGAGCATGATAGCTCAAACATGTACCATCACACAGGACAATGAGCTTACACAATTTAACACAATCTAATACTCCTCACTATCTCTTACTACCTTCATATCCAATCTGTTGCCAAGGCCTATTGATCTTATATTTGCAACATCTCTCCAATATACCCTTCTTCTGTCCTCTGACACCACCATCACTCTGGTATAGGATCTCAGCACCTCACTCCTGGATTATTGAAATAACTTCCTGGTGGGTCTGCCTGCCTCAAATCTTTCCACACTATAATCCATCTTCCATTCAGCCACTAAGTTATTTTCCTAAAGCTCAGGTTGACCATGTCATCCTCCTACTCAATAAACTCCAGTGGCCTCCTAATGCCTTCAGGATCAAATGCAAAATCCTTTGCTCTGTGTTCAAAGTCCTTTATAACCAAACCCCCCCCCCATTACCTTTCCAGTCTTCTTACACCTTACTCCCTGCCACATACATTTTAATCCAGTGACACTAAACACTTTTCTATTCCAGAACAAGACACTCAATGTCTCAGCTCCAGGAATTTATTCTGCTGTCCTCCATGCCTGGAACAATCTACCTCCTCATCTCCTCCTACTGGTCTCCTATAAGTCCTAACCAAAATTGCATCTTCTACAGGAGGATTTTTGCAACCACTCTTAATTCTTGTGACTTTTCCTCTCTTAACTATTTTCTGTTCATCCTGTATATAACTTATTTTTACATATATGTGTGCTTGTTGCCTCCTCCATTAGAATGTGAGATCCTTGAAGGCAGGGACTGTCTTTTGCCTCTTTTTGTATCTCCAGGGCTTTGCACAGTATCTGGCACATAGTAGGTACTTAATAAATGTTTACTGACTATTACTAATAGGAGACACAAGTACATAAATATATATGCATATGCATACATATATAATATAGCAACAAGTAGATATAAAAATATATATAAAGTATATATGTAAGCATTTAAATACAAGTTTGGGAGGGAGGGTACTGGTAGTTGGGAGGATCAAGAAATGCTTAAAGCAGATGGTGCCTGATTTGTATCTCTATGAGACAGTGGTAAGAAGAACTTTCCAGACATGGAGTCAGCCAATGTAAAGGCACAGGGACAGAAGATGGAGTGAAATGAGTGAGCAACAGAGAGAAGGCCAGTTTGGCTAGAGCATAGGGAGCTGGAGAAGTAATGTCCACTGATAGTTGAAAATGAAGGTGGAACCATATTCTCTAGGGATTTAAAAGCTAAACAAAGGAGTATTTATTTTATCCTAGAAACAATAAGTTGCAGTTGTCTGAGTAGGGGACTCCTCTGGTGTATTTCAAGAAAGTCACTTTGGCAGCTAAATGGGAGAAGGAAGAGATAGGGAAGAGACTTGAGCCAGGAAGACCAAATAGGAGGCCACTTTAATCATCTAGGGGAGAGGTGACGAAGGCCTATACTAGGGTGGTAACTGTGTGAGTGTAGAAAAGGTCAGATCTGAGAGATATTGCAAAAGTAGAAATGGCAAGATTTGGCAACTGATTGAACACAAAAGGGAAAATGAGGCATCATAGATAATGCTGAGATTATGAATGTGAGATTGAAAGGATGGTGGTGTCTGACAAAAATAGTAAACTTTGGTAGTGGGGAATGTTTGGAGGAAAGATAATGAATTCTATTTTAAACATGTATTTAAGATACAGAAATACAGTGAGATATGTCTAATAGTTTATGATTCAAGACTAAAACTAAAAAAAAAAAAAGACTAAAACTCAGGGTAGAAAGTGGAGCTGTCTATGTAGCTCTGGAAGTCATCTGTGTAGAGGTGGTAGTTAAATCCATGGGAACAGATTAAATTACCAAGAAAGAGGGTATGGAGGGAGAAGAGAAGAGGACCTAGGACAGAACTTTGAAGTTACACCCACAGTTAGGAAGAGTGATATGGATGATGAACCAGCAAAGAGAATTGAGGAGAGAGTGGTCAGATAGGTAGGAGACTAACCAGGAGAAAGGAGAGTCATGAAAAACCAGAGAGGAAAGAGTATACAATAGAAGAAAGTGGTCACCAGCCTCAAAAGCAACAGAGCAACTGAGGACCATAAGGACTGAGAAAGACCATCAAATTCAGCAATTAAGACACCATTGGTAACTTTGGACAGAGCAGCTTAAGTTGAGGGTTGAGCTCTAAAGGTCAGATTTTAATGTAGAGAAGAGAGTGAGAGATTATATGAAGAAAGTGAGTGTAGACAGTTTTTTCAAGGAGTTTAGCTAAAAAGGGAAGAGAAGATAAAGGACAATAATCTGAGGGGTATAGTAAAGGTATTTTAGGAATGGGATAAACTAGAGCATGTTTGAAGGCAGAAGGGAAGAAACTAGCTGACAGGAAGAGGTCAAAGATGTAGGAAAGGTTGAAACATTGAGGATGAAATGTTATGGAGAAGATGAGAGGGGATCCAGTGCAAATGTATAGGAATTGGTCTTGACAAGGAAGAAAGGTCACCTCTTTTGTCAGAAGCTGGTGGAAAGGAGGAAAGAGTGAAAGATGATATCAAGGAGTCTTTCAATCAAGAGAAAGGGACAAGAGGATGCTCATTTCAAATGGCCTCAAATTTTTTGGCAGAGCAAAATGCAAGGTTCTCAGCTGTGAGTGAGTAGAGACAGGGAGGTTGAGGAGGGAAGAGTAAGTTTGGAATAGCTCTGTGAAGAGTAAGATAAGCAATCAATTAGGGAGAAATAAACTGACAGCCCTGCTGGGAGGGCCCACTTGAGGTTGGATAACATGATTTTGTAATTTGTTTGCACTCAGCACAAGTATGAGATTTCCTTAAACTTTGTTCAGCCACTCATGAATAAGATCAAAGGAGGATGATAGCAGGAAAAATCCAGGGCAGATATTTGGCCTTATCCTTACACATCTCTTAACCATGAAATATTGTGCCCAAATCTAAGTAAATTATATTCATTAAGAAAAGTAACATAGCATATAGAATAGATAGTTACCCTTGAAGTTAAGAAGATCTCCAAGTTCAAGTGCACCTCTGTCACCTACTATGTGAATCTGGGTCAATCATTTCACATCTCAATGCACCATGCAACTCTAAAACTGCCAATGTCCGTTACCTTTGGTAGAATAAGTTCATTCACTTTGAATTCTCTATACCAATGAAATCACATATCCATTCCAAAAATAAAATCATCAAACTCTACTAACATATAAATATTTGAAATATTTCATCCCCATCCTCATTTCTCTAAAAATCATACACGGGTACATGTTCTTTGTATCCATGACCCATGTCAATAGTTCAATGTATATATCTACATAGACAGAATATAGTTACACTATGGATCTTTCCCTTCAGTTATCAATATATAACACTATAACATTTTCAACCTGACATGCTCTGTTTGTTACACTCACTCTTTGATTTGAGGTCATCTTTAGGTAGAGTTTAAATATTTGCTTTATTTTTTAAAAGAGAAGAGAGGATATTTTGTCTCCTCTCTCATTCTGCTTGTTAGGAACCAAAGTATCTGAAAATATATTTAACCTAACGTTCTGTGAAACATAATTTGGGACTAGGTACAAAGATACTATTTAGGAAACCATGTGTGACACAGAAGGGAATTAATAAACTTATTAATTTACTTTTGATCTTTTACTGCTTACTTCACAGGGTGGTTTAAAATTATAAATCATAAAATGTTACACAAATATGAGCTATCAGCACCCTTAGAAAGTTGGACTCAGAGTCTGAATGGATTTTGAGATCATCACGTACAACCTCCCTCATTTTTATGATGAGGAAATTGAAGCTCATAAGGTTGTTACTTGGTCCAAGGTCATTCTAATTTAGTATTTTTTTGCTGATGAGAATTTGACTTAAAATAGTTATACTTTGTTATGTAACAGAGTTCTCATCAGGGTTAAAAAAAATCAGAAAGAGAGACAAGACACATTATTGTTAACAGCTAGCTACATAGCCCCCCGGCAGGTCCCCCCTTCAGCTTTCTAGACGACACATAAACAAGTGTCTTTGACAGAAAGGCAGAGTGGCTCCTGCGCCTGACGATAGGGCACAGTAACAAAGCAGGGAAGTGAAGACTCTAGTTTATTTACAAAGCCTACGTGCTAGAAATGACAGAGATAAAGGCTGTTCCCAGGAGGAGTTTATACCATAGTAAGAGTAGGTGATGTACCCTTCTTCTCTGCCTCTCAAGTGCAATGAGCCTAGTGAAGAGGAGTCAGTGGTAAACAGGGTTAACTGTAAGGTCTTTGGGTTTGTCTGGAGCAGGAAATGTGGGGTTATTTTAAGGGAAAGCTGCAAGACCCCCCCTCCAAAAAAAAATCCCCACCCTTATCCTGGTATTCTAAGGCTCTGTTTACTTAAAATACCAATGAGTTAACACTTTACACCATAATTGGGACTAAAAGATCTGAGGGATAGGAGAAGAGAAATAGAAAGAGAAAATGAAGGCTGGGAAGGCTGGGGAGGTGGGGGGGGGGGGTTAGAGTCGAGTTATTAATGTAAAAAAAGGACAAAGAAACTCCGGGAGGTGAGTTAGCTGCCCTACAGTCCCCAGTGTGACAAGAACCCCCAGCCCCATGGATTCCAAACTCTATGTAGGCAGGTATAGAGATGCAAAAGGATTCCAGTTTACTTTTTCTGACTTAAAAAATGTAGAAGTGAAGATATGGCATGTAAAAAGGCTAAGTTGGAAAAAACTTGTTTCTTATTCATGTAGGATATGAGTTCAGTCACCCACAAATTAAATGCAAGTTCACTTGCAACCATGTCTGATCACGTGCACAAGGGGATACACACACACACACACACACACACACACACACACACACACACACACA
>NW_020954590.1:74930289-75059913 GCF_900497805.2 Vombatus ursinus | reverse complement strand
ACACACACACACACACACACACACACACACACACACACACACACACATTCCCTTCAAATTAAATAGGTCCCAAACTAAGTTTATTATCTTTACCCTAAAACCTGTTCTTCCTTCTGTGATTCTGTCAGAAGCATCACCTCTTCGATACTAACTTCCCTATGTTATTTCTGATCAATTTTACCTTTTCCATATCTATTGTATCTATCCCCTTCCCTCCAATACCGCTGCTAGCACTCTAGTACACATGCTCCCTGCCAGCCCTTTGGACTATTTGATAACTCCCAACAACTCTTCTTACAACCGCATGCTTTTCAGACAAATCATTCTCATACATACAAATGGTAATATCAGCCAGCTGCTCAAAACCCCTAAAATAGTTCCCTCTGTCCTCACAATCTGTCACCACTGCAGAGGTATTAAAGATATGTTATTCTAGAAATACATTGTGCAACTATATATTTGGTAACTTTGTTCTTTCCTCTGGGAGGGGCTTTCCATCCACGATGTGCAAGAACCACTACCAGTGAACTCTTAAGTTTGGTCGAGCAAATACATGACAGCCACAAATTGTTGAGGGTAGCCTTGTGGAAAGACCTAAATATGAGTATCATTTACCTTGTATGTCAGAAAACCCCACTGGTCCAGTTAAAAGCTGAAGAATACTGCTGATTGGTTGTGTACTCTAAAGGAGCTTGAAAAACTGTATAAGCCAAGGCTGGTGCCGTGGATGCTGAAGCTGCTACCAAAGAGCAGTATTCCTTAGAATGCTAATAAATTTCTTTTCCTTTTAGTTTGGCTACTCTCTCTTTTTTTTTTTTTTTTACCTCCAGTCTTCAGGCCATCCTGCTAGTGGGCTAACAGCGTTCTCCAGGAACCTGGGCTGAGAAATTCCCCAATTCCCCAATACCACACTATATTGTATATTGTATTTCTAGCCTTGTGTCAAATTGCTTTTCTCCACATACCATATTTTGTCCTTCATTCTTGAAGACGACCATGACATCAGGGAGGTGATGCCATGACATGCAAGTGAATTGGACTTAAGTGAGGGGGGACTATGCAAAGTCACCAGCCTTACTTACTTCTTCCACCAGAGCCATCTGGGTCCAGCGGCCAGATATAGATCAGGACAATGGGAGATGGCCCAGGATGCAGTGGGGGACCTTGGCCTTTTCAAGCCAGGTCTCAGGTCTCAGCTTGACTGAGACAATGCCCATTCAGTGAAAGACTTAATAAGAATTGAGACAGAGAATGACCTTTTACCCAGTCAAAAATTAAAAAATAATTTTTTCAAAAAAACAAATTGATCTGGGAAGGGGAGACCCTCAGGTTTTCTGGTCAAAACAGAAACAATTGCTATTTACATTCACTTTGTGCCAAACTGAACCATGGCTAGTACTTTCTCTCCTCCAATTTTTTGTCATACTTTTCCTTATGCTTGGAATTCAATCCCCCTTTACAAAAGCTTCCTCTTTGGATTCTAATAGATCCTTTGAGAACTAATTCAGAAAGGTCTTCTGTTCCAATTCCAGATTGGTCACTTGCTATTGGGAGTTACTTGGGCAAGACACTTAACCATTGGTCCATAGTTTCCTCATAAATAAGGAGATCTAATTAAATTATCTTCAGGATTCTTTCTAGACCTAAATCTTTAATCCTATAATTCCACCTCTTCCTTGAAGCCTTTGCTGACCTCCCTAGTCAATAAGGAACTTCCTTTTTTTTTTTTCACTTAGCACTTTGCTTCCACCTCTCTTATTTTATATTGTATATTCCTTTGGATTGTCAACTTGATGAGGTCAGCTACCTTGTGTTAGGGCAGCTAGGTGGCACAGTGGATAGAGCACTGGGCCTGGAGAAGACCTGAGTTCATATCCAACCCCAGACACAGCTGTGTGACCCTGGGTGAGTCACTCAATCCTGTTTGCCTCAGTTTCCTCATCTGTAAAATGAGTTGGAGAAGGAAATGGCAAACCACTCCAGCATCTTTGCCAAGAAAACCCCAAATGAGGTCACGAAGAGTAGGATAAGACTGAAAAACAACTGAACAATCTCCCATAGGCTCAGCATTGTTTTCCACAAACAGAAGGCATTTAAATATTTGCTGAATGTTGAATTAATGAAGCCAGAAATTTTGAAATTGCTAGTTTCCAGAGAATGAAAAGTACAGCTGAATCCTAGAATGTCAAAGCATTCCCTAGTTTTAACCACCAAACTTTTCAATCCACCTTCAGCTGGAGGCCTTTCCCCCCCCTTCATCCCACCCCCTAGTGTTAGTGCTAGTGCCCTCCCTCAGAGATTGCCTTCAATTTAAATGATATATCCTTGTAAATTAGCAGTTGTTTGCATATTTAGATTGTGAGCTCCTTGAGGGCAGGAACTCTGTTTTTGCATTTCTTTGTGTTCCCTCCAGGGCAACTAGGTGGGGCAATGGATTGGGGTGGGGGTGGGGGAGCCAGCAGGACAAGGTGTGGAGATATGAACAAACTCAGGCAGCAGAAATGAAAAGGAATTAAGAAGCCTCTTGATAAGGGGAGAATGTAAAAGCTGTCTTGAAGTTTAACATTAAAAAAAAATTGAGATCTTGGCCACTGGTCCCATCACTTCCTGGCAAATAGAGGGAGAAGAAATCGAAGCAGTGTCAGATTTTATATTCTTGGGCTCAAAGATTACTGCAGATGGCAACTGTAGCCATGAAATTGAGAGATGCTTCCTCTTTGGAAGGAAAGCTATGACAAATCTGGATAACATACTAAAAAACAGAGACATCACCTTGCTGACAAAGGTCCCTTTAGTCAAAGCTTTGTCTTTTCCAGAAGTAATGAATGGCAGTGAGAGTTGGACTATAAGGAAAACTGAGTGCCACATTATTAACACTTTCAAATTGGGTGCTAAAGAAGACTTTTGAGAGTCCCTTGGACGGCAAGGAGATCAAATCAGTCAATACTTAAAAGAAATTAATTCAAGCTATACACTGGAAGGACAAATACTAAAGCTAAAGCTTAAAATACTTTGGCCACGTAATGAGAAGACAGGACTCATTGGAAGAGACCCTAATGTTGGGAAAGATTGAAGGCAAAAGAAAAAGGGATGGCAGAGGTTGAAGTGGCTAGGTAGTGTCATGAAAACAATGAACATGAACTTGGATAGACTTTGAGAGATAGTGGATAAAGCAGGCCCTGTAGTGCCGTAATCCATGAGGTCATGAAAAGTCAGACAGCATTGAACTGCAAGTGTTCTCTCTGTACCTGCCCACCCCCCCTCCTTAAAGACATGTGCCTTGCATATACTAAACACTTAATAAATATTTGTTGGCTGAAGGAATGACGTTAGGAATGTTTGAAATTCAAACTCTTCATTTTAAAAGCAGTAAACCAAGACACATAGATGAAATTTAAGAGCAAATTAAAGTATTTCTGCACACACAAACACACACACACACGGTGAGTGAATTAGGTATTAAACATTTGCTTACTCTCCTTTACCCTCAAATTACAAGTTTTATCTCTTTAAAAGAAAAACTTTTATTTCCTTAGGAAAGTTGTACCTGGCTACAATAAGTATTTCCCAAATTAATGGCATTTACTTTACTAAAAGCTATTGGGAACTCAGAATCCACTATATTTTTTTAAATAGAGCAACTATAAAACATATATTGTTTGAAGTGTGTTTGAACTTTCTATCCAGTCATACTTTACTTTTGGTCTTTGATAATGTTTAGAGGTTCTATCTCCTAGATTCTAAGATGAAGTTAAGGATTGGTTCCATTTTGGGCAAAAACATTTTCTTTTCTCAATGTGGGTATTTCTTCTTTTTTTAAAAATTAACAAGCATTTGTCTTCTCTTCTTCCCATCTCCCCTCCTCATTGGAAAAAGAGAAAGACAAAAATAAATTGAAACAAATATGCATAGCAAAGCAAACAAATTTGCAGTGACCATGTCTAAAATACATCTTTCTGCGGCTTGAGTGTATCACATCTTTGTCAGTGCATAGCATTAGTCCTCTGGAATTGTTGGTCACACCATTGACCAGAGTTGTTAAGTTTTTCGAAGTTATTTATCTTAACAATGTTGTTACTAATATAGAAATTGATCTCCTGACTCTGCTCACTTTATTTATGACTCCATAGGGAAGGCTTCATTACTTCCCCTCACCCCCAATTATTATACATATCAAATGTATATTTGATGAATCCTATTGCTGAATCCTTCTGATTGTTCCTTCATAATATCTCTTACATCTTTCCTCTCCCTTTGACCTAATAACAGCCCAAGTTTATGCCCTTATCTCTTCTTGCTAAGACTATTAGCTTCCTACTTGGTTGTCCTTCCTCTCCAATTTCTCCTCTCCAGTTGACTGTCCATACAGCTGACCAAAAAGAAAAAAATTCTTCCTAAAGTTCATCATTCTGTTGCCTTAGAAAAAAAGGGGGCAGGGCAGCTTGGTGACACAGTGGATAGAGCACTGGCCCTAGATTCAGGAGGACCTGAGTTCAAATTCGGCCTCAGACATATAAGACTTACTAGCTGTGTGACCCTGGGCAGGTCACTTAACCCCATTGCCTAGCCAAAAAACAAACAAACAAAAAAAAACTAACAAAAAAAAAATCTGTGGTTCTTTATTGTCTATTAAAAATACAAATTATTTAGCTTAGCACCCAGACCTCCACATTTTGACTCTATCCTTCCTTTCCAAACCCATTTCATACTACTTCCCACCATTCAAAGCTGCCTCTGATTCTGTCCTGCTCTCTCCCTCTTCCATGCATTCATAAAGGCTATCTTTACCATGTGCCTGGAATGCACTTGCTTCACATCTCTGGAAATCTTCCTTTTCACCCAAGGCCCATTTTAAAAGCCACTTTTCCCGTTTTTTTTTTTTTGTTTGTTTGTTTGTTTGTTTTTGGTTAGGCAATGGGGTTAAGTGATTTGCCCAGGGTCACACAGCTAGTAAGACTTATGTGTCTGAGGTCAGATTTGAACTCAGGTCCTCCTGAATTCAGGGCCAGTGCTCTATCCACTGCATCACCTAGCTGCCCCCTCACTTTTTCCATGTTTTCCCTGATCCACCCACCCATACTACTTAAAAGTGATCTGATCCTTCTCAAATGTCCATATCATTTTAATTGCATCTCTCCTTCATACTTATCACATTTTATGTCATTTATCTGTGCACATGCCATATTTTCCCTATTAGATCCTTTCAGAACAGGGACTACATTGTTTTCCATATTTCCAGTGTCTAGCACATAGTAGGTATTTAATAAACATTTCTAGTATCATTGAATTAGAGGCAGAGGCATCTATGTTATGGCTAAAAAGAAAAGGAAAGGAATTAGAATTTCAGCAGGTAAACTTGACTAAGTAGGAAGTTAGTCCATTTGTGAAGGCATGGAAGAAAAGGAGTACAAAATGAGGATAAGTTGACCATCTTAGCTGTAATGTTCAAAGTCATAACAATTGAGCTAGAGATGACATTTCCTGGGGATTAAAGATAATGGTCCAAGAAACAGCCTTAGAACCCTAGAAACATGGAAACTTTTATCACTCAGAAACATTGCAGATTTAGCTCAAGATCTCAGTATAATTAGAATACACATGATGGTACAGGGTGGGGTTGCTTTCTGTCCCTATTTGATGAGAATGACAACCCCAGGTTACTATATGTCCTTTCATTCTTGTTCCCTCCATTGAGTTGGGCTATAGCAATTGAAACATGCCCAAAGGATCATGACTAGGCATTCCAGGGCCTATGGCATGAAGATAATTGTAATTCCCCATTCCCTCTCTAAAAGGTAGTTGCCAAGCTGCTGGTTTCCCTTTCCTCACAATTGGAAGGGTAATAATTTTTAAATTACTTTCACTTGAAGAGCTAAAGACTAAGAATAAATATATGTTTACTTTTTTTTTTTTAAGATTGGAAACTGCTTCTTTACCAGGTTGGAAGTGCAGTGACAACTTATCTGCCAATCCCACTGCTGATCTCATGGGAATTTTGACTTGCTCTAACCTGGACCAGTTCACGTGCTCCTTCTTAGAAAGCCTAGTTGTCCCCTTCCTTGGGGGTTCACCTGTTGGTGCCAGACTTTGTGTGGATACCAGGTAGCCCTACTGCAGCCCAGAATTCCCAAACTCAAGCAGTCAACCATCTGCTCAGATTTTAAAACTCTTCATTTAGGGTTCTAATTAGCCTATGCCCCAGTCTCATACTAAGCCAGTAGGTTTTACTAAGCCAATCTCTTTTCATCACCCTATGAGTAAAT
The DNA here is from genome assembly GCF_900497805.2 of Vombatus ursinus. NCBI lineage: Eukaryota > Metazoa > Chordata > Mammalia > Diprotodontia > Vombatidae > Vombatus > Vombatus ursinus. The sequence goes on along the minus strand of NW_020954590.1, from coordinate 75,053,650 downwards.
ATTGTAATAAAAAAAAAGATAATATTTTTTAGCTTCTTTTTAGTACATGGGATTTTTGAGGGAATATGGACTCTACTCCCAGAAGAAGAAAAAACATACACAAATGCTCTACAAAGAAATTTGAAATGATTGGGATTTAATATATTCTCAATCATAAAATATTTTAAAAGCAAAGTTTTTTTCTGACATTGGGGAGGTGTAGAATAACTAAAGTGTTATAAGAAGAGCTCTTTGGGGAGCCTTTAAGAAAAATATTAGGAGAATTTGTAATTTGCGTAATTAGGGCCTTTAAATGGTTGAGTATATTTTTTAAATGCTCAAAAATGTTTACTCTCAAGCAGATAAAAAAAAGACAGTTTTATCATTATAAACTTTTTCTTTATAAATAATAAAAATATGTCAGCACACTGAACTCTGAAGTATCACAGATCACAAATGAGCAGTATCTGAATGAATATAGTTTAGATATCTTCCTAAAATTTGGGATAAAAGTATGATCTTACGGATCTAGTACTAGAAAAAAGATGGCTAGAGTAGAATTTAATTTTCAATTCTACCACTCTGACAACTTTGGTGCCACCTTGGCAGGTATTAAACCTCTTCCTACCATATTTTTAAAAATAATAAACCTTTTTTTACGTATTTATCTCCCCAACAAGCCCATCAAAGCCATATAGAGTCATTTGGTCAATATACATTTATTAAGCACATACTATGTGCCAGGCATCTTGCTAAGTGCTAGGAATACAAATAAAAAAAAGATAGTCTCTGCCCTCAAGGAGCTTCCAACCAAAAGGGGAAAGATAACACACAAAGGAAACTGGAAAAGGGTTGGAGGAGAAAACATTCGGGATCCACTTCAAAGGAGAACAGCTAGTGGGAAAGGGAGAGATAACTTGCTTGAGACCTTTCTTTAAGTTGAGGCTTTTGGAAGAGTTCTTTGCTCTAGTCCTCCCAGTCAGAGAGGTGATGCTAAGGGTACTGATGCAGTCTTGAAGGAAGATAGGTTTCCAAATGATGAGGTATCATGGGGCCATGATGGAGACTAAGTCTCATACCTCTTTTATCCCCTATATATAATAAACATGATGTTGATGATGATGTTTTCTCTAACCATAATATAAAATAGTGATTAATTTTGAATTGCAACATACCTCCACTGACTTCTGTTCCCTTAGCTCCCTTCTCCCATTGGTAAGTCCTTTCCAGATCCTCCATTGTGGGGAAGGGTCCAGAGAAGCCAGCCTGCATTCTCTGGACTTCACAACTAAGCCACTGTGCCTTTATGCCTTTCCCCACCATACTTATCCCTTTCACCTCCTATTTTTGTATTGTCTTCCCCCTTCAGAATAGAAACTCCTTATGGCAAGGATTGTCTCTTTTGCTTGTGTTTGCCTCCCAGCACTTAGTACATCATCTGGCACATAATAAATGTTTTAAAAATGTTTATTAACCTAGAAGACAATATAGAGATGAAAAGATGCCATGTAAATGTAAAATACATATACTATGGTAGATTCAAGATACTTTGAATTTGGAACAATATTACACAAATGCTGAATGAATGTGACATTGTGGTGTTTGAATGCTAAAAAATTTTTTTTTCAAAATAAATATAGTTTTGCTAAGTTCAAAATTGCATTTCTTTCTGTCAGACCAAGAAATAAGCTCTACCAATGCAGTTAAAATTATATGGAAAACAATTAAGTGGGGAAAATCCTTGCAGCAAGTTTCTTTGATAAAGGTCACAAATCTGAGATAGATTAAGAATTCATTCCAAAAGCCATTCCCCAAATGATAAGTGGTCAAAAAATATAAAAGATAGATTTAAAAAGAAGCCATCTAGGCCATCAAAAACTATGTTTTTAAAAATTCTCCCTATCACTAATAATTAGAAAAATATAAATTAAAGCAACCCTGAAGTTCCACCTCATACCAAATAGATTAGCAAAAATTAGTAAATGATAAATGTTGGAGGGGTTGTGAGAAAATAAGTATATTAATGCACTATTAGTAGAGCTATGAATTAGTTTAGCCATACTGGAAAGTAATGTGGAACTATTCCCCAAAAATCACTAAACTGTAAATACCTTTTGACCCAGTGATACCACTACTATGCCTATGTCCCAAAAAAAGATAAAAGGAAAAGTACCCATTTGCACAAAAATATTAGCAGCTCTTTTTGATATAGCAAGGGATTGGAAACTAAGTTGATACCCATCAGTTAGGGAATGTGGAACAAATTATGGAATATGAACATAATGGAATATTATTTTACCATTAGAAGTAAAGAAAGGGATGATTTAAGAAAAACCTGTAAAGATTTGCATGAACTGATGTTGGGTGAAGTGAGCAGAACCAGAACAATTTATGCAATGATAACAATATTGTAAAGACAAACAACTTTGAAAAACTTAAGAACTGTAATCAATTAAAATGACCAACCATGACTCCAAAGTATTAAGTGAAGCATATTCTCTACCTCCTGACAAAAGATGATGGACTCAAGAGAAGAATAAGACATAAACTTTTAGCCATGGCCAACATGGGAATTTTTTTTTGCTTGACTATAAACATATACACACACACATACACATCCATACACATATATAGTCAAACAAAATATATTTGACCTTTGTAACATATATATGTATATGTATACATATACATATAAACACACATATGTGTTACAAAGTTTTTCTTTTTCTTTTTTTTAATCTGAGGGTGGAGTTAGGAAGGAGAGGAAAGTTAGGGATAGGGTAGAAGAAAGAAAGAAAGAAATAAAAGGAAGGAAAAAAGGAAGGAAAGAAAGAAAAAGAAAGAGAAAAGATAAAGAAAGAAGGAAGGAAAGAAACAAATTAAAGCATTTTTTAACAGAAGAGATGGATATAAGATCAGAAAGCATTACAGACAAGCAAGATAGTCTTGAAAGTTACATGTTTAATTAATTGTATATTTTAAAAGAAAAGTAAGTTGTTCATAATAGAGATCTACAGTTTTACATCCAATCCTCTTTTGCTGTTTTATGTGGACATACCCATTTAATTCGATGTTTGTTAAGTTCAGGATTACTTTTTTAAAGATTTTTTTTTTTAAAGAAGGAAGCTATGTTTTACCAGCAGTCTAAGATATTCATAGGAGAATCTCCCTTCTGAGGCAAAGAGTTGGTCTTATCGATATGTTTTTTAAGCTGGTCACAATTTTTGCAAATAGTTTGTCAGAAAAATATAAAAGTCTCTAAAAATTTCATAAGGACAAGATGAGGATTCTAATCAGTCCCTGGCAGAAGCAAAATGAAATTTCTGATGAGTGTTTTATTTTCACCCATTTTTTACAGCCTGCTGCTTCAGATATCTGTGTGATTACGTACTCACTCATCTATTTCCCTTTTCATGTTTATTTTGGAAGGTTAGCATGTTATTTTGAAAGAAAGGAAGAAAAAGCAGACAGCAGAGGAAGCGGAGTTGACTTGTCACTTGTATAGGCCAATGTACTCCTAGAATAGTCAACCCTCAGGAATAATAATAGTAAAGTTCACTTATGCTGCACCTTTTCTCTGAGGCTTGAAAGAACAAAGTCAGTGTTACTGAGGAGAAATCCCAGGCAAAAATAACAAATAAATAAAGAGTTAAGGAATTTTCCCAAGATCCGTGGCTTAATAAAGAGCTAGTTGAAAATTGAATATAGTTGCTAGACAATAGCCTCTTCCTAAATCATCTAGTCTTGGAGATCATTTTTTTGTAATCTATTATAGCACTGTGTTACAGACATCATATAAAGAATTTGGGTTATACCTTCTATTTTCTCACCTCCTAACACCTCAACAATAAGAAAAGATCTCATTTATATAATGTTTCTTCATTTATAAAGCAAATCTCTTACAACAATAAAAAGTAACTGGCATTTGTATGATATTCTGTACACTTATCCCCATTTTTAATAGAGAAAATTGAGCTCTGTATGATCAAGTGATTTGTCTAAATTCTCAAATGTCAGTTTTATACACACACACACACACACACACACACACACACACACACACACCACCCATTACCCTCACTTCATTCATATCTTAAAATTAGTTCAAAATCCTTCAAGATTTTTCACAAGAAATAAAACAAAACTTGGAGTTTGTTTTTAGCAAGGCTCAAATACAAATGTGAGCTATTATCAATAGTAACAAGGATAAGATTTTTTTCATATATCAAGTCAAATTTGAACAAGAAAACATTCAAGTGACCTTCTATTGTCTAAAACTAAATGCAAAGCTACAGTAATAAGCCTAACCACACTGGACAACCAGTTCTGGCCATAAACATCTTATACTATCCTTTCTTGCAGGTCTAACCAGTATTCTAGGAAAGACATGTTTTAAGGAAGGAACATTTATATAGTGCGTTTGCAAGCACCTGTGTTAACTACTTGATAATTATTATCTCATTTCATCCTCACAACAACCCTGTGAGGTAGGTGCTATTATTATGATCACTATTTTACAGCCGAGGAAACTGAGGCAAACAGAGGTTAAGTGACTTGCCCAGGATCATACAGCTGGTGTCCAATTTGAAGTTCAGGTTTGAATTCAGGTCTTCCTGACTGCAGGGCCAGCACTCTATTAAGTTTATAATACAAAAAGTACACTCATGTCTGATTATCTGGAAGATGCCAGTTTCTACAGATTTGGATGGTGATGAGTCTTTTATTTTTCTAAGCAGTTACTTCCTAGCAATGTATATATTTTGAAACAACTATGGGAAATATGACTTAATAATTTTGATAAATAATTATTTAGTATGTCAATGACCTACAGTCACCTCGATGTGGAAACTCCCTCACCCAACAGGCTGTAAGTAGCCTTAGAGAGTTGCCTGAGGCTCAAAGGATGTAGATGATTTGTCCATGCTTACACAGCTAAGTGTAAGAGGTGGGATTTGAACCCAGGTCCTCCTGAATCCTATTCTAGCATTCTACTATACCATGCAGCTTCTTCAATAATTAGAACTTATAGCAAAATTATGTACAGACCCATTTTTAGCAAGTAACCGATTGAAATTTTAAAAATAGTCGATTATTCCTTTCTGAAAAGAAGATAAGTTTTAAGTTAATTTCCCTACCCAAATCTGTCCTTGCTCCAAAAGTGAAAACAGTTCCTACTGTACAGCATTTATTGTAATTGCATCTCTGCAGGAAGGAACACATCCAGAATGGTTATGAAGTTGCTTGAAGTCACTGACCTCTTCCAAAATACCTTGAACTTTCTTTTGTTGATAGGACCTTCTAAAAGTGTACTGGGGAGTCCTATGAGTCTGGCTTGTACCCATTTTAAACATCATTTAGTCACATGATGCTACAAGTTGTTATCAGATGACCCTGTGCTCATAGACAAACACAACCACTATCAGGAACAGACAGGCCATAATCTGGCAATAACTTTTTATAGCAGAAATAAACACAATGTGTAGTGCATATTAATAAACTCAAGGAATTCTGGCATACAATAAGATTACAAGCACTCTCAAAAAGAAAGTACTCTAAGGATTTTCTGTGTATGAATGTCATTATTTATACAAATATTGACAGAATGAAAGGGAAAAGAGTAAAGTTTTAAACTGCAAACTCTTTTAGGAAATAAAGGAGTCCCCTCCTTAAGAAACAGCAGTTTATATAGTGTGTCATGGGGTGGGGTCAGGGGTTACTGATGCACTGGCAAATATTCATTCTGCCCTGGGTCTATTTATATATCTTAATGGAGTTAGAGAGTGGCATTAGGCTTAAAAGATTGTGGAACTTTGCTTATAAAACATTGAACATGCAAGTTAAGAGGACAAAACAAGCAAAGTTAACGGTATGATGGGTTCATTTTAGGTTATTCTAGTGACATGAAATAGTTAAGGCACGTACCCAAAGTACCTCATTGTCTGACAGTAAAATCTGACGTAATTAGAATTTGATGGTATATGTGATGAAACAGGTGAGACGATGGATAATCTGGCTCTGGAAGCAGGAGATGATGCTGGGAAAGTGAATCGGTGGACATCACTGACAAGCTCAAGCTGTATGCCAGTCATTCCCAGTTCATCAGACTTGTTGCCAAGAAGCGAGGAGCTCACTGGAGTGAGGACTCAAACCTGGGCTGCCATGGATGAGGGCTTGAGAATCTCCATGTATGTTTCAGGTCTTCAGACGAACAGTGGTGGAGGGCACAGAATGCCGATTAGAGAGGGCGGCTGGCTTGCTTGCTTTTTCTTGCCATTCTTTTCCTCTTGCTGTTCTGCACTCGAAGCTCGGAATATTGCAGCTGCTTTTAGGACACTGTGTGCTCCAGAAGGAGCGGCACCACTGGAGAGTCTCCTATAAAGCCTAATTCCTTTTGTATCACCTACTTCAGATTTAGCTTTGGGGTCCATGCAGAACCTGCTTTTAAGAACTGAACATTTCTGGGCATTCTTGACTTTAAAAGGATCAATTTTATGAGAAAATTCTAGTTACTCTTTTCGTGTGAGAACCAGAGCTCACATTGTTTCCGTTTTAGAAAATTCTTTTCAATAAAAACTTGTCTAGGAAAAAAAAAAAGAATTTGATGGTATGATGAGTTAGGGGAAATGGCAACTGAATTCAGCACTTACTGAGAAGCTATGGAAAAACATTTAAGAATTCAAAGATCATTATTCAAGGAAACTAAGGGTTTTGTCAGCTGAAGGAAAGAAACAAGCCTTTATTAAGCATTTACTATGTACTAGGCACTATACCAAGCTCACTACAGATATCCCATTTGATCCTTATGACAACCTTGGGAGGTAGGTGCTATTATTATTTTACAATTACAATTTTACAGCTAATGAAACTGAAGCAGATAATTAAGTATCTGGGGGTAGATTTTAACTTTGGTCTTCTTGATGGCAGATCAAGAACATTATCCACTGCACTACCAAGCGCTGTATACCACCTGGCAGCCAACTTCAGATAAAGTCAAATTGGAAAGAGTTATCAACTGTAGAAAGATGAAAACAAGGAACAGCTAAGTGACAAAGTGGATAGAGCATAGATCCTGGAGTCAGGAGGACCTGAGTTCAAATCTGAACTCAGACATGTGCTAGCTGTGTGATCCTGGGCAAATCACTTATCTCAATTGCCCCCCCCCCCCCGTAAAATACAAATCTTTTCCAAAATTACAAAAAACCTCTGTTTCTTCACCTATAAAAAAAGGGGGGGGTGGATAATAATACTTCACGGAGGGCGATGTGGGTGGGTCAGCCTTGGAATCAGGAAGACCTAGGTTCAGGTCCTAACTTTGACACATATGAATTGTGAGACCACAGGCAGGTCATTTAATCTCTCAAGCAATTCTCTAAGTCTATAACTCATAAATAAGTGGCTGATCTATACTGGTAGAAGAAGTTTTTATTTTTGAACTTTCTCCTGTGATAGTTGGTATTTCAGATCAGAACAAAAAAAAATTTTTTGACAGCCATGTCATAGAGTTATAATCAGAAAAGTGTTTGATAAAATTTAAAGCATTATATCAATGTGATTCATTTTTAACATTTATATTTCATTGGACCTTTGACCTTTTCAATGTGGGTTTTTTCTCCATGAGTACAAACCGCAATCTGTACATTTTCATCTTTTGCGATTCTTGTCCATGTTCTTCCTAGATCCTCCACAAAGAATCCAGGGAGAAAATCCCCAAAGTCTCTAGGGAAGCAAGGTGGAAATCATTAAAATGTTGAGGAGACAACTTTCCCCTATGTGTCTGCCTTCTAAATTTTTTTCATCTTCTTTCCAGATTTCTTCCCAAAAAGTGTCTGGAACCATATATGTCCTCAAAGGAGAAAGGAAGAAAAAGGTTGTTTTTCTCCCAAGCCCTCACACCAACTCCTCCCCTCACACAGTCAAGCAGTGCTGTCAGCATCCTTTGTGCCAATGAAGAGCTTCCAATGCAAATGGTTCAGGCTTAAATCCTTTATTAAAGGATTAACTTATTAACTTGATCTGGAGAATTTTATTAAGTTCTTCTTAGAATTTCAGTACGCTTTCATCCTTTGCAACAATCATAAGCTGATGCATTGCAGAAAGAAGTAGTACTTTTGTGAATATGTGTTGGATTAGATGACAACTGATGCTCCTTCCAACCTGAAGCTCTGTGATCCTGTGATTTCTTGAATGAATAAATGAAAATGCATTTATTAAGACTTATTACCATGTGCTGAGCACTCTGCAAAGTGCCGGGGATATAGACAGGAAAGTTAGACAGTCCCTAATCACACAGCATTCACATTCCAACTAATAGAGACAACCCGTATGAGGAAGTTCAGCTGCCCAAGCACCTTTCCGTTCTAAGGCCTTATGGGTCTAAGCAGATATTCCTTGTTACTGGGAAGTCAGCTCAGCTTCTGGCATATGTTTAAATGGTATGGCATGTAATGACTGAAGATAAAGGGAACAATAACACAAGTAAGGAAAAAGAGTTAACAAGTTCATCAACATTTTACTTCTAAGTCTATTACCATGGAGAATCATTTATTAAACTATAACTTGATTTAAAAGGTCACTGTGTAAAAATATGTCTAAATGCTTGCTCCAAAATACAAAACATTTGAAATTCAAACATACTTTTGAATATTCACTTACAAACTCAAATATTTACTCAGAAGGCATTTGTATTTTAATGAAGCAGGAAGAGTTTAGTACAAAACAAAACAAAAAGTTACAATTGATCATTAAGGTGTAAATATGTCTCCAGTTAAGCATTATTTTCATTGCTGAATATTATGACAATTCACCAGGGAGTTTCAAAATTCCTAGGAATAAGGAAGGAGGCTGAGGACTCATGAGAAGGTTTCCATAGAAACATCACAGCATAATATGATATAGTGAGAAGAGCACTGGATCAAAAATCAGAGGACCTAGTAATAATCATTAACTAGTTGACTTTAGGCAGATTGTGGTCATCTCTAGGCCTCAGTTTCCATGGTTGTAAAAGAGTGGGTTACATAGTACACAGATCCTTATCATTCCTTGAAATTCTGATTCTGTGAAATGCAGTAACAATAGAAGAAGGGTGATGTCATCTTTTTCCTCTAGCAATTAAATCATGAAGATATGGATGTCAGAGCATATTTTTGACCAACCATGGAAAACAGTCACATTAACTGCTGTGCAAATATTCAAATCCTATGAATGCAACATATGTGGTTGCAATTTATGTGTTGATTGACACTCCACTGGATCTCACTGGAAAATGCATAGTTTTAAAATTCTCAATGGGCAACTAGATGGCAAAGTGGATAGAGTATCCAATCTGGAGTCAGGAAGACTCATCTTCCTGAGTTCAAATCTGGCCTCAGACACTTACTAGGTGTGTGACCCTGAGCAAGGCACTAAACTCTGCCTCAGTTCCTCATCTGTAAAGTGAACTGGAGAAGCAAATGGCAAAGCACTCCAGTATCTTTGCCCCAAAAAAACCAAATGGGGTCATGAAGAGTCAAACACAACTGAATAACAACAAAAAAAATTCTCAGCACAGAGTGGGGAATGTCTTCCATCTTAAAATCACTTGTGGGTTCAGCAAGAACTAAACAGATATGGAGGAACATTCCTAGTCTATCTCATAGATAAAGCAATGGAGTTTACATCTACAAATATTTCATTTGTAAATATGCTTTCAGTAGATGAAAGGTATATATGTATGTGTGTGTGTGTGTGTGTATATATATATATATATATATACACACATGTATGCATACAAACCACATCCTCAAGAACCAAAAAAGATCATTTTGACTCATAAAGCCATAATCACTGTGAAAGAAGTGAGCCTTAGCAACTTCCTAGAAGGAAATACAATATGGTCTAATACTAATAAAATCTATGAAGCAATGGAATAGATAATTAGCAAATTAAATACAAAGACTGAAGCTTCAGCAAGAGGAAACATGAAGGTCCCTATACCATAGCAGCATTTGTAGAGAAATGAGGGTTATTTATACGAAACAATAATAGATCCATAATGCTGGTGTTATATTTATCTATATTTGTTATTTAAAAGGCATTTTTGTATACCAAGTAAGTATTAAATTAACTTGGAGAAAAGTTATCATTTTAATTGAAGAAAAAGAGGAAGGTGAAGAATTTCCACTTCAAGTCAACTGTAGTTAATGTTACCTAAAAATGCTATCCAATATCAAGTTTCCAATATTTGAAGATTTAAGGATATTTCAAACAAATATCTTGATCAAAAATGGTCATGTTAAATCTCCATAAGGTAGAATTATAATAGCATTTGATTCATGAAACTCTACCTGGTTTGGGACCAATTCCAAAATGGAGCCAAGCTACCTTTTATAACGAGATTACCTTGTTACATTTGTTTTGAGTAGTTCGTGTCCTAATAACTTTCTTTGCAAAGAAGGAACGTGTCTTACTTGAAATCTAAGCCTTTTATTTGTACAAAAGTAACTAGGACATGCTGAAATGGTACTTAAATGAAATTTTTGTAATGAAACATTATCATTAAAGTGATAGGACTCCTGATGTAAATGTGATTGCATTATATTACAGAGCACTGCATGTTGATTTACCAAAATTTTGTAATTTAATACATTAATACATTATCTATCTTGACTTTGCACTTGCAAAGATGTATAAGATTTAGAATGCTGAATTGTGGTTTTATTATACTCATTTTGAAATTTGAAAAGGTATCAGGAAAAAATAAAATTATTACCTGAATTTAAGAGCATCATGAAATTTAAAATAACAAGCAACAGTTTGCATCTTTTAAGCATTTCACATCATGGTTAATTCACTTATACAAAAATTGTCATGACTAAATCATGTTTCGATAGTTGTTATAGCATGATACATTAAATTATTTAATTGTAAAATTATTAATTGCATCTTTTTATTGTAGTAATTGGCCATGAACAAATGTGACATGAAAATCTGTAAATCATTTGATTCAATTTCCAGTCTGATTTGAAATATACACCCTAAGTACTTAACTGTCTTTATAATCCTCTGATGCTATTACCAAAGGAGGGGGGTGGAGGAGGGAACTTAACCACAACTAACCACTAAAGAAAATCACATTCAAACTTTTCATTTTGGGGAAAGTTTACTTCTGGTATCAAAAGACCAACTAGAATATTGAAAAACTATCCCAGAAAATGTTATGTTTTATTTAATAAAGACAAGTACTTCTACCAAGGTTTCCTATTTAAAAAAAAAAAAGTATGTATGTACACAAACCACAGAAATATGTTTACCAAGCTATTTTAAAAGGAGTAATTTTTTCTATTTAAAATATTTAGTTTGAGACTTTGGTAGTACATTTGTAAAAGTAACTCAAATCGATAAAGAAAAAAAGGGAAAATAACCTATTTGTACAAAAATATTTATAGCAGCTCCTTTTGTGGTGGCTAAGAATTGGAAGTTGAGGGGATGCCCATCAATTGAGGAATGACTGAACAAGTGTATGAACAAGGTACATGACTGTGATGGAATATTATTATGCTATAAGAAATTATGAGCAGGATGCTTTCGGGAAAGCCCAGACTTACATAAACTGATACAAAGTAAAGTGAGCAGAACCAAGAGACTATTGTGCAGGGTAACAGCAATATTGTATGATGATCAACTATGAATGACTTCATTATTCTCAGCAATACAGTGGTCTAAGACAATTCCAAAGGACTCATGAGGAAAAATGCTATCCACCTCCAGAGGAAGAACTGATAGAATCTGAATATAGACTGAAGCATATTATTTTTCATTTTCTTTATTTTTTGTGGGTTGGGTTTGTTTGTTTTGTTTTTGATCTGTGTCTTCTTTCACAATATGACCAATATGGAAATATGTTTTACATGATTGCACATGTATAACCTATATCAAATTGCCAAATTGCTTACCATCTCAGGGGGTGAGATGAGGGAAATAGGGAGAAAATTTGGAACTCAAAAAATTTTAGATGAAAATTAAAAATTGTCTTTGCATTTAATTGGGAAAAATAAAATATTATTTAAAAAATTAAAAAGTAATTCAAATTCTTTGAAGTTTGGGATCATTCTTTTGTCACAGGAGAGTGTTACAAAACTGAAATGATTTTTCAGCTAAACAAAATTAGTGAAAGTTGATATTTCATAAAAGCTGGTCATGTATAATTTACGTAAGTTGTACTTGTTCTGAAAAAAAATTTAATACTCTAATGATAAAATATTTCTAAGCAACAAAAATGAAATGCAGCTTTAACAAATACCATCACAACAAAAAGAGTTTTGTGTTTTAACTGTTGATCCAATAATAAGAAAATTTGGGGATGTAATAAAATTTTCAGAATCATAGAATTTTAAAATTGGAAGACACGTTAGTGGCCATCTGGTACAACCCAAGTCCAAAAAGTGGGTACCTCTCCCTCCCAAGACAACACACTGTATTTTTTAACTTAGGAAGTTTTTCCTGACATCAAGCCTAAGTTTGTCTTTTTGCAACATCCTGGTGTTGCTCTTGGTGCTCCGCATGGGACCAAAGAGAACATGTCTAACCCCTCTTCCACATGACATGTTGTCTTCCAATTCCTTGAAGAGAACTATTATAACACATCTGACTTTTCTATTATCAATATACACCTTCTATTATCTATATACACCTTCTATTATCTATATACACCTTCAATTGATCCTCATATTAATTACATAGACTCAAGACCCTTCCCCCTCCTGATTGCGCTCCTTTGGATACTCTCCAGTTTATCAATATATTTCTCAGTTTCTAAGAAACTGAAGTGCTCAGAGCTATAAACATAATCCCCTAGATGTAGTTAAGCCAACACATAGTGAACAGGGATGAACACTTTCCTTTTTCTAGAAGTTATACCATTTTATATTATCTTTTCAGAGTCAAACTGAAGTCCAACAAAAGAAAGTGGATATTCTTTACCATTCCTTGTAATGCAATTTAGCTGAGGACACTCTTGGGCTTCAGAACCATCTGGTTTATATATCCAGACTCCCAAAACTTTTTCTAATTATATGGTGGGACTATATAAGTTGAACCTAAACAAATGGAAGACTTTCCTTGGATTTCATGAATAGAAGAAGCTAGCCCATATTTTCTTCTTATTTCCCTTTCCAACCACTTCTACCAGAGACATTCAACCTTATTCAATGCAATATATATTTATCAAATCAAAGAAAGAAGAAAAGGATTCAAATACCAAAAAAAAAAAATTTATAGCAGCTCTGTTTACAATGGTGAAAAATTAGAAACTGAGGAGGTGCCCATCAACTGGGGAACTGCTGAATGTTACAGCATATGAATGTGATGGAATACCATCGTGCTCTAAGAAATAATGAAGGAATGGTTTCAGAGAAACATGGAAAGACTTCAGCAAAGTGAACAGAACCCATAAACCTATTTATACACTAACAACAATATGGTAAAGACAATCAGCTCTGAAAGTCTTGGGAAATCTCATCAGTACAATGATGAACCACGATTCCAAAGGATTCACGATCTCCACCTCCTTTCTCAAACCTTAAATTTGTCTCATGTATTTTAGATGGTAAATTCTTATACGGAAAGACTAGGTCTTGTTTTAGCTTTATTTTGATAGAGGGCCCACAGTACCACAGTCATAATGTAGGGTCTATGGGCACTCAGAAGAAGTATTTCTAATTTTTAATATCACCTCTTGATGAGAAAGCTAAATTTGAAGTCTATGATTTTTTTTCAGAAGTCTTCCATTCTCTGAGGAGGCCTAAAACAGAGTCATGAGCAGAAATGTAGCAAAGGAATCATCAGACTGTGTAGCAGGAAAAGTCTCATTAGGCTGTAGAGTAATCTCCCTTAGGGGAATACTGGAAACCTTATTGTTGTTTGAGTCATTTAAAAGTAGACTGGTCCAAGATCTCCAGAAAGCCAGAGAGAGCCATTCTACATGAACCGGTAATAAACAAGATGATCTCATCAGTCTTTTCCATCTGTAACTTCTATCAGGAAAGGTTATAGATGGTCAAAAGGTTGTTTTAGAAAGTGGTCAAGACACTGGAATGAACATCCCTGAGTTTACAAAGATATGACAGGATCTTTTGGGCTGTTGCTATTTTCTGTGTCTCCTCATGATCAAAAATCATCGTATTTAACACAAAGAAAAAAAGATAAAGTTTTTGAACAAAGAATGTCAGGCAATTTAGCATGTATCTTTAGTCTAAAGTTTAGCCAATCAAAATATCCATTTTTCAAAAGCAAGAAGAGAATGTACTCATTGCCATGCATTTCACCTAGCTAATCGCCAATTACATACTTTTTTGTGAACAAATGATGATTTTTAGAGTCAATCCACAAATGACTTCCAACTTAAGTTGTTCATCAGTATATGAAGATGACTGGAGTGATGAGATGACATTTCTTTCTAGGACTGCTGCTGTCCTGAAATGACAAACTCAAAAAGATTTTATACTCTCTGCTAATCTTTGTATTCCCAGTGGTTAGCACAGTACATGGCACATAGTAAACACTTACTTAATGCTTGTTAACTTGATATACATACATGAATTTGCTCACTCAACAGAAAAGAGAAAGGAGGCATTTTCTCTCTAATTCTTCTTCTCCTAAAAAAAAAAAGTTCAATATTCTGCCTTATACAGTAGAAGTTTTCAAAAGGGGAATTCCTTTGAAATAAAAAATGGGATCCACTCCAGGACTGTACATGCCTCTAATATGAAAACTTCTGACATCTGAAGAGTTAGGCCCGCCTACCCTGAATCATATCTAAGGAAATGCTTCTAACCTGGGTAAAAGATGGTCACATTTCAAGAGACTTTATGAGCTCATGAAAACTGTGTTGCTCTAGAAACTCTCATGGATTCACTACTAATGTGGGCATTAAACAACATTCAGAGAAAACTCAAAGTTCCTTCCCTCTTTCATGTGGCACCTTGGGTTTCCTTGATGAGCTCTGTACAGAGGTCCCAATGTAATGATTGAGTACAATGAAAACAGGGAGTAGATCTGTGATTCCAGTAGTACAGGGAACTCCTGGGCGAGGAAACTGGCCAGAAATGCAGGTCTTCATTTTGTAGTCTTTGAAAATTGCGTAGGCCAGAGAAATGGTTAATATATGTGAAAGAAGAGACTTAAACCCAGCTCTCTCTGATTTAAGGTCAGCTTTCTACCCACTACATCATACCATCTCTCTTAAATTATAACAAATACAGCAGAAAGCAGCTCAGGCTATTTCTTTCTCTCTCTGATTAAACTGCTGAGCTATGAGGATTCACTGAGTCTCACTTGATTTTTTGTGGATTTGGCATTTGCATACTCAGTTTTAAAATAAAGTTTATCTATATCTCTAATTTTGCAACTTTATGGAATTAAAAAAAAAAAAGAGTGTAGCATTTTTCCAATGGTAGGTGCTTAATAAAAGCTTGGGGAATATAACTGAAAAGGGGGTAGGAGTTGGGAGGAAGTACAGCAGCACATATCAACCAACCAAAAACCAAAGTGAAATTTGGTCTTCCAGTCTGTCTTATAAGGGCCATGTTGGTAAGCTACACAGCCATGCCTAATATACCCAGCCACCCTCTCACTCAGAGTCAGAAGCAGACTCAAGAACAGTACAACCCCAGGACATGGGTGACAAAATGAAGGAAGACTATCTTTGGTTCTACTTGCTCCACAGAAATTAGAACTCCCTGCAAGCACAGCACTGTTTCCAAAGCTTCTGTGAACATTGGTTTTCCTCACTTCACTATTCCAGTTGGTCTATAGTGCTTCCCAGATCTTCCTCTCCCCCCAGTCCCTTACTTTTCACAGTAGGTATACATTAGACTAGTGGGTAAAACTTGTCAATTGAACATACAGGTTGGGGGAGGGGAAGTAAAAGAAAGAAGAGGGATGGTGATAGGAGAATGCTCATTTTCCTTTCTTTTTTCCCCCGCATTTCATCAACCCTACCTTCCCAGGGAAATGAGAACATCAATATGAAAATGTAGAGAACATTTTTTGGTGGGTGACAGTTGTTTGTAAATGTAAAGGCAAGAGATTTCCATTTAAGGAATTTAAGTGTGTTCCATGTGGCACATCCAGTACAGTGTCAAGTTTTTTGCCCCGATAAGGCCAGAGCAGGAAGTCATGAGAGGTCAGGAAGGAAGTACTATCAAGCTTGGGAGCAGGGACAGAGTAGTAACAGGAGTTGTGCAGTCTCCTTTATTCAGCTGGGCAACAACTGCCTCATTTCTCGGAGATAAACAGACTTATGGGCCCCCACATCTCCACGTCTGTACTTTCCAATGTGCTCAAACAACACTGGAAGGTCAGAATAACCTTTAGCAGACTTTGGCAGGCTATTAAGCACAAGAAATTCTAATTTCTTCTAAATACACACTCTAAGATATGGGACAGAAATTGTTTATCACAATTCATTTGTACCACTTTTTGAAAGGAAATGATTTTAATACTAAGTTGGATGCATCATGCCACCAGCTGAAGCTAACGGGTTTCGTTTATACTGGAAGATTTCCAACTATCACCTGTTTCCCTTTTTCAGCTTCTTCTTATACCCCCACTGCCATCACCATGCACAGCCTGGTGGGAAAGTTACCATTGAGTTGACAACAGAGAAAGTTCTTATGTGTCTTAAGAGTAGCTAAATCCTATGATGATAAGATTTAGAACTAGAAGGAACATTAATGATAGCCAGCACCCCTATTTTACAAGGAGAAAACTAACACTCAGAGAGTTTAATTTCTCAAAGTTACACAAGTAATACATAATAAATCAAGAATCTGAAGGCAAATCCCTGCACTACTAATCCAGAACTCTCTTCCTGGTATCCTATCCTATCTTTCTTTGTAACCCAGTGGTCCATCCATTATTAGTCTTGTGGACTGCTTTGTGACTCTTATTATGTTCTGCAAAACAAACTAAAATGAATTACCCAAAGTCAAAAGAAGTAAAGAAAGGACTGCAGATGTGTCACATGGTTTCTAATGACATTTTTTAGCTAACAAACCAATCAGAGTTGGGATGTCTGAATAAGATATACAAACTCATGCCAATTCTCTTTCTTTTGTTTTTTTTTTGTTTGTTTGTTTGTTTCAATTCTCTTTCTTTTGGTGGGTTTTACTTTTAAGGGATAGACTTTTAAACCCTCTTAAAACCCTGAATTATTCTGATGGCCTGTTGAAAGCAGACACAAAAACTTGCCATAGGAAAAATAAAAATCTGCCAAACGTGCTTTTATTTCAGATTTGCAGAAAAGTAATGTGGAGAGAGACTGGGAAGGAAGTCCCTTAGAATAAGTTGGGGTGGCCAAACATTTTCATCCATCAAACAGTAGTACGTTAGGGGAGGAAAGCAGAAAATTACAATGTTTTGGCTGAATTCCATACCAAGTAAATATTGGAAAGTAATGGAAATTTTAAATTGCTCATGGGTAGGGCTCCCTTTTCATATGCTCCAGAACTAATCAAGATATTTTGGGAAGATGATTTGGGTCAGTGGATTCCAGATCAAGATACTAATACTTCATGAAAGATAGGCAACAGGGAGTAGTAGAAAGTATATTGGACTTGGAACTAGAGAATATAGATTTCAGTTCTTATTCTGTTACTTACTATTTGTGAGATCATGGGCAAGTCACCTACCCTCCCTGATACTTAGTTTTCTTATTTGTACAATAAGGGAGCTGGATAAGATGATATCTAAGGTTGGTTCCAGTTCTAGATACTAGGAGAAAATCAATTTCTGGAAATCTACACTGAATAACTCCAGCGTTTTCATGATTAATATTGCTGTACCTTTTTTATCTTCTTTTCAATCATCTCTCTAGAATTTTGCTCTCCTCCAATGTCTGTGCTATGATACTATGTACTATGTAAAATGCACTTAATATTCCACCCCCTTTCAAAGAGTTTAGTAATAACCTAATGGGGATCCCAATTGAAATAGATCTCCTGAATCAACAGTGGTCCTTTTTCCTCCATAATCAATAGACACTAAATGATAGCAAGTGAGGGTCCATTATACTTAGAACTATTTTCATAAGTGGTTCTATAAATATGTTATGAATATCCAAATGAACAAACTTCTGAGCCTTGGGAAAGTTTCTGTAATATGTTTCAAAATACATGGGACAGCTAGGTGGCACAATGGATAGAGAACTAGACCTAGTCAGGAAGACCTGAGCTCAAATTTGACCTCAGACGCTTATCTATGAAATGAGGATAATAACAACCTATAACCCAGGTTTGCTGTGAGGATCAAAGGAAATAATCATCATGAAGTGCTGAGCACAGTGCCTGGTACTATTGAAATGTTAGCTGCAAAGAGTTGGACAGAACTGAAAAAAATGACTGAACAACAAAAGTGTATATACCTACTCAGACTGGGAAAAGAAAGATCAAAAGCAGACAGTGGAGAGAAGAGTAGGAGGCCCAAGAAGGAATGAAGCACCAAAGAAAGAAAACTAGCAAAAAGTAGAGGTGACTCAATCTAGAACTCAGGTATAGGCTTTCATATCTCAAATAAGAGAGTGTATGAGTCTATTCAGGGGGCTGATGGGATATGAGGTCCCCAGACATTATACATGAAAGAAAGCAAAAGATTTTAGGGAAAATAATTTGTCCAACACTTCTTCAATTGTGTCTCTCCATATCAACCAAATCCTGTTTAAATCTTGTTGCCTATAGCTTTGTATTAATTCTGGTCATTTTTCTACTCACAGAAATCTTGGTCTAGAAGAATGAGCTGGGTCTCAAGCCTCAATGACCCAAGGAAAAAAATGTCAGCACTAAATACAACAGTATTTAATGGCTGACCATGGCATTTAAGTGGTCAAAATTAGTCTTTGAAGTCAACATTCCTTAGTAAGTAAAGCACATATTTTTTTGGTGTTACTTTCTTCAGCCTGTCTCCATTCCAACATGAGACCACAGGACCCTGAATCACAGTCCACCAGCACAATAAAAAAAAAAAATATATATATATATATATATATGTGTGTGTGTGTGTGTGTGTGTGTGTGTGGGTGTGTGGGTGGGTGTGTGGGTGTGTGTGTGTATGTGTGTATATGTATGTGTGTATGTATATATATATATGTATATATACTTAAAGTAATGAAATGTATGCAATCAACATTCTATTTTATTTTCCACACCAACTGAGAAGCAACATGGTGTAATAACTAGAAGACCAAACTCAAAACCAGGGAGACTTGGGTTTAAGTACTGCTTCTGACACATACTGACTGAGTGTGATCCTGAGCACAACATTCAACTTCCAGGCACTCTAGGTAACTCTCTGAGGCTATAAAATGTAGCAAAGGTACCAGCCTTTGGTAAAAGGTAATTTTGGTAAAAGGAATTTCCTTATCTGGGAATTGCTTATACTATTAAAATCATAGGTCTCGTCCTTGTCTCTATGGGAATCTGTATAGCACTTAGGTAGAACTCTTCTGAAGGTTCAGGGCACTATAAAAATGCTATAATTCTCAAAATAATGCAAATTCCAGTTGCACAAACATAAGAACAAAGCACTAGAAAGGCCTGTTAACTGACAATGTTTGAGCTGAAATCTGAATCCTAGGATGATACTAGGTTTCAAGATGACGAATGATAATTGCTAAGCCTGTTAGTCTCCACTAAATAGTTCTCCATCTTAAATATACAATCCTGCCATCGCTCTTCTAAAGTGCCCAAATGAACATACAACCATAAATGAAATAAGACTCTGTTCCTGTTTCTACTTTCAATTAGCCCTATCTGTTTCTACAGGTCCCAACACCTAAAGGCCATGAAGATCACTTAGGTACTATAACAGGTAGCTAGATGGCAGAGTATAGAGTGCAGAGCCTGAAATCAGGAAGACAAATTTAAATATGGTCTCAGATATTTACCATATCACCTTGGGCAAGTCATTTAACCTTTGTCTGTCTCAGTTTCCTCACCTGTAAAATAGGTCTAATAATAATACCTACATGACAATTCCATGCTGGACATGTCCAAAAAATATTTGTCTCATTCTGCCATGAGCCTTTCACCTCTCTATCATATAAATGTTATATATAGCTATATATAAGTGTTAGATACTATCATTATTATTATGAGGAAGTAGGTAGCATGTTTCATTATTAGTCCTTTGGAAATATAGTTGGTCATTATACTAATCAGATTCCCTCATTCTTTCCAAGTTGTTTGTCTTTACCATATCATTTTCATTGTACAAATTATTCTCCTGATTGTATTCACTCCAATCTGCATCAGCTCATACAAGTATTCCCAGGTTTCTCTGAAACCATCTCCTTCATTTTTTATAGCACAATTGTATTACATCATATATAACAGCTAGCTAACATTTATATAGCACTTACTATGTGCCAGGCACCATGCTAGGTGTATTATATTTATTATTTCATTTGATCTTTGTAACAACTCAGAGAGGTAGGTGCTATTGTTATCCTCATTTTACAGATGGAGAAACTGAGGCAGCCATTTGTTAAATGACTTGCTTAAGATCATACAGCTTGTAAGTGTCCAAGGTCAGATTTGAACTTAGGTCTTTCTGATAGTAGGCCTAGTGCACTGCACCACCTAGCTACATATATATATATATACACATATACATATATACATATATATACACACATATACATATATATATATATACACACATATCCATATTTTTGTACATATATATATGTGTAACAACTTATTCAACCCTTCCCCAACTGGTAGGTACCCCTTAAGATTACAGTTCTTTACTACCTCAGAAAGAGCTCCCATAAATATTTTTGTATATGCTTGGAGTCATTCTAAAGTGAAATGAACTGTCTCTGGATGTGGTGAGTGGTACATTCCCTCCAAGATTATCTCCAATTTATCCCATTTCTATTTTGTTTGTCGGTGCAATTAAGTGGCATGGTGGATAGAATGCTGAGCCTGGAGTCAGGAAGACTCATCTAACTGAATTCAAATCTGGTCTCAGACCCTTGCTAGCTATGTAACCCTGGGCAAGTCACTTATTCCTGTTTGCCTTAATTTTCTCATCTATAAAATGAGCTAGAGAAGAAAATGGCAAACTTTTCAAGTATCTCTGCCGAGAAAACCCCAAATGAGGTCACAAAGAGTTGGACACGACTGAAAATTTTGTTTGTACATAGTTGTTTGCATGTTGTTTCTGTCATTAGACTATAAGCTCCTTGAAAGCAAGGAGCTCTTTCTTTATATCCTAAGTGCTTAGCACAATAGGGCTAAGGGCAAAGGATAAAGGTAAATAGCAGGGTTTATTTAATTCTTGTTGATGATTTAAATTGACTAGTGGGTTATTCCTCAATAAAGATTTTTAAGCAAAGGCCAAAGATGTCTTGTTGGATATCTTGTAGACCCCAGGACCTATCCCAGGATTGATTGGATCTCAGGTACAAGGGATTCTTGTTCAGGTTGGATGACATGGCCTCTGAAATTCAATCGTATCCAACTCTTTGTGAACATTCATATTTATAAATAAATGTTACATATAGCTATATAAATGTTAGATATTATTATTATTATAAGGAAGTAGGCAGCATGTTTCATTATTAGTCTTTTGGAATTGTAGCTGATCATTATGCTAATCAGACTTCCTCATTCTTTCTAAGTCTTCTATGAATTGTTGTTCCCTCTATATTGCTATCTCCTATGACTCCAAATCTCATGCTCTTTCCCCTAGACCATGGCCTTTCACCAAAACAAAGAGAATTAACCTGCCCAGTAACTTTAATTGAAATGTTTTTCAATTGTGAATCTCAAAGTACTTATCTGTTAGTCCATATTTTAATTTCTTCATTCTGAAGGCATCAAACTAAGAGGAGTGATTAAATGATTTAAAATACATTTGGGATGGAGGTCAATTAAATAACACACTTAAACAATTTCCATATATACTTCCAAAGCACGGTAATTATCTTCAGATGTAATTCAAAGGTGGGGAGGTAATTACATTTAATAAACAATGATTCTCATTATAAGAAGACTCAAATATGGACAAGGGATTGTATTTTGGGGAACTCACTATTTGACAAAAATTGCTGGGAAAACTGGAAAGCAGCTTGGCAGAAACTAAGTATAAACGAACATCTTGCATCATATACCAAGAAAAGGTCAAAATGGGTACATGATTTAGATATTAAAAAGGGATACCATAAGCCAATTAAGGGAGCATGGAATAGTTTATCTGTCGTATCTATGGATAAGTGAAAAATTTATGACCAAACAAGAGAGCAAGCATTATAGGATATAGAATGGATAATTTTAATTACATTAGATTAATTACACATTGTGAAAATTGTGTAATTAAAAATTACACAAACAAAACCAATGCAGCCAATATTAGAAGGAAAGCAGAAACGGGGGAGGGGCAAATTATACAGCAAGTTTCTCTGATAGAGGCCTCATTTCTTAACTATATAGGGAACTAAGTCAAATTTGTAAGAATCTGAGTTATTCCCCAATTGATAAATGAGCAAATGGTACAAATAGGCAGTTTTCGGATGAAGAAAACAAAAATATCTATAGTCATATAAAAATGCACTAAATCACTATTGATTAGAGAAATGCAAATTAAAACAACTCTGAGGCACCACCTCACACCTATCAAGTTGGTTAATATGACAGAAAAGGAAAATGATCAATGTTGGAAGGGATGTGGGAAAATTGGGACATTAATGCACTGTTGGTGGATTTGTGAACTGACCCAACCATTCTGCAGAGGAATTTGAAATTATGCCCAAAGGGCCATAAAACCATGCATACCCGTTAACCCAGGAATACTATTACTAGGTCTGTATTCTAAAGAGAACAAAGGGGGGAAAAAGGAAAAGGAAGATAATCTATATGTGCAAACATATTTATAGCAGCTCTTTTTGTGGTGGCAAAGAATTGGAAATTGAGGGGGTGTCTAAACAAGTTGTGGTATATGATTGTGATAAAATAACTATTATGCTATAAGAAATGATAAGCAAATAAGAAATTATGAGCAGGAGGATTTCAGAAAAACCTGGAAAGACTTATATGAACTGATGCTAAGTGAAGTAAGCAGAACCAGGAGAACATTGTACGCAGTAATAGCAACATTGTATGATGATCAACTCAGCTCTTTGCAACAATACAATGATCTTAGACAATTCCAAAAGACACATAATGAAAAATGCTATCCACATTCAGAGAAAGAACTATGGAGTCTGAATGCAGATCAATGAATACTATTTTCACTTTTTCTTTGTTTCTTGTGGTTTTTGCCTTTTGTTCTGATTCTTTCACAACGTGACTAATGTGGAAATATGTTTAATATGATTGTACATGTATAACGTATATCAGATTGCTTGCTGTCTTAGGGAGGGGGAAGGAAAGAAAGGGACAAAAAAATTGGAACACGAAATCTTATAAAAGTGAATGTCAAAAATTTAAAAAAATTAAATAAATAAATGTTATTTTAAAGAAATGAAATGATGAGCAAGCTGGTTTCAGAAAAACCTGGAAAGGCTTATGTGAACTGATGCAAAATGAAGTGAACAGCACCAGGAAAACATTATATAGTAACAGCAATATTATACAATGTTCACCTGTGAATGACAGCTATTCTCATCAATACAATGATCCAAGACAATTCCAAAGGACTTACAATGAAAAATGCTATCCACCTCCAGAGAAAGAACTGAGAGAGTCTGAATGCAGTTTGAAATAAACTTTTTTTAACTTTATTTTTCTTGGAAGTTTTTTGTTCTGTTTTCTTTCACAACATGACTAATATGGAAATATGCTTTGCATTACTATATATTTATAATCTATATAAAATTGCTTGCCATCTCAGGGAGGCGGGGAGAGAAGGGAGGGAGAGAATTTAGAACTCAAAATTTTTCAAAACAAATGTTAAAAATTGTTTTTATATGTAATTAGAAAAAATAAAATTTTATTTAAAAGTGATACAATTAATTTCCACTAAAATCAGAAGAGTAGGAGATTCCCCCGGGATTTCTCGGCTGATCTCTGACTCTTTCTTGTGTAGCAGGCATGGATTGGATAAGGCAGTCTTTGTTGCCCCTTCTGCTCTTAAGATTCTGTGATTCTCTGATAGTTTGACCTGATATAAGTTTCTCAGAAACCACATTAACCTATGAAAAGTATTATTTCATCCTTAACATTTAGACTTCAACCTTAAAACTTAGGTGCTTTATGATAGTTTTTATCATTAGCTATTTATGAAATTTATTTTTTTCTGCTGAAGATTTTAAAAAATCTTGGGGACAAATAAAATAAATGTTAACATGTACACACAAAGTACTTCGTCTTTGATAACATGAACAAATACGTATCACTATCTTAGCATTTTTTTAAAAAATGAAAATTCTTTATTTTTATATGTAATATGTAACTTGTTATATGTAACTGTTGAACAGATATTTATTAAATACCCATTATGTGTAGGGCATCTTACTGAAAGGTCCTTCACAGTTTATTTGAATGAGAAAGCTGATACCCAGAGAACTTAAGTAATGTTAGATCTGAAAAGATCTAACTAATTTAGATCAGCTCATGTGATACCCTCATGAGAAGGGTCTCATTTTACAAATGAGGAAACTGAGACTCAGAAACATGTGCAGTGTTTAGTTAGTAAGTAGTAGTTAGTAAGTCCTTAATAAATACTTATTGATCTAGTGATTGATTATATATATGTAACTACGATATAAATTAGCATTTTAAAAAATACCATTAGGAAGCTACAAAGAGTTATAGGAGACAAACTAAAATCATAGGGCTGAACTGGGAAGGAGTTAAGCTGTTAAAATAATTCTTGATATTTAAGTAAAGCTTTTTTCCTGACAACATAATACAGCAATAAGTGACACCCATTGCTTGGCTGCTTTCTGCCCGTTTCTCCATCCAAACAAAGCTGTATTCAAAATAAGGATAAACATATCCATGCTAATTTTATATAAGACTCTTCCTTGTATAGTAACCTAAGCAATTTTCCTCACGTAGCAAAGCATGGGTTTCTTTGATCTCTTCCTGCCATCTTGGGTGTAATTAAAATTGCTAGTTTTACATCTTTTGTTCTGGCATATGTTTGTTGTGGGTGATAGATCATTTTGTTGATAATCTTGGTCTTTATCTATATTTTTGCCAGATGTCAACCACTGCTTTTGCTGTTAATGGTAGTCCAAAAGGAGACAGTGAGGGTTACAACAGATAACAAATACCGCTCCTAAGTGAAAAAGTTAACTCGAGAAGAAAAGCTTTAGGAGGAAAGAACTTGGGCCTCTCTTTTGGACTTGTTTTTATCACACAGCAAAGTGTCAGATACATGAAAGTACTTTAGAAATTATAGCAGTATGCTTAAACTGTCTGAGCTTCAGTTTCATCTGAAAAATTGATGTAATATTTGTGTAATCCACTCAAAGTGATCCTCTGGAGAAAGTATTTTGTAAAGCTTAACCACACTGTAGAAAGTAGAACTTCTTATCAAAGGATATTTTGGGTTCCCTTAACTTTTAAAACATTGATTTTTTTTGTTTTTATATCATCTTCGTTTTGAATATACTACTTTCTCTTCCTCTATGTTGAAAGCCATCCCTTTTAACAAACAAAAAAAAAAAAGAGGGAAAGAAAAACTAACCAACATACCACCTGAGTCTGATAATATATGCAATAGTCCACATTTGCAAAGTGAGGAGAGTGGTGCATTTTCTCAACTCTTATATGAGACCGAGCTTGGTCATTAAATTACAGAATCTTGCACAATTTTTGTTATTGCTGCTATTTTCTATTTTCATTATTGTATTGTCTATATTATTTTCCTAGTTCTGCTTATTTGACTCTGCATCAGTTCATCTAAGTCTTCCTGTGTATTTCTGAATTCTTCATATTCATCACTTTTTATGCTTCAGCAACGTTTCATTACAGGCACGTACACCATTTCTTCAGCCTTCCCTAACTTTATGCATATCTACTTTGTCTACAATTCTTCTTTACCAGAAAGGGCTACTATGAATATTTTGTTGTATGCCGGGGTAGATTCTCCTTTGTTCTCTTTTCTCTATTCTGGGCCCTCATTTTTTTTCTTTTTTTGAGACATTCAGAACTCAATAACAAATTGAATTCTGCATTAGGTTCTAAGGCCTGACACTGACCTGACATTTACCTTAACTTTCAAAGGTAGTGTTATGGGTGATTGGGGTAGGGATGAGGGGAATGGGGCATAGATGTGATCCTTTTCTTGATCTTCCCAATTCCTCTTGCAGTTGGAATCTCCCAAAACTATTCTGTCTACCATTCTAAATTGGGAAAAAAAAAACCTGTTCAATTGACAAATTCTATTTGATTAATGGGGTCAATAAATCAATACAAAGTAGTAACTGAGTACAGATCTCATAGAGTAGTGTTTTGGTAGGGCCTATGAAGGATGCAGAGATAGACTGTACAGGACATAGGATCAAGAGGTGGTAGGGACCTTAGGGAACATTTAATCTGTTCACTTTACAGATGAAAAAACTGTGACCCAATATTGCCCTTGTCTTCAAAGACCTTACAATTTCGATGGAAAATCAGAATAGGGCAGTTAGAGCCAAGAGGTTGAATTGTAAGAAACAATACAATAAGCATCCTCCCCACCAAAAAAGAAATCTCCTCCAAATAGATCTAGAAAGTTCACCAGACTAAATTCTAATAGGGAAATCAAGAAAAAGAATAGTTCTTTTGTTCAGCCCAGGTTGGCCTACTGAGATAGAGGTTTGTGGACACTGTGGATGGGATCCAGGAGGAACATTCAGACCGAAACTGAGTTCCCACAGGTACAAATGGGCAGCTTTGTCATTTACTACCCAGTTCTGAGTTATGGGAAGGGTGGCATTCTTGGGCAGGTAGACCTAGGGGAGTGTACCTAGAGAGGATCAAGCTCAGAAGTAAGCAGTAGTAATGATGTGGCTCAGACCCTAAAAGAGATTAGGGTGTCCATTCCAGAATTTAGCCCAGTCTTCATTGGAATAACCAAGACACAATTCCCAACAAAAGGGGAGCCTAAAATTCTATCACTCTGAACCCAACACAGCTTTCTAACCAGCTAATAAGGTTTGAGTCCAGCAATACTGTAGGCCCAAAACCAAGTCAGAGATTTGTAGAGTTCAAATAAGGGAAGCAGAACTTTGCACTAAATTAGACCACTTTGAAAGGACTAAAAGCTTGCAGGTCCCCAGCCTGAGCTGTCCCAGAAATCCTGGAGTAACACAACACTCATTCTCTTCCAAGAAAGCAGCAAAGAAAACCAGCCTAGATATTTCCTCCTGAAATTTGCAGTCTGACCCTAATATAAATCTTGGAGACAGGAAACAGGCTGGAAGAACGAGTAAAAAAAAATCCAACAACAAAAAGCTATTAGATGATAAGAACACTAAAGATGCAAACTGAGAAGAAGAGAATGACCCTAAAACATCGGTTCAAAGACAAAAACAGCTTGAGCACAAATGCAATTAAAATTCCAGAAAAAAATGAACAAGAATTTAAAAGAATTAAGAGTTTTTAATAAATAAATGAGAACATTGGAGGAGAAAAAATGGGGAAATAAATGAGAGCTATGGAAGAAAGAATTGGAAAGGGAATTAACATCTTGGCATAAGAGATGCAAAACTTTGCCCAAGAAAATAACTCCCCCAAAATGAGAATGTGTTGAATAGAAGCCAATGACTCTATGAAGCAGCAAGAAATATTAAAACTAAGTCAAAAGATTTTTCCTAAATGGAAATAGAATGAATCCAATCACCTTCTGAAAGAAATACCCAAATGAAAATTCCCAGAAACATAATAGCCAAAACTCAGAGCTTCTAGGTAGAAGAAAAAGCACTACAAGTAACCAAAAAGAAAGAATTTAGGTACTGAGGAGCCATAGTCAAGATCACATATGATTGAGCAGGTACCTCTATAAAAGAAAGGAGAGCTCAGAATATGATATTCCAGAAGGCATAGGATAGAGATTTACAACCAAGAACAACTTGCTCAGAAAAACTGAGTATATTGTAATTTACCTTACCTTTCACAGAAGAGAGGTAAGGGACTACTAGAACAGAATATTACACATACTATCATATGGGGTCCTTATATCAGATGTTTTTGTTTTTGTTTGGACCTGGAGTCAGGAAAACTTGAGTTCAAACCCAGCTTCAGACATTTACTAGTGGAATGATCATGAGCAATTCACTTAATCTTTGCCTGCCTTGGTTTCCTTATCTGGAAAATATGGATAATAATGGCACCTACCTCCCAGGGTAAAGATTTTTGTGAAAATAAAATGAGATAATATTTATAAATAAAGTGTAATATGAATGATTGCTATTACCATTATTACTATTTATCGCAAGAGTGTTCACTCTGCAGTGGGAGTTGAAATGACTATGATATGAAACCAAAGGACTTGAATAAAACTTTTTTTTAATCAGAGAAACTGTGTATGTGTGTATGTGTGTGTGTGTGTGTGTGTGTTAGAGAGAGAGAGAGAGAGAGAGAGAGAGAGATGAAATTTTAAAGTGGAGAAATGGAGACACTTCGGTTTATATGAGTTTAGTCTTAGCAAACAGGACCTTATTGGATTATCCATTAAGAATGAATAGATGAAGTTAGCATAGGAGTAGCATAGGGGTGAGACCTGAAAAAAGTAAGGACTTGAGAAACATAGGAAAGGTCTGAAACAGTGCCTGCCAGGAATTGGAGTCAACCATAAATTAGTAAGAGAATTGCCAGCAACAACAAAGCCTAGGCAAAGTTTAGATAGCATAAAGTTGTAGTAAAGCAAACAGTTAGGGTTATACTACTTTCCCCAGCAATTCCAGACAGCTCAGGTTTGGGATGGGAAAAAAAAAAAGATTGGGGGAGGGGATAGTTGTATTTACTCATGGTTAAGAATTAGCAAAGCAGATATAGAAGAAGAGAAAGGCCTTGGAAGGGAAGAAAAGATTCTAGGAGTTGTGAGGTTCTAGTGAGAGAAAAAATAATCTTAGGGTCATGTATTTTCTACAACTCTGTCTTTAATGATTATAGTTAAGGAAGAGAAATAGACATATGAGCATTAAAACTCATTATTATTCATTTCATATTATTACCAGAGTAGATTTTTATTTTGGGAAAAAAAAGAGCTAAAATTAATGCAACATTAAAAAGAAAGAAAGAAAGGGAAAAAAAGAATTCAAAGGAACCACTTAACATTTGTTTTCTCACTTTAAAAATTTGAACATAAATGCGATATGATCTAGTGAAAGGTGTACTTTGGCATCAGAAAAAACATAGGTTTAAGTCTACATCTGACACTATGATATATGTGACCACAAACAAGTCATTTGACCTCTCTGAGCCTCAGTTTTCTCATCTCAGAGAAGATAATAGCTATAATACCTTCATCTCAGAGAGCTGTTGCCCTAAGGATCAAATGAGGCAATAGACATAAGGTGTCAGACATAAATGCTAGTTGGATGAATGAATGAAATGTTTTACAAAGCACCACTGTCAACTATTATTAAACAAATTGTAATGGTGATACCAGAATTAAAAGATGTTAGGAAGATCACATTTGGAGGGTGGAATTTTTGGTTCTTTAATTATTATGAATGAAAACAGTTTTAGAAAAGTTATGAATATCAACAAAACCTATAAGGAAGACATAGAAAGAGAAGTTCTACTCAAAATAACTACAGAATATATGTAACATTTGGGAGTCCTACCAGGTTACAAAAAAAGAACTTTATGAATTCAGCTACAAAACACTCTTTAGAAAATATAGGCCTAAATAAGTGGAGAAATATTAATTGTTCATAGATAGACTGAGCCAATATAAGAAAAATGACAATATTACCTAAATTAATTTACTTGTTCAGTTCCATACCAAATTACCAAAGAAATACTTTAAAAGACAAGAGAAAATAGTAGCAAAAATCATCTGAAGGAACCAACGGTCAAGAATCTCAAGAGAAATAATGATTTTTTTTTCCTGTAAAAAAGTAGACTAAGAAGCTTGACTTGATGCTGAGTCACCTCAATTCAATACTATTAAATGTTTTGTTGTTCAGTCTTGTCTGACTCTTCATGACTCCATTTGGGGTTCTCTTGGCAGAGATACTGGAATGGTTTGCTATTTCCTTCTCCAGCTCATTTTGCAGATGAAAAAACTGAGGCAAAACTAAGGACTTGCCCAGGTAGATTTGAACTCAGGAAGATAAGTCTTCCTGACTCTAGGCCCAGCACTCTATTCACTGTACCACCTAGCTGCCCAAATTAAATGTTTAGTAAACAGTTAATTAAATTGAACCTTTGTCTTCTGGTTTCTATGGTTTTTCCTTCAAATACAAAAAGAACTCAACAGATTTATTTCTAGTATAGAATATCTTCATAAATAATTAGGGTTTTGTTCCTTTAAAAAGGTAAAAGGAAAAATCTTTTTGATTGCTTTGGAAACATTTGATCGATTTCACGGAATCATTTTCTTGGACTGTAAAATTAAACTAATAAAGGTTCTTATTTAGTATCAAAATTAGTATGCTACAGGGGAAAGGATACTAGATCCTGAGTCAGAAGTCCTACTCATGTATCATTGGACAAGAAACTTAACATTTCTGGATCTCAGGTTCTTCATCAATAAAATGAGTGTATTGAGGCTGTATTGGGGCAGCTAGGTGATGCAGTGGATAGAGCACCGGCCCTGGAGTCAGGAAGACCTGAGTTCAAATATGACCTCAGACACATAACACTTACTAGCTGTGTTACCCTGGGCAAGTCACTTAACCCCAATTGCCTCACCAAACAAATAAACAAACAAATAAATAAAATTGGTGTATTAGATTAGATGGTCTCTAAGGTTGCTTCTAATTTCATACCCCAATGATGTGTGTTTACTCCAACTGACCTGTGTCAAGAATTGATTCACAGATTCTCTAGGTTGTCAGAGTTTAATGTGGTGTCTTGCACATAGTAGGTACTTAATAGACATTTGTTGACTAAATGATGTTCCAGTTCTTTTAATGTTAAAGAAAAAATGTAAAACTTTATACAAGGGTTTCTCAAAAATTAATATTGGGCCTTCATCCTTAAAAAGCATAGAATATTACAAATTTGAAGCAGTTAAACTCCATTATCAGAATATGTAAGCTATATCATGAATGTACCTCTGTGTGTTAACTCATTTGACCTACAAGAATAGCATGACATTCTTTAAGGCTCTAGACTGAGTTCAAGGGCTACAGTTCTCATGGGCCACTGTGACATTCCTCTTCTATTACGGAGAAAAATATTCCAACTTCCCTAGAAACGGGCTTTGTTTTTTAAATGATGATGTTATCTCCAGTTGGTTTTTTTCTATTTTCATTAAATCTGTGTATTTTGGAAGAATATTTTAAGTTTTATCAAAAGCCCTTTGCCTTCAAAGTGTTTCCCCACACTAACTGGCAGCCTCTCACAATGTCCCTGGCTGTAGCAAAGTGTGATTATGTCTCTTATTCTGGGGAGAAGTAGTATACTCAGAAGTTAAATCTGTCTTAACTAACTTTATATGTCAAGTCAAGAACAGACCTAGAAACATAATTAAAGTTCTTGCCATAGCTCAATTTTCTCTTCTGTCAAATGACAGACTGAGATTAAATTATCTCTAAGGTCCCTTCCAGTTTTATGACCTATGATTCTAGTTCTGCTGCCCAGTCCATTAGGTTTCACTGCAGAATAAGGTAATCATTGCTTTGGTCTGATGTATGCTTAAAGACAGTGAAGATGTTAACACTTTTATGAGCAGCTTCCTTGCTAGAGTTCTATATGAAAACCATTTCACATGGGAATAATAGTTATATGTTTCCTTGAGTTTCCTTGGGCTTTCTTGAGATCAATACTTCCTGATTAGACATACCCCAGTTGTAATCCCCTATACATAAATATATACACATATGTGTATGCGCATACAAGTTGGCTTCATTTTGGGTGAAAGGTTGAGTTAAGGGTGAGCTGCCCCTTTGTGCCAGACTATATGGGTTTGGGCCACACAGGAAAGACATTGCACTTATAATCAGAAGACCTGGATCAAGTCTTGGTTCCTTCACTTACAAAACATGTAACCCTGAGTAAAGCATTTAACTTCTCAGTTTTAGTTTTCTCATCTGAAAAATGTGGATAAAAATACTTATACAATCTTACATATTTCACAAGGTCAGGAGAGTTGGGTTCAAATTGAACTTTAGTCAGATATTGACTGTGTGACCCAGGGCAAGTCATTTAATCCCACAGGGTCTTAGTTTCCTCATCTGTGAAAAAGGAGGCTATACTCAAAGATCTCTAAGGTCCCTTTCAGTTCTAACTCTATGATCCTGTGATAAGCAAGCACTCTGCCACAGAAGCTAAGAAAAGAAAGAATTTTAAGAAGGTGGGAATGGACCAAGTATCCAAATAGTCAAGTTCTCTTGTCAAGTATGACAAAGCCTTGGAAAAGACCCATTACAGTTGTCAATATCATTGATGATCTTTGAAGATAACAATTTTAATAAAAATAATAGTGATGAATCAGAATGGCCAGGCTGACCAAAAAAAGGAAAGTGGCAAATCAGAGGAATGTTGGAGAAATGGCCACACTGAAATACTGTTTGTGAAGCTGCTCTAGAAAGGAATTTGCAATTATGCCCAAAAAGTTACTAAAGTGTTCATACCTTTTTACTCTGCAATAGCACTATAGCCCAAAGAAAGAGAGAGGAAAAGGTGCTATCTATACAAAATTATTTAGAGCATTTTTTTGTGGTAGCAAAGAACTAGAAACTAAGGGAGGACCCATTAAATAGGGAATGGCTGAACAAATTATGGTATATGGATGTAATGGAATGCTATTGTGTTCTAAGAAACTAAAGAAAGCAGTGGTTTTAGAGAAACCTAAGAAGATTTGTATAAACTGATACAGCATGAACAGAACCAGTAAAAAAATTTCTACTATAACAACACTGTAAAAATGAACAATTTTGAAAGGCTTAAGAATTCTGATCAACATAATGATCAACTATGAGTCAAGAAGACCAACGATGAAAAATACAAACCACCTCTTGACAGAGAGGTAATGGACTAAATATGCAGAATGAAACACACATTTTTGGACATGGCCAACATGGGAATTTGTTTTGCCTGACTATTTGTTACAAGCATTTTGTTTTTCTTTTTCTTTTCCAATAAGGGAATAGGTGGGAGGGGGGGAAAATAAATGCTTGCTAATATGAAAAACAGTAAAGTTAAAAAGTTGTGAGAGTGAGTAGATGGGTAAAAAATGAAGGTAGACATTGGAGAGGCAAGAAGAGTTATCTTTACTTTTATGCGCTCAGACAATCAAACAAGCACAGGCACTGTGATCAAGTATGACTCCTTTGTACTTTGCATTTTTCACCAGGTAAAAATAAAGGCTGTCCTATATGTGTTAAAAAAGAAAGAAAGAAAGAAAGAAAGAAAGAAAGAAAGGAAGGAAGAAAGAAAGAAAGAAAGAAAGAAAGAAAGAAAGAAAGAAAGAAAGAAAGAAAGAAAGAAAGAAAGAAAGAAAGAAAGAAAGAAAGAAAGAAAGAAAGAAAGAAAGAAAGAAAGGAAGGAAGAAAGAAAGAAAGAAAGAAAGAAAGAAAGAAAGAAAGGAAGAAAGAAAGAAAGAAAGAAAGAAATGAAGGTAAATTAAAAGTCTGGCCATAAAGGGAAGGAGAGAAGAGATAAGAAGTGGCTAGTTCACCATGTGGTTGTGCTTGTGAGTAGCAGAAGTAGAATGGAGATGAAAATCATTGTTGTTGAATAAGTAGAGGAACTGTGAAGCCATAGTTTTGGGAAATTTAACAGTATAGATGCCATTGTTAAGATAATAATAGGGCAGTAATAATAATAATAGACTCTATATAGCAACTACTATGTGTGCCAGGCACTGTGCTAAGTGCTTTACAAATTTTGACTCATTTGATCCTTCCAACAATCCTGGGAGAGAGATGTCAGAGGAGGACTATAAAGCAGTTTAGAGAATGATGGAAGGAATTCTAAGAGGTCACTAAGGAAAAGGATAAGAAGTGAATGGTATAAGTGAATGACAAGAATTTCAGAAGAGGAGGGATCATTTAAAAAATAATAATAATAGCCCGGAGGCATCAGTGGGTGACTAAAAGCATGTTGACCCTTACAGCTCATTCGTTGAGTTGGGACAATAGAAGCAGTGTTCATTGCTGAGAGTTTTGAGAACTAAATTTCAATTACAGATGAGGAGGGGGAGAAATTAAAGATGAGGAGGTCAAAGGAACAGCTTTCAGAAAATGGGATTGCAAAGGAACTTTATTCACAGTAGAGCTGATCCATCAAAAAGTACAGGTGGGGAGGTGGGAAGGGGATTAGGAAAGAGCTTAATAGTGAATGAACTGGGGCAGCTAGCCAGTGGATAGAGCACCCACCCTGGAGTCAGAAGGACCTGAGTTCATGTCAGACCTCAGACACTTACTATCTGTATGACCCTGGATAAGCCACTTAACCCCAATTGCCTCAAAAAAAAAAAAAGAGTAAAAGAGCTGTGGAAAGGAAAGGACCAAGTTGACTGAGATTATTGGATCAGGTTTAATATTAGAAAGGACCTTAGTAACCATTAAGTTCAACTCTCTCATCTTGCAGATGAGGAAACGGATTAAGTGATTTATCCATTTTGGAGAGTGCCCAGGCTGGCCAACCTTCATTCCCCTCCTGGCTCTTGCTTTTGTCTTTCTCAAAGGTGGCATCATGCCTCAGCTCAAGTCTCATCCTGGAACTTCCTTCAGTGCTTGGGATCTCCTTACTCTGGAACATCCATCAACCTCTGTACCAGGGAAAATCCCTTAGCCATGCCAGCCCCCTTCTCCCATTGGTGAGTTCCCTCCAGGGTCTCCATTTTGGGGAGGGGCCCAGGCCAGCTAACTTTCATTTCTCTTCTAGCTAATGGAATGGTAGAAGTAAGGGGAAAAGTTACCGAGCAGACAAGTAATCATATTGGAAGAATTTGTTGAATAGCATAGCCCCAAGGTTTCAGGTGTCTTGATGCTTTACAATTTGCTTTCTCCCTCCCCCAGCCTCTTTTCTGGGCTAGCATAGATGATAAGAGCAGCATCTGAATGGGAAGGCAGGGAGAACAGGAGAGAGATGCTACTCGAAGAATCTAGAACAACTTGGATTTTCAGGTATGAGTAAACAGTTATCCTTTCTTGACAGTGTCACTAGAATAGCAAATGAGAAAAATAATAGGGTATCCCTGGACTTCAGCAAAGGTATCCTAGCGGATAAAGTTGGGTACTAGATGATAAGATGACTGGATGAATTCAGATATGGTATCAAAATTAGATTCAAATATTAATAATTAATGAATAAATGTCAACCTGGAAGATGCTTCCAATGAAGCCCCCTAAAATCTGTCTTCTTCTTGGGTCAACATTTTTATCAAAATATTGGATTAAAAAGTACCTAGTATCTATATAGTGCTTTAAAGTTTACAAAGTGCTTCATTAATATTAATAATAAATAATAATAGCTAACATTTATATAGAACCTGTTATGTGCCGGGCACTGTGTTAACCACAAACATTATCTCATTTGATCCTTACAACAACCCTGGGAGGTAGGTGCTATTATCATCTCCATTTTACATTGAAGACACTGACGCAGAGGTGAAATGACTTGCCCAGGGTCACACAGCTAGTAAGTATCTGAGGCCAGATTTCAGCTGAGGTCTTCTTGGCTCTAGAAAGCTATCTTCCAATGCTCTATCTGCAGCACCATCTGATCCTCACAACAACCCTGTGAGATAGGTACTATTAATATCCCCATTTTACAGATGAGGAAACTGAGATTAAGAATGGTTAAGGGGCAGCTAGGTGGTGCAATAGATATAGCTCTGGCCTTGGAGTCAGGGGGAACTGGTTCAAATCTGGCCTCAGACATCTGACACTTAACTAGTTGCATGACCCTGGGCAAGTCACTTAACCCCATTGCCTCACCAAAAAGAAAAAAAACAAACAAACAGATAATACATTGTTTAAAAAAAAAGAAGACCCTGTATTCAAATCTCATCTCTCACATTTATTAATTGTTTGGCCTGGGGCAAATCACTTAACCTCTCTAAGCCTCAGTTTCCTTATTTGTAAAATGGGGATAATAATACTTGTAATACCTAACTCACTAGATTGCTGTAGAGAAGGCCCCTTGCAAGCCTTAAAGGAATATATAAATGTGAGTTGTCATTATTATTATTATGTAGCTGTACCATAGTTTGTGTGGACTTAACCTTTACGGTCCCTTCTTTTGAATCTATGCTTCTATGTGCAAAGAACATGAAGTGTTTTAATGTTCAGATTATTATTCCACATCACCACCCCACAATGTTTTGTTCGAATGCTAGAAGCATAACATCCTGAATAAGGAAGGTTTTATAGTTTGTTCTCTGCCTCTGTGCTCCACAACTGAAATATTATGTTCAGTTCCTGGAACCACATCTTAAGAACATTGCCCAACTGCAGGAAGAGAGTAAAAGGTCATATGTGGACCAGCCGAAGGCACTAGGTATGGTTAACCGGAAGATGAAAGACAGGGGACACAAAATCAATGTCTTCAAGTATTTGATGGGCTATCAAAGGAAAGAATGATTAGATCTGTTCTGTTGGTCCCAGAGGGTAGAATTAGAAGAAGGAGAAGTAAATTGAGGTTTGAGAAAAACTAGTAGCACTGAGAGGGAGCTGCAGAGAGACAGATTTCAGCTCAATATGAGGGAAAAAACAATCAACTGTCCAAAAGAGAAACTGATAACTTCTGGAGGTAGCCAGCTCCTATATTTTGCAAATGAGTAAATGCGTGCCTGAGAGGTAAAAGGACTTGGCCAAAGTAAGGTAAATAAGTAGCAGAACCAGGTTTTCCACCTAAGATCCCAGATTCCAACTTTAGTTCTCAATCTCAAAACAAAAAAAGTTTCTAAGAGTCACAAAACATCTAAGAAAGTTATAACTTTATATTCATTATCACTCCATACTCCTAGTCTATTCTTTTCAATTCAGCAAGTATTTATTAAACACCTACTATGTGCTAGTTACTGTTCTAAGTGCTGGGGATAGAGAGGGGAAAAAACTACAATTTCTGCCCAATATGGGCTAGGTTACTAATTCACCAAAAAAAATATTAAAATAACTAGAGGAAGGCCTTCAGCATATTGATTGATTCAGTCCTCTATGGAAAATCTGTGGAAGGACATGGACAAGAAGAGTCTAAGATAAAATTTGGATATGTAGTAATCTGTAGGAATGGAAGTAGCCCTGAGATCATGTAAACATCTCAGCATTAAAAGGAGCACCATAAAGCTGGCCATTGTGAGGAATATCCAGGAAATTTCTAATTTGGGGGGTTGCTTTGGGGCTGCTTCCATGTGAGAGGTTGTTTTCTATCCGTCATTTACTTATGGAAACATTTCTTTTTTATATATGTTATTTTTTTCCAATTGCATGTAAAAACAATTTTTAAGATTCATTTAAAAAAAAAGATTCATTTTTTAAATAATGAGTTCCAAATTCTCTCCCTCCCCTCTCCCCTCTCCCCTCTCTGAGATGGCAAGCAATTTGATATAGCTTATACATGTCCAGTCATGCAAAACATATTTCCATATTAGTCATGTTGTGAAAGAAAACACAGACAAAAAAAAGGAAAGAAAGTAAAAAAGTATGCTTTGATCTGCATTCAGACTCTATCAGTTCTTTCTCTGGAGGTGAATAGCATTTTTCATCATAAGTCCTTCAGAATTGTCTTTGATCATTGTGTTGATGAGAGTAGTAAGTCATTCACAGCTGATCATAGAACAATATTGCTGTTTTGGGTACAATGACCTCCTGGTTCTGCTCACATCACTTTGCATCAGTTCGTGTAAGTCTTTTCTGGAAGTATTACTCAGTTTCATGATAAGGGCTGATATTATGCAGGATTCCAGCTGCAGATTTTGCTGCTAGCTATTCATCTAGGCCCTGGATCTCTACAATTTGGTGTTTCACCACTTGGCCCACAAGTAATGGGCTTTCTCTTCCTTTGCTCCAATGTAAAAGTTATAGCAGGTAAACCCTAGGGATGGGACAATTATAATAAGCACTCCAAAAAGAAAAATACTGGCTAATAGGTCACTTCTTGAGGACCAGGACTATGTTTTAGCCTTTCTTTGTATCCTCAGTAGTTGGCCCAGAGCACTTAGCACAGAGTAAACAATTCATAAATGCTTGTCAACTGACTCACTGTCAGTTGACTGACACAAAATCTTCTGACTGACTTACTGACTTACAGAATCCATTTGAGTTATTGTATACACTGTCATGGAAGAAGCTAAGTGGTTCAGTGGATAAAACACTGGGCCTGAGTCAATGAACTCAAGTCAAGTCAAGAAGACTTGAATTGAAATTCAGTCTCAGATACTTAATAATTGTGTGATCCTGGGCAAGTCACTTAACCTCCATTTGCCTCAGTTTCCCCATCTGTAAAATGAGCTGGAGAAGGAAATGGCAAACCACTCTACCATCTTTGCCAAGAAAATGCCATGGCCAGTATTGGCATGCTATGGTCCACAGGGTCATGAAGAGTAGGACATGACTCAACAACAACAACACACACTATCATTGAGTCATAGCTTGAGTGCTAAAGGCGATCTTCTAGGCCGATCACGTTATAGATAGGGGAACTGAAGTTCACAGAAGCCAGGATTCAAATTCATGTCATCTGACTCTAAATCCAATTCTCTTCTCACTATTTTCACACTGTCTTTGGAAAGTAATAAAACTATGTTTTAAAACAGTCTCTATGTTCCTGAGTCAGGTCTTTCTCAAATTAAGATTCGCCTAAATGAGTGAAAACCAAGGTCTTATAACTCAACTGGGTTCTCAAAGGCCATTCCAGAGAAGTGCAAGTTGTGAGAGGTCCTCACAAGCTGGACAGGCATTGATGGGTGGCACATCTAATATCAGATGAGCAACTCAGCTAAGCCCAAAAAAGTACATTACCAGAGGGCTGGTTAACAACTAGGTCGTAATTTTTTTTCCCATTGAAACTCACAAAACCTTCCACTAACACATAAAGGTCTCATAATTTTCTTCGTGCCCACAATGAGGAAATAATGGTATCTCAAGGTGAGATTTGACTATATTTAAGGTATCTAGGTGGTCCAGTGGATGGAGTGTTGGGCCTGGAATCAAGAAGACCTGAGTTCAAAAGCAGCCTCAAATCCTCCCTAACTATTCAACCTTGTCAAATCAATTAACTTCTGTTTGCATTGGTTTCCTTAACTGTAAAATGGAGATAATATTAGCACCTACCTCCCAGAGTTGTTGTGAGGATCAAATGAAATATTTGTAAAGTATTTAGCACGATATCTGGCACATAATAGGCACTATATAAATTTGAGCTCTTATATTTAAAATCATGACTGTTTTCTCAAAATACCTCAACATTTACTATATTTGTTAGTATTCATTGAGTATCTACAGGATGCCTCCGATAGCATGTAATTTTTAAAAAATATTATCTAGTTGAAAAATACCATCCACTAATAAGAGATAGAACTGATGAACTCTGACTGCATATTGAAGCATGATTTTTTTTTTTAACTTTAGCATTCTGGCTTTTTTTTGCAACATGGCTAATATGGAAATATGTTTTGCATGATTTCACATGTAAAATTTATATCATATTGCCTACCTTCTCAGTGGGTGGGGACGGACTGAGAGGGAGAAAATTTGGAACTCAAATTTTAAAAAAAGAATATTAAAAATAAATAATGATTTTTTAAAAAATATTATCTAGTTAGGAGCCTAGGACAATGTTTATGTTGTTACTCCTCAGACTACTGGATGGAAAAACACAAGACATTT
Source organism: Vombatus ursinus (assembly GCF_900497805.2). Taxonomy (NCBI): domain Eukaryota; kingdom Metazoa; phylum Chordata; class Mammalia; order Diprotodontia; family Vombatidae; genus Vombatus; species Vombatus ursinus. Next base: position 75,013,755 of record NW_020954590.1, on the reverse strand, counting down.
CACCACAAAGCCTTTACAACAAGGACCAAATGATTGTCCTACACCCAGATTTGAAAATGATCTTTTCCTCACTCTTCCTTCCTCCCCTTCCCACAATGCAATGCTGCCAGTCCCTGCCCAAGGAGACTGCTCCCCTCCTTAGGGTGGGATGCTTCCTTACACATTCAGGAAGAGGTGAAGAGAATGCCGGGGAGGCCCCTGAAAAGGAGAGTCCTTTCTTTCTAGGATGGAGAAGGCCAATTGTATGAGGCTGCAGCCACTGGCGCTCCCTCCCTGGAGGGGAGGGGTGAGCAGGGGGAAAAGAATGGAGGAGGAGGGCTGGTGAGGTCCTGGGCAGATAATGATCTCCAGCTCCTGCTCTCTCTGGTTCCTTGTTCCTTAGTATTGGCTGCAACATGGTCTCACCCACCCTCTGCCTTTAAACCATCAGCGAGCCAGTGCCAAGCACTAGGGCCAAGTCATCATTGATGACATGTGAGCTGTATGTTTTCCAAATTTGCCTTCCTGCCTTTCTGTAAGAAAAACAAACTTGAGCTGGACCCCAACAAACATGACAGGAAAAATAACAACACTTGTGGAGGCCTGATAGTGGACCCTACAGCCTCCCCTCCCCCATAACGTCCACACACACACACACACACACACACACACACACACACACACACACACATACACACTCACCTTTCCACGGCTGACTGGAGCAATTCCCCAATCTTGGTTCCCATTTCCAGACCCTCAAGGGGAGGTATGACCGTCCCCTAAGACTGGAATGCACTCTCTCCTAACCTAAAACTCTCAGACTCCCTAGCTTCCTTTAAAGCCAAGTTCTAGTACCATCTCCTATTTTCTTGATCCCAGCTGCTTGTAATAATAGTAATAGCTATCATTTATGTAGCACCTCTTCTGTGCCAGGCACTATGATAAACACTCTACGAATATCTCATTTGATCTTCATGACAACCCTAGGAAGGGGGGAGGTAATTATTATCCCCATTTTACAATTGAGGAAATTGAGGTAGACAGAAGTTAAGTGCCTTGCTCATGGTCACACAACTAATAAGTGTCTGAGGCTGGATTTGAACTCGGGTCTTCCTAATTATGGGCCTGGAGCTCTCTCCACGGTGACATCAAGCTGCCTCGGCTTCTCAGTTCCCCTCCACTCCCCACAAAAATTAATTTGCATTTATTTTGTATATAATATTCATATATGTACTTTTTGCTTCTCCCTATATAAACTCCTTGAGGACAAAAATGGTTTCATTTGGGTTTTTTTTTTTATCTTCCCACCCCTCCTCAACACAAAGCCTAGAATGCAGTAGGGACTTAATGAATTCTTATGGACTGATTGCTTAATTATGGGGAAAAGCATAATAATTTTCACTGTTTTAATGGAATTCCTACTTCTACTGGTTAGGGACATGATTTCCTTGGTGGGCCAAAGAAATAATGCTGCTGAAACTTCCTGGTGAATATAAGACAACAGATGCCTAAGGCTTAGAGCTGGAAGGAAGCTAAAACCTCATTTGACCAAGGACCCTCATTTTACAAATCAGAAAAATGAAGCCCACTAAGCTGAGGTGACTCATACAAGCAGAGCTTGGATTGAACTCTGAATTCCGACTCCACATCCAGTCCCTTTCCCACTCTACTGAGCTGCCCCCTCAGCTACTAAAGTATAAAACAGTGATAATAATAATAATAATAAAACATTAATTTTGATTTTAAAAAAACCTAATATTCAATAATATTCTCTAAAAACAGTTGTGAGGTCCCAAAGGGTAGAATCAAGTTATCTACTTGTTTGGTTTTCTGCCCATCAATCTCAGTGCCCAACAAAGGTTAGCCCCATTGAATTAAATTAAATATGAAAGGAGACTCTTCTCTAGGCTACAAGCTTCAGGCCTTAGAATAATTAATACCCCTATTCAGAAGCTCCACCTCCTTGGGCTCTATAGTGAACAAAGCCCTAAGCATGCTTGCTTAATGGGCAGCTGGTTGACTCAGTGGATAGAGTGCCAGACCTGGAGTCAAGGAGACTCATTTTCTTGAATTAAAATTTGGCCTCAGTAGCTGTATGACCATGGGCAAGTCACTTAACCCTTTTTGCGTCAGTGTCCTTATCTGTAAAATGAGCTGGAGAAGGAAATGGTAAACTACTCCAGTATCTCTGCCAAGAAAACCCAAAATGGGGTTATGAAGAATACGAAATAACTGAAAAAAAAAACTGCAGGGTTGGACAGAGTACTTACATAGCTAGCAATTTCATTCTGGAAGCATGGCTCTGGTGGGGTTGAATTGTCACTTAAATCACTTGGCAATCATTTAGCAAGTTTAAGGGTTGAACCAAAGCAAGCAGGACACCATCAAACAAATATGGTTCTTTAATAACTGTGAGAATCTTCAGTTATTAATGAAAATACTTGGGGCATCTTAGACCACAAGATCAACAACTAACAGCATACATTGTATGTAAGCTACCACATAAGAGAAGTGAAGAATTTTCCAATAGTTAACTTCTGAGATATGACTCTAAGGTGATGGGAATGTCTTTTTATAAAGCACATTCAGTGAATGTTCTTCCACACATTTATTCCAACCTGCCTGTCATTGCTCAAGACATTTTACAACTCCCTTCTTGAATGAATGAATGAAAAGGCATTCATTAAACACTTACTAGGTACCACACAATGCTAAGCACTAAAGAACAGAAATGCTAGAAAGACCATCTGCCCTCTAGGATCTTACACTCTAGTAGGAGAAGAAAGTGCATAAAAGGAAACTGAGGGGTTCAAACACTTCCGTGACCTAGGTATAGTTTGAAAATGGCCCAGCAGTGAAAGCCTGATGTTTTTAAAAATCACATTTCATAAGGTTCTCTCAAAGCAACTAAGATTCTTGAAGATATCCAAGATAAAGTAAAAATTCACCAACCAGCAGTGGTTGGATTCCAATGGTAGAGTTCTGGTTCTTATGAAAAGGAGGGATAAGGAGGATAGACCAAGAGCAAGATTGGTAATGGTCTTCAGAGCCTGGAGCACTTTCATTAAATATCCACAAATATTCATCCTTTGGAGATAGATTTTATATTTGAAAACAGTCAAAATCTCAAACACTATGCGGTAATGACATTGATTTTCTAGCGTGGCTCTTCAAGAGAAAGGACTTCAAGAAATCCAGTGTAATTTTTCAAAATCTTATATTCCTATCAGTACTGACAATGAACAGCATGAAAGTAATGTTGGTGGCAGTGCCCTATATCCTATTATAGTCATTTTTAGTTTCTTCACAACTCCCTTCCTCCACACCCCACCTTCACCCCAGGTCCTCATACTCCAGTCACAGAGTCACTGCCCTTCAGACATTCATCTTCTGCCCTATTGTGAGGCTCAAGTAGAAGGAAAAGGGTGGGTTTTTAAATAGCTGTAACTGGGGAAAAGAGGAGGATCAAAGAATGAACCAGACTACTGTGAATGACTGACAGTAGAAAGAAGACACCCGCTCAACTAGACTCACTTTTTGCTTCTATTTTCTCTGCCAAGGAAAATTATTTTAGATGTGTGTGTGTGTGTGTGTGTGTGTTTGTTTCTTTTAATCTTCATTGCAAGGGAAGGTTCTCTGGGTTGGAGAGGTATATATTTTGAAATCAATGTGATATAAAAACAAAAGACACCAATAAAACTTTTAAGAAGAGAATGAATGATCTTGGGACTGGAAGGGACAGAACAAAAATGGATAATAGGCAGTTGATAATAAAGATAAATAAGGAAAGAATTTAGGCTCACCCTTTTCTTGCATACATACACACTCCCTCATAAGTTCAGGTTGCTTAGCATAAATGAACTCTTTCCTGGATCCTGAAACAACTGACAGATGTGATCTCTGAAAGAGCTTTGGAAAATGAGAGAGATTGAGAAGCCACAGGAAGCATCCTTTCAAACTTTCTTTTTTTCCCTTTCTTTCTTTCTTTCTTTCTTTCTTTCTTTCTTTCTTTCTTTCTTCCTTTCTTTCTTTCTCTTTCTTTCTTTCTAGTTTTCAACATTCACTTCCATAAGCTTTTGAATTTTAAATTTTCTCCCCCCTCCACAAGATGGTGTGCAATTTGATATAGGCTCTACATATACATTCATACTAAACATATTTTCACATTAGTCATGTTAGAACCAATGGGAGGAACCACAGGAAAGAAGAAACAACAACAACAACAAAAAAGAACAAATAGTATGCTTCAGTCTATATTCAAAATCCATAGTTCTTTGTCTGGATGTGGACAGCATTTTCCATCATGAGTCTTTTGGAGTTGTCTTAGATCCTTGCATTGCTGAGAAGAGCCAAGTCTATGAAAGTTAGTCATCGCACAATGTGGCTGTTGCTGTGTGCAACGTTCTGGTTCTGCTCACTTCATCCATCATCAGTTCATATAAGTCCAGGTTTTTTTGAAGTCTGCCTGCTCATCATTTCTTTTAGCACAATAGTATTCCATTACATTTATATAGCACAACTTGTTCAGCCGTTCTCCAACTGATGGACATCCCCTCAATTTCCAGTTATTGGCCACCAGAAAAAGAACTGTTAAATTTTTGGACATATGAGTCAAACTTTCAAAGAAAGAAAGAGAGAGTCTGCAAACTAAAGGTAGTGAGTTTGAACTCCATTCCTGGCAACACTCTAAAAGAGATGGTTAGTGAACATCTAGAAAGGAAGCAATGATCCCAAAGAGGATTCAAGATAGATCATGCTAGACTAACCTTATTTCATTTAGACAGAGTTCCTAGCCTGGTAAATCAGGGGAATTCTATGAATAGAATTGTAGATTGTACTAGATTGTAGAAAAGAATTTTACAAAATCTCATCCTATTCTTATGGAAAAGACAGAGAGATGTGGTAGATTCCAAACTGATTGAATGGCCCTACCCAAAAAGGAGTCATTAAACTCAATGGCTACACAGACTTTCTCTATCAGGGTGTCCTAAGGTTCTGTGTTTTGCCATGTCCTGCTTAACATTTTTTAAAACTGCTGGCTAGTGTAGAGATTGATCAAAGTAGCATCCACAAAGTCTCTCCACTCCCCTCTCTTCCTGCCCACATGCTACCTTTATGTAAGCATGCTTAAGAGTGAGAGGACAGGTTTGGTCCCCTTCTCATCTACTAATGGTAGCCTTAAAGGAGAGGCTTATCACAGATGTCTTACTCTCTTGCACACCCAGAGAGCTGTCAACAAGTGGCAGTGGTGGGACCTCTTAATTATGTGCCTAGTAGGTGCTTAGTAAATGCTTGTTGACTGACCAAGTGGCCTTAAGGGAGGATAGAGCCACTTGACCCAGACTTACAGAAAGAAGGAAAAGTTCCTAGACCCCACCCCACCCCCAGTTCTTGGACCCAGCTGTAGAAAGGTTGTAGGGGAAAGAGGTAATAAGTATTTTTATAGCCCCTGATATATGCCAGGCACTTTGCTAAGCTCTTTACACATATTATCTCATCTGACCCTCATTACAATCCATGCTCCAACCATCACACCATTTAGCTGTCTAGGTAGTAGCATAACTTCTCAACTTGCAAGATCACAGCTATGCAGACGGAAGCCCTATGGCCAAGTGGTAGGAGTTCTGGAAACCTATCTAGAATCATAGATTCAAGGATGGAAGGGATGCTAAGGACCACCTAGTACAGGGGTGGGGAACCTGCAGCCTCAGAGCTTCACGTGGCCTTCTAGGTCCTTGGGTATGGCCTTTTGACTGAGTCCAAGTTTTACAGAACAAATTCTTTTATTAAGGGGTTTTGTTCTGTGAAGTTTGGATTCAGTCAAAGGGCCACACTTGAGGACCTAGAGGGCCACATGTGGCCTCAAGCAGGTTCCCCACCCCTGATCTAGTCCAACTCCCTCATTATATAGTTGAGGAATCTAAGACCAAAAGTGGTTAAGTCAGTACCCAAGGTCATTGTTGTTGTTGGTCATTCATTTCAGTCCTATTCAACTCTCTGTGATCTTATTTGGAGTTTTCTTGGCAAAGATACTGGAGTGGTTTGACGTTTCCTTCTGCAGCTCATTTTATACATGAGGAAACTGAGACAAAGGAGGTTAAGTGACTTGCACAGGGTCACACAGATAATAAGTATCTAAGACCAGATTTGAACTCAGGAAGATGAGTCTTCCTGAATTCCACCCCATCACTCTATCCACTGAGTCACTGCCCTAGTGCCCAAGGTCACGTAGCTACTAAATAAAAGAGGAAAGATTTTAACCCAGACTCGGACTCTAAATCTAATATACTTTCCCCTGTCTCAAGAGTGTTCCTGGAATAAGAATCTAGCATATAGGCCCAGGACAGCAAGGGACAGAAGCACCATGTGAAGGAGGAAAAGTCTGGACTGTGCCCACTGTGATAAGGAGGATTACTCGATATCAGCCAGTTACCAAACCTGATGGCCTTTTCTTAGTACCGCTTCCTTGCCCTCTCTACCAACTAATCAACCAATAACCCTTTATTCAGCACCTACTTTAACCCAGGTGTTATTCTAGGAACTGAGAATATAAAGACAAAAGCAAAACATTCCTCAAGAAGTATACATTTTTTCAGGAGATACAACTATGTTGTTGTTATGTTTCAGTTGTATCCAACTCTTCATGACCCCGTTTGGGATTTTCTTGGCGAAAATACTGGAGTGTTTTGCCATTTCCTTCTCCAGATCATTTTGCAGCTGAAGAAACTGAGGCAAGGGGCAGCAAGGTGGTTGCAGTGGATAAAGTGCCAGTCCCGGAATGAGGAAGACCTGAATTCAAATCCAACCTCAGACACTTATTAGTTGTGTGACCCTGGGCAAGTCATTCAACCTTGTTTGTCTCAATTTCCTCATCCATAAAATGAGCTGGAGAAGGAAATGGCAAAACACTCCAGTATTTTTGCCAAGAAAACCCCAAATGGGATCATGAAGAGCTGGATATGACTGAAATAACTCAACAACAACAACAAAATTGAGGTAAAGCTGGTTAAGTAATTTGCCCCAGGGTACCACAGCTAGTAAGTGTCTAAGGCCAGATTTGAACTCAGGTCTTCCTGACTCCAGTAGTGGTGCTCTACGATTGTGCCATACAGATGGATGGATGGACAGACAATGTATATACAAAATAGATACAAGATGATTTGGTACAGAGGCAATTGATTCTGTTGACCACCCCTTCCTCCTAGACACCTTCTCCTCCCTGGACTTCCATGACATGCTTTCTTCTGGTTCTTTTCCCATCTAGCAGCTTCTCAGTCTCTTTTATCCTTTTCATTATCCTTTTCTTGCCCATTATGTGGAAGTATAACCCAGGGATTTATCCTTGGGCCTTCTTCTCTTCTCTTTTTCTCTCTGTCTCTCTCTATTCTGTATCTTGGTGATGAGTTCAGTTATGACCTCTGCAGATAGAGGAATGGATGGGTGGATGGATGGATAGATGGATGGATTCCTCAGCTATAAAATAAAGATAACAGCAAGCACCTACCTTGAAGCGTTCTTGTGAGAGTCAAATGAGGTAATATTTGTGAAAAGCACTTGTCTAAGTCCCTGGAATAAAAGGTAGGAACTATATAAATGCATATTCTCTCCCCTTCCCCTTTCCTCAACTACATCATAGATCTATAAATCTGACCTTGAATTCTTTCCTGAGTTGTGGTCTAGCATCACCAATTGCCTGTTAAATAGATACAAATGAATGTCATAGGCATCACAAACTCAACACATTGAAAATAGAATTTATTGTCTTATCCCTAAAACTATCCCCTCTCTCTAATTTCCCAGTTTTCATTAAGGGCACCACCATCCTCCCAGGCATTCTTATTCACAGCTTCAGAATAATGCTAAATGGTTTCCTCTCCCTCACCCTTCACCTCCCAATTAGTAGCCCTATCTTACCGATCTTATCTCCACAATATCTTTCACATTTGTCTCCTTTCCACTCATATAACCACTGCCCTAGGTCAGGCCCTAAATACCTCTCACCTGGACCCTTAGGATGTCTTTCTGAATGGTCTCTGTGCCCAGTCTCACCTCTGACCAAGTCATTCTCAACACATGTAAAACTGATATTCCTGAAGCACCTGCTCAAGAAGTTCTGGTGATGATGGCAGATTAGAGACAACCCAGCTGAACTCTCTCAACATTCTCTTCCAAACATCTTTTAAAATAATGCCTCAAATCTAATTTTGGAGCAGCAGAGCCAACAAAAGGTCAAGGTGAGAGTTTTTCCAGCCTAAGAAAACTTAGCAGGTTGGCAGGGTGGGACACCTGGGTGGAAGCCTGTCCAAAGCCGACCTTACACAAAGGCAGCAGCAGAAGCTTTGGGAGCTCTCAGCCTAGAGATGGTAAGGGGGTGGGACAACTGGTTAAAAAGAGATTGCAGAGAACCCCATGCTGGCACTGGGTAAAACTGGCACTGATTGGCAACTCTATTGCCCATATGCAATTTTGGGTCACAATTCCAGGACAGAGAAGTACACACAAAATTGGTCACAAGGGAGCAGGGGCCCTGGTCACAGTTCCAAGGCAAAGAGTATGTGTGGTTGCAGGGGACCTTCTTGGGTTAAGACCAGGGAAAATTTAATATTTAATGAAATAGAGGACTTTCAAGCATTTTTGATGAAAAGACCGGAGCTAAATAGAAATAATGGACTAGACATTCAAACACAAGATTCAAGAGAAGCATAAAAAGGTAAATATGAAAGAGTAATATTAAAAGACTCAGTAAAGTTAAATTGTTTACATTCCTATATGAGAAGATGATGCATGTTACCGTCTAAGAACTTTATCTTATTAGCACAGTTAAAAGGAGTTTACATAGACAGAGGGCATGGATGTGAGTCGATTATGTTGGAATAGTCTCCCAAAAAAATGCAGGGGGAATGTGTTGGGAGAAGGGAGAAGGAAGAGGTAGAATGGGGAAATTTTTCTCACATAAAAGAGGTGCACATGGAAGAGCTTTTATAGTAGAGGGAAAATGGGGGTATGGCAGGCAATGCTTGAACTTCACTTTTATCAGATTTGGTTCAAAAAGAGAAAACTGTATGTATGAATGTATGTATGTGTGTATGTATGTATGTGTATATACATATATATGTATATACACATAGATAAACTCAGTTGTATATAGAAATGTAACTTACCCAATAGGGAAATAGGAGAGGAAGAGAATAAGAGAAAAGGAATGGAGGTATAATAAAAGGAAGGACAGATTAAGGGTGGCAGTGGTTAGAAGAAAAACAAACTTTTGAAGAAGGACAGGGTAAAAAGAGAGATAATAAGAAGAAACAGAAAGAAATGGAATAGAAGGAGTTGTTGTTGCTGTTGTTGTTGAGTCATTCAGTCCTTTCTGCTTCTTCATGATCCCATGGACTATAGCACTCCAGCCCTTCTATCCCCTAATATCTCCCAAAGTCTGTCCAACTTCATGTTCATTGCTTCCATGACACTATCTATCCATCTCATCTTCTACCATCTAATTTTTCTTTTCTTTTCAATCTTTCCCAGTATCAGGGTCTTTTCCAATGAGTCTTGTCTTCACATTATGCGGCCAAAGTATTTAAGCTGCAAATTCAGTATCTGACCTTCCAACGAATGGTCTGAATTAATTTCTTTATGTATTGACTGATTCGATCTTCCTGCTGTCCAAGGGACTCTCAAAAGTCTTTTCCACCACCACAATTTGAAATTCTGTGGCACTCAGTTTTCCTTACAATCCAACTCCCACAGCCATACACTGCTTCTAGAAAAACCATAGCTTTGATTATACAGACCTTTGTCAGCAAGGTAATGTCTCTGCTTTTTAGTATGTTGTCCAGATTTGCCATAGCTTTCCTTTCAAGGAGCAAGTGTCTTTTAATTTCATAGCTGCAGCACCATCTGCAGTGATCTTTGAGTCCAAGAACCTAAACCTGCTTTCATTTCTTCTCCTCTATTTGCCAGGAAGTGATGGGACAAGTTGCCAAGATCTTAGCTTTTTTATGTTAAGCTTCAAGCCAGCTTTTATACAAGTGGTATCATCTGTTTATCTGAAATTGTTGATATTTCTCCTGGCAACCTTAATTCTGACTTTTGATTCACCCAGCCTGGCATTTCACATGATGTACTCTACACATAAGTTTAAAAAGTAAGGGGACAATATACAGCCTTGTCGTACCCTTGTCACACAGAAACAAGCATTTCTGGTCAACAGAAACAGGGATTGTGAATTGTAACTTGGCCCAGTTTAAAACCTCTCAATTATCTTTTCACTTTTGATGTAGGTTATACCCCTGAAGAATTTCCAGTACCTTTATTTAGCCTTCTTTCTTACCCCTTCAGTGGTTCAGTTGTTGTTTTTTTCAGTTGTGAATGACTCTTCATGATCTTATTTTGGGTTTTCTTGGCAAAGGTACTAAAGTGGTTTGCCATTTCTTCTCCAGCTCATTTTACAGATTTGGAAACTAAGGTAAACAGGAACAAATGACTTGCCCAGGGTCACAGAGCTAATCTGAGGTTCGATTTGAACTCAGGTCTTCCTGACTCCAGGCCCAGCACTCTATCCACTGAACCACCTAGCTGTATCCTAGGCAGAGGTGAAGTGACTTGCCCAATGTCACATAGCTAGTAAGCGTCTGAGGTCACATTTGCACTCAAGTCTTCTTGACTCCAAAGAAAGGACTCGTAGGTCAGAAAGACCTAAGGTCAAATCCAGCCTCAGATACTTACTAGCTGTGTGAACCTGGGCAAGTGACTTAAACCTCTGCTTGTCTTAGTTTCTTCATCTGCAAAATAGGGAGGATAATAATACTGCTTACATCTCAACGTTGTTGTGAGGATCAAATGAGATAATAATTGTAAAGAGCTTAGCACAGTGCCTGGCACATGGTAAATACTATATAAATGTTAGCTATCATTATTATTATCATTGGCCTAAAAGACCTCTTAAGGTCCCTTCCAATTTTGAAATTCTATGATTCTGTGACTTTTCATTTCCTAACACCTTCTTTTCAGATGCCAATATTAACATAAAATTAGCATATCTAAAACCTTGTTACTTTGTCTAAAATCCATTACTTTGGCCTCAGGCCAGCTATGATTACTTTCAATTCACCTATGATTGGGTGCCAGGAGGAAGGAGAAAAATGTTGCTATACATTTGTTTTGTTTCCCCAGCAATTAAGAAGAATTTGATCCATCAAAACAATCTTGGCTGTTCTCCCACCCCCTCATGGTCAAGCAAGATCCTTAAAGATATGATCTGTGTACATAAAACTGAACAGCTAACTAAGGGTGGGGAGGGGAGAAGGGAAGAGAGACGAAGGAGAAATGGCGGTAGGGTGATCAAACCCATCCCTCTGTCCTTATTAAGTACAGTGCTTTACCTGAAAGGGTTTATCCATAGCAGATGTTCAACTGGAGATCTTGGCTCACAACAATTTGAGAAAATAACCTTCTATGAGGTTTTGTTTAGTCGAATTCTGAATAACCCACATTCTAGTTTCCTTCCTTATTCCTTAAAAGTGGTGATGGTGGGGTGTACCAAGTGACACAATTTTTCAAAAATCATGCAAAGTCTTCTTTGTTTAATGTGCTAATGTCATACAAATCCCAAAACAAAGAAAGTGTCAGAGACTATATAAGCAGGCAGGAAAGGATGGAATGGCATTTCAAAGTCTTTAAAAATGTAGACTGGCAGATCTTCTGAGAGTTTCAGTGGTAAACATTATGGAAAATCTGCCATTCTGCCCATGAAATCTTATGCCCCTTTTTCTTGACTGTTGAACCCATGACTATTTTAAGGGAAATTTGTCTATGTCTCTGTTTCATTTAACTCATCAAACTAACCCCCAGGAGCTATTTGAAGTCCAAGGAACCTTTTGAACTTTTTTTTTTCCTAAGTCTTTTAAAGCCCTTTTCCTTTCAACTAGAAAATCTTGTTTTGCCAAGAATATGCTGGGCTCAATTCTCATCAGTCAAAGTTTAAAAATCCACTAAGATAAACTGCTTCCTAGGTTTCAGAGATGGTATTCTCCGATAGAAAGGGCTGGGCTTGGGGTCAGAAGACCTGGGTTCCAGTCCTCTTTCTGTCATTTACTACTTGTGCAGTATTGAGCAAGTCACTGAACCTTTCTGAGTATCACTCACTCATCTATAAAACTGATTATATATATATGCATATATATGTGCATATATACACACTATATACATATATACACATACATATATTCATATATATGATACTTTTATGGCCTTTTTATAGGGGTATGGTGAGGAAATATCTATGTAAACTGCAAAGTACTATACAAATGTTAGCTCTTATTATTAAGTAGCCTGCAATTATATTTGAGAATAAAAGTCTGATTAATTTAAAATATATGTTTCTGAATGGAAATTCTAATGTAAGCTCCTTGAGGGCAGAGACCGTTTTGGCTTTTCTTTGTATCCTCTGGCACACAGTGAGAAGTTAATAAATGATTGGCAATTGACTGATGGAAGATAAACAAATCAAAAAATCCTCTTACATTTGTCTCCAGAACCTGTGCTCAGCTAATCTAGGTAAGATTAGGTAAGACTCTCAATTAAATCCCTTGTTCATGTAGTGATAATCAAATACCTAAAGAAACCCAAAGTTCTTCAGGAGAATCAACTGTTAAAATCTAAAAATCACACTTTACCCAGTTAGTGAACAATAATGAGATGAATTTTGAAATACTACAGATTGTTTCACCTCTGTTCTAATCCCAAAGATTCACAGGTTATTTCTCTAGCAAGTAATAATGAATGTGACTGACTCTTCAATCCAAAGATCAGACGATTCTGATGACTAGGTGACTATTTGGACTGTAAAACTTTCCAGGTAGTATAAGATAATTAGTAGAGGCAACTGTGTTGTAATAGTGGGCAGAATGCTATCTGGACCCTAAAGTAAGAAGACCTGGGTTCAAATGTAGCCTCTAACACTAGCTATGTTACTCTGGACAAATCATGTGCCTCAGGAAAATCCCTAGGATTTATATATTAAACCATTTACCGTTGGGATCTTATCTGTGTATGTTCTGGGAATTCCCAGGCCCTGAGTTTCCTACTCCAAGGAAATTGAAAATCCTTCCAGTATTAATAACAGAATTAAAGTGACCACTATAGATGGCAGTAGATCACTGCACCAGGTAAATTTGCCCATTCATAGTCTCAGAGCTGTTTTATAACAATCTGCTTCCAATCAAAGACAGAAAGCACCTGATTTCTGGGCCCATTTCTGGGGTGCTTCCACATTACATTTTTCTTCTTTCTGTATCTTGAACCTCAGCCAGAAGTTTCTGGAAGTTGTTTTAGTTAGGGTCTACTCTAGAATAACTTCACAGAATGTAGGCTGTGTGAGATTTCACATGGAGATTTTTCTGTTTGTACTGGCAGCTCCAGAAAATTAGAGCCCAAGTTATTTTTAAAAGATTTGATGTGAGAATGGTGCAATGAGTAATCAAGTGTGGAGATATACCAGTGTACTGAATGGGCTCCTTTCAATCAGGTCTGAAATGTTATTGCTTCTTACATTGAGAAATGAATTTATTTTTGTTACAAACTACAATTCTACATACTCAAAACTATTCATGATTTTGGAAATTAGCTTGGACTTAGAGAGTTGGCCCACCCCTGCTGCCAGTGATTCTAGAATCAGAAGGTAAAACAACAGACTCCACTTCCATGGCTAGTTTTATCTGGGGAACCAACTATCATCATTCATTCCTTGGAAGGTATACAGAACTTGAGAAAAAGGGAGATAATTATTCTTCAAAGATTCTCTAATAAGTCAATTTAATTTTGACTCAGTGTGTTTCTATGCCCAGGATTAGGCAGTTCTTAGAAACAGAATCCCTATTTTTTTACCTACTAACTCTCTGTCCCAAGCCAGACTCGAGTTTATGGCCTCATTTAGAAACTTAAATCCCTTTTTCTACAGGAAAGACTTTCCCAATCTCTATAAATTCTAGTGCCCTCTCTCTGTTGATTGTTTCCCATTTATCCTGTATACAGCTTGTTTGTACATAGTTTTTTGCATGTTATCTCCCTCATTAGATTATGAGCTCCTCAAGGACAGGGACTATCTTTTGCTTTTCTTGAAGAAAGCCAGGAAAGCCCAGAAGGCAGCCATGAGGAGGGAGAGCATTCCAGGTGTGAGGGACAGCCAGTGAAAATGGCCAGAGGTGGGAGATAGAGTGTCTTTTGTGAAGAACAGCAAAAAATCCAGTCTCAATGTGGAAATATGTTTACATGTTTATACATGTATAAGCTATATCAGATTGCTTGCTGTCTTGGGCAAGGGGGTGGGAAGGAGGGGAAAAAATTGAAACTGAAAATCATATAAAAAATGAATGTTGAAAACTATCTTTACATGTAATTGGAAAAAATAAAATATAATTTATCAAAATAAATAAAATTTTAAAATCTAGTTTCATTGAATAAGCACATGAGGTATAAAAAGACTAGAAATGTAGCAGGGAGAGGGGAAAACCTAGGTTATAAATGGGTTTGAATACCAAATAGAAGATTGTAGGAGTGGAATGGTCAGACTCATGCTTAGAAAAATTAATTTGGCAGCTGAGTAAAAGATGGACTGGAGTGGGGAGAGATTTGTGGCAGGCAGACCCTCTAGCAGGCTTTGCAAATAGTCTACGCATGAGGTGATAAGGGCCTGCACCAGGGTGGTAGCAGTGTCAGAGGAGAGAAGGTGGTGTTTTTGAAAGATGTTACAAGGGTGAAATCAACAGGCCTTGCCAACAGACTGGATATGAGTAGGTAGAGATAGTGAGGAGTCAAAGTGATGCTTGGTTTGAGATCCTGGGAGACTAGAAGGATGGTGGCGCCTTAGAAAGTATTAGGGAAGTTTGGAAGGGAGTGGATTTGGGGAGAAAGATAATGAGTTTAGTTTTGAACATGTTGAGCTTAAGAGGTCTACAGGTCATCTAGGACAAGATATCTAATAGGCCATTGGAAATGCAAGACTGGACATCAGCAGAGATGTTTGGTCTAGATAAGTAGAATCATCAACATAGAGATGATAATTGAATTTCTGAGAGCTGATGACATCACCAAGTGGAATATTATAGAGGGGAAGGAGAAAAGGATCCAAGACAAAGCCCCTGGGGACACCTACAGTTAAGAGGCAATGACCTAGATAAAGATCCAGCAAAGGAGACTGAAAAGGAGTGGTCAGTTGGTAGGAGATAAACCAGGAGAGAGTTGTGCCCTGAAAACCTAGGGAGAAGAGAGTATCATGGAGAGTTGTGTTGTATAAGTCTGATAAGATAAGTAGGAGTCAATTTTTAAAAATTTTTTACTTAATAGTATTTTTCCAATTACATGTAAAGATAGTTTTCAATATTAATTTTTGTAAGATTTTGAGTTCCAAATTTTTCTCCCTCCTTCCTTCCTTCCCTCCTCTCCCCTCCCCAAGACAGCAAGCAATCTGATATAGGTTATAAGTGTACAATCATGTTAAACATATTTCTACATTAATTATGTTGTGAAAGAAGAATCAGAACACAAGGGAAAAACCACAAGAAAGAAAAAACAAAAAAAAATGAAAACAGTATGCTTCAATCTGCATTCAGATTCCATAGTTTTTTCCCTCTGGATGTGGATAGCATTTTCCAACATGAGCCTTTTGGAAGTGACTTGGATCATTATATTGCTGAGAAGAGCTAAGTCTATTATAGTTCATCATTGCACGATGTTGCTGTTACTGTATATACAATGTTCACCTTGTTCTGCTCACTTCATTCAGAATCAGTTCATGTAAGATTTTCCAAGTTTTTCTGAAATCCATTTGCTCATCATTTCTTATAGCTCAATAGTATTCTAGTACATTCATATACCACAACTTATTTAGCCTGGGAGTCCCCTCAATTTCCAATTCTTTGCCACCACAAAAAGAGATGCTATAAATATTTTTGTACATGTCGGTCATTTCCCTTTTTTTATGATGGGAGTCAATTTTTAAGCAGAGGAGTGACACAATCAGATCTGTACTCTTGGATAATTATCTTATTACCTATGTAGAGAACCAATTGAGAAGAGAGAGATTAGAAGCAGAAAAACTAATCATGTTGGCCTAATTATGTTTTATTGAGGCTTACCATAAATTAGTTAAATCAGCAATTATTTTATATTCCTTAGCCAAAACCAGCTAAAAAGCAGAGGACAGGACACCAGTAGTTTCTACAAATGAATGTGAAATATGAGGATTGAAGGAACCAAAGATATCTGGCCTGGAAAAGGAGCAAGTCAGGGAAACTGCCTTCAAGCGCTTAGAATGGGGCATGGATGGAGGAAGAGGGGTGGGGAGAGGAGAGAAGACTTGCTCTTCTTGGCCCTAGAGTACAGAACTAGGAACAATTATTGGAAGGTGAAGAAGGGAAGATATTGGCTCAGTATAAGAAAACATTCTTAACAGTTAGAGATGCCTGGAAATGGAATGAGCAGAAGTTATGAGTTCCACATTACGTAGATCTTTGAGCAAAGAGCATCATGATGACAGGTGACGCATGTTGTAGAAGAGATCACCCTGAGGTTCTTCCCAACTCAGATTCTTTGGGTTTTGGCCTTAGGACCTCCTAGAGTTAACTTTATTTTTCCTGTTCCCATGACTTCATTCTCTCCTCTGGCTCAATATTTTGTCACCAGAAGTAGCAAGTATATAAACTTTCTTAATGAAGGGAGTGGCAATAACATTCTAGTGACTGCTGTTTTATGTATTTTGAGGGGAAAGAACGTGGAAGGAGACACTTCAGCAGGCAGAAATGAACTGTAGCTCCTTAGACAATTTGACGTTTCCTCCTTACCCCAGTAATTTTCCTATTTTCTACACCTAGGGGCTCACTTTAAGGTTCACAAAAAACTTTGCATACATTACCTCACTTGATTCTCCCAATAGCCCTATGAGGTAGATCCTACAAATATTCAGTAATTTAGTTCAACAAACTTAAAAAATTAAGCCCAATTATGAGCAAGGTACCAAGCTAAGTTTTGGAGTTTCAAAAGATGAAAATGAATACAACATAATTTAAAGAGAGAGAGAGAGAGAGAGAGAGAGAGAGAGAGAGAGAGAGAGAGAGAGAGAGAACATTAATAATTGCAGGGATCAGGAAAGGCTTTCTGGAAGAGATTGCACCTGAGCTGAACCTTGAAAGAAGATAAGGATTTTTGAAAGGTAAAGATGAGGAGGGAGTGACTTCAATCATGGTGGAGAGCTTGTAAAAACTGTGTAGAAGAAGGAGATAGAATATTAGCTATAAGAAACTCTGTTCCAGTTCGACTAGAGCATAGGGTATGTGAAGTGGAATAATGTGAAATAAATGTAACACTAGTTACATAAAATTCTTCTTATTGGAGAAGATTTGTTATTTGATATTCCATTCCTGTGTGAGGGATAGAGTTAGAGAGCTTGAGAGAGAAGGAATCATAGGTCTTCTGGCTTTCTGCTTCAAGAATGGGCACAAATATTTCCAGGATCTCTCTAGGGAGAAGCCCCTGGAAAGAAAAATACTCTAGAAAGAAGCCAACATGTCCCAGTGCCTTGATGATGTCCCTGTTCCCAGTTTACCACAATTAGAGATTTTGGAGGATTTCCCTTTGGGTAAAATTAAAACCTCTTTCTCTCTCTTACGGTTGAGCAAAATCTACATGTTGAATTCTTTTTTGAGTCTTTCCTTCCAGGGACCTTTCCCTGGAGGCCTGGAACTGTGTGAGTTTCTCTCTCTCTCTCTCTCTCTCTCTCTCTCTCTCTCTCCCAAAGCTGGAATCCATAAGACCTACCTAGTTGTTCTCCTCTCCCAAGGTCTCAAAGGGAAAATTGAATCATCGCTCTCCAATAAAGAGAAGAGAATTATGCAAATGGACTTGAGCCCTGGGTTATATAAGCATGGAAATGTGGGTTAGATCCTGGCTGTAGAAGATTTTACAAGCTAAATCCATTGGAATATGAGTTCCTTTGCTCTGCCTATATTAGACAAACTGGAACTTCCATTCCATCTATTATTGGGAGTAACTTGGTCACACCAGCAGGCCATAGTGGCATGTAATCCTTTGAAGGGATAGATGTCAATCAAGATAAAGTAGACTAGTGTTATAGTGTAGGGAAAACCATATGATTCATAGACCAATATCTGATCTAAAAGTGTTTTCACAACATCAAGCAATGGAGGGAGGTAGTACAAGAGTTGTAACTCCTTCTGGTACATTCCATCAACATGGTCCTGCAGGATACATAGACTTTCCTAAAGTTGAGCGTAGAGCCTTTTCTGTCCATGGGAATGCAATGATCACTCCAGTAGCACCTATCCCAGACAGTGCTGGAGGGCCCATATTTAATGGTCTTCATGCTGCTGACACCTTTTGGAACTCACTGATAAAGATGGTTTCAAACTCCACAGAAAATAATGGCCCTTAAATGGTGTGGACTAGAAGTTGGACACCTCATCTGAACAGGGTACATATGAACCAACTTAGTTGATTGGGATCAACTTGTTAGCCTGCAGATTCATTTTCATTTAGAGAAAATCACAAGTAGCTGAAATAATTTTTATGTTCCCAAATCATTCTACTGATGTGCTTGACTGAAGTGTGTAGGCTTTTTGCAAATCTTACTAACTGACCTTTTTTCTTTGAATATTTGTGACTGCCCATTCCCCACCACCCTACATTTCACCTTAGTTAGCATTCTTTCTTCTTTCCTTTTTTTCTTTCCTTCTCTCCCTTCACCCCAATCCTGTCCCTGCCCTGCCCCTACTCATAATTTTCTGCTGAAACTCTTCCTTGACCGGTTGGTTTTAATACCGTAAACTGCTTCTGAGCAAACAAGGAAATTCAGCAAAACTATGTAAACTTGATCCTGCAGTTTTAGAATGGCAAATAAATGTACAATTATTTACATAACAGAAATGGCTAAGGTCTTCAAACTGAGGCTAGATGACTACTCTACTTGCTAGCTATTTTATAGTAGGAATTCCTTCTACACGTGGTTTAGACTTCATGGGTGCTGAGGTGCCTTCCAACTCTCAGATTCTGTGATTCTGTCATGTTTTATAACTACATTATAGAATTAACTACATTGTACATATATGTAGAAACAGCATGGTGTAAGATAGAGACAGCCACGGTCAAAGCTAGGAAGATCTGGGTTCAAGTACCACTTCTGACAAATCCTGGCTCATGTGTGGCTCGGAGCAATTGGTGGAACCTCTCCCTTGGGCCCAGCTCTAGGCAACTCTCTTTAAGACTACAAGTTGCAAAAGAAGGCACTAACCTGCATTGGTAGAGGGAGTTTCACCGCTCAGGAATTCCATGTACCAATGAAATCATGGGTCCATTTTCTTTCTATCTATCTATCCATTCATCCATCCATCTACCTACCTACCTATCTACATACATATACATATGCATATGCACATATGTGTATGTGTGTTATATATGTATACACATATCTTACCTCTTCTTTTTCTAGGACTCCTAAATATCCCCTTCCAGTCGCATAACACTCTTCTTCAGGATTCCTAGGGAAAAAAGAGGATCATAGGAGAAAGCAAAAAAGCTTAATATACAAATTAGTTGTGTGTTTTACACATATACATATGCATATATGTAAATATACATAAACGCACACATGTATATCTATATAGGTTCACGCTGGCATGTATACATATATGTGTATTACATGTGTGTTACATGTGCATGTATGCGCCGATGTACATGTGTGTGTACATAGACTGTGTACATATGCCTATAAGGATGTATATATGTGTGTGTACATACATACACAACAAACTTGCATATTAAGCTTATTTGTTTTCTCCTTTGGTCCTCTTTTACTTTCAGGAATCCTGAAGAAGAAAGTGTTATATAAATAAAAAGGGATGCTTAGAATTAATTCTAGAAAAAGAAGAGTTTAAGAATGAGAACATAACCATGTTTGTCCAAGACTATTCAAGGTAAAAAAAGATAGTGACTTACTCTAATTTCCTGTCACTAGAAATGTATATTTTAGAGTGGAAAGAAAAAAAAATCATCAGGCCCCAACAAACCTAGATGCAATATCTCTTAGGACCATCCAATTCCCTTTAGATCTGACTTTTACATTTACCAAATATTTTTTTTCTTTAACCACTTTGGTTTCCCAGGTCACTTGATATTTAATATTAGCTCTAGCATCTACTCCCTTCTCTTCAGGCTCACAACTAACTACTCTGAGTTCAGGCTCTCATAACCTTTCCTCAAGAATGAATGAATGAGTGAATGAATGAATGAAAGAGCATTTATTAAGTCTTGCTTTCTGCAAAGCACTCTGCTAAGTAGTTGAGATTCAGGAAGTTCACATTCTACTGGGAGAAGCAAAATACATAGGAAGTTGTGGCTCCAAGTCAGATGGAAAGGTCCTATGGTCCTTAGGGTACAGCAGCAAAGCAGATAGTAATGCATCTTCTCTAATGATGCCTCTATTGATGATATCATATCTAATACTGATAACTCAATACTTGTGGTTTATGAGAAGTTTCAGCACCTGAGTAGACTGCTCACATCTCCACAAGGGTTCCTCTCCTTGTTGATGGCCACAAGGACCAGTCTGGTATCAAGATTGAGGTCTACTTTGCCATTCCCTTAGTTCTTGGGCTTACTTGCCTGTTGGTGGCTTTTGCTTAGCAGTTAGTATTGGTGGTGGTAAGCGATGGTGGTCTCCTCCACAAGTGTTACTTTCCTTCAGGATGGCTGTAGGGGCTTGGCTAGGACTCTCTTTAAAAAGGTCTCAGGGCCCTCTGGAGATGCTCAGACCGAACTTTGAAAATCTTGCAACTAGTGGAATCTAGGAAAAGGAACCACAACCCAGAAGGGTCCTAGAATAAAGAAGTTGTCTGAAATAGAGAATAAAGAATACCTTTTATTTTCTCACCTTACCCTGGCCTACCCTCACCATGTACTTCAGACTTATAGTCCACAAAAAGGGGTATGAAATACACCTGAATGAAATATACTTCTAATGCATTCTAAACCCTGTTACTCCTCTTAGTAATGTTATATTGGTACTATCAGAAAGGTGAAATTTTCACCTAGAATTCAAAGTAAGAACATGTTCCAAATCATACCCACTTGAAAATACAAAACCACAGTTTGCAACAAAAATGGCAACTCAGAAACCAAAGAATACTATACACACATCTGGACCCTCTGACTCTCTGGGTTTAGCCTCACCTAGACTACAGCCTTGAGTGACTCACATCTTAGGGTGGTAATGGAACACTAAGCAGAATTTGGGATCTTGTCCAATTCTTCACACCACCCACATCAATACCTGGAAGCCCTCTGTTACTGTGGCAACCTTGTTGGGTCAAAATCAAGCTGGCCACTGATGTGGAACAAAATTGGACGTGCTGGCCTCCAGCTCAAGGAATCACAGATCAAGCATACAGTACTAGGTGGTGGTGAGGTTTCTTAACTCTTGGGTCAAAGCTCAGTTTCATGACAGGGAGACACAAATTCTACTGATTTATCTTTCCTTTATCCTGTAACTGGCTATTTTAAGAAATCTATTTTGTGATTAGATCCGTAATCATTGGGTGGAGGAGTTGGAAAATGCACATGAATAAATTTTCTAAAGTAAATCCAACCTATCATTTTTAAATCCCAAACTGGGCCAGACAGAACTGCAAGGATAAAGTTATCAGAGGGAAAAAGAACAAAGTTCAAAGATTCCAGGAGAGCCAAATAAGCAACTTCTACCAAGCCTTATAGAGGTTAAGTCAAGCCAAATGTTAGGGTTCAAGAAACTTACTAATGCTAAAGGCTTTACCATTACTCAACCTCACGAAGAAAAATGAATAAAATTACCTGCCACTATCAATCATCCTCCCTCACCCCAAATCCCTTGGAAGACTGATGAATGACCTACTTGTGCAAAGCAAAATGGATAAGTTTTGTGTGCTATTTGCAGTAACAGCAAAATATTAACCTGCTCTTACCACAGGAATCTAGGCACTGGACAAAAGGACAAGAAGGGGGGAAGTCTAGAACTCTTCCAAGTGTCATGGGGTGTGTCCACACTCTACAAATGATAAAAATGTAGTCTCTTTTAGAAATATTATATGTTTTAAGGTAATGTTTTAAACACATATACCTGAATTGTATAATGTTGGGAAATGGAATAAAAAACACACCATCAGTCCTTCAAATTGAACAGATTATTCTGAAATAATCATATCATGGGGCGAATACATATCAGAGACAAAAGTGAAACTAAAACCTTCCCACTAAAGCCAAACTCTGAATAACTGAAATAACTAGTCTTGGTTTGGGAAAATATATAATGAAACATATTTCTCTCCTCTGTGCAGAGAAATGAGGTCACAATGTTGCATTTATTCTCAAATTCAAGATCACAGATTTGTAGTCTTTCTAAGGTGCCTTATTCAATCCCTCATTTTACAGATAAGAAAACTAATGTCCAAAAAGATAGACTGATTTACCCAACGTCACAGAGTTAATGAGTAAAAAAGCCAGGATTTGAATCCAGGTCCTCTTATTTCAAATCTCACACACACTAACCCATCTCCACCCCTAACTGAATCTTTCTTTTAAACTAATTGATTTAGTTTAGCTGATTTTTCCCAGTTAAAGCCGAAGACTAAATTCCAGAACGGGCAGCCAGAAGCTGGGTTAGCAAAATTGAGAAATGACTGATTTAACGAAGCACATCAATATGTTCTTTTTTTAAAGAAATCTTTCCTCTTAGATTTTTTATTAATGAGCCGATTGGGGTTAAGTGACTTGCCCAGAGTCACACAGTTGTGAGTGTTATGTGTCTGAAGCTGGATTTGAACTCAGATCCTACTGACCCCAGAGCCAGTGCTCTATTCACTGTGCCACCTAGCTGCCTTCTTCTTAGATTTTTTTTAAAGGATTTTCTTTTTCTTTTTTTTTTTTTTTGGCTCTAGAAGCTTATAAGAATTCTACTCTCTTCCCAAGAATCTTAATTCAAGACTCTTTTTAAGGAAGTAAGGAAATGAGCATTTATCAAGCACCTACTATGTGCCAGACACTATGCTAAATACTTTAGAAATGTTATCTCATTTGCTTCTCACAACAACCCTGAGAGGTAGATGTCTTATGATGCCCACTTTATAGCTGAGGAAACTGAGGCAAACAGAGGTTAAGTGACTTGCCCAGGGTCATGCAGCTAGTGTCTAAAGGTGGACTTGAACTCAGATCTTCCTGAATCTAGCCCCAGTGCTCTAGCCACTGTCTCCACCTAGCTGCCTCTGCAAAGCTCAGTTGAACCAACATGCAGGAAATTTTTAAGACTCCATAGAATTATAGAGTCTTACCTCCACTGAGAAAACTGTGGAACAGAGTTCAATGACTTCCTCATGGCCGTGCACCTAATTCATGGCAGATCTGGGAATGGCAGAACTCAGGTTTCTTTGACTCAATTTAATATCCTTCCCACTACAGCATGCTGTCTCTGAGTCCAACTAAATTGTGAGCCTCTTGAGGATAAGAGGAAGTAGTATGGTATAAGGAAGAGTACTGGCTCTGAAATCATAGGACCTGGTTTCTGCCATCCCTTTTAATAAAGATGTTGAAAGAAAGAAAACACATCAATAAAACTAACACATTAACAGTTGTTGAATCATTTTTCAGTTGTGTCCAACTCTTTGTGACCCCATTTGGGGTTTTCTTACCAAAGATACTACAGTGGTTTGCCATTTCCTTCTCCAACTCATTTTACAAATGAGGAAACTAAGGCAAACAGGCTTAAGTGTCTTGCTCAGGATCACACAGCTAGTATGTATCTGAGGTAAAATTCGAACTCAGAGACATGAGTCTTCCTAACTCTAGGCACAGCACTCTACTGTGCCACCTAGCTGCCCTACATTAACAGTGGCTGGCACTGTATGCAATATTCTATATACATAGCCCCTCAACTGTGGAAGAAGGTAGAGAAATTCATCTTCTCAACTCTTCTTCAAAGCCATATTTGTTTATTAAAATTACACAGCATTTAATTTTTTTGTTATTTCTATTGATGTTGTTAAAGATCATAGATCATAGATTTGGAACTGAAAGTAATTATTAGGTTATTAGGTCCAGCCCCGTCATTACGAAGATGTGGAAGCTGAGACTGAGAGAAGGAAAGGGACTCACCCAGGATCACTAGTAAGAGTTTGAGGCAATATTTGAACCTAGGTCTACGCTCCATCCAATATACTATGCTGAGGGGCAAGGGGGGTGGGCGGTGGGGGGGCGGGAACCACAGAGGCCACCGAGAAGTCAAGGAAAATAAATACCAAAGAGGGGGAAAAGGCTGTTCTATCTCTGAGAAAACATTTTCAGTGGAGTGGTAGGGAAGCAAGCCAGACTGGAAATAGTTGAGGAAACAGTGAGGAATGAATATTTCTTCAAGAAGCCTGGCAATGACAGAAGAGGAAAGACGCAAGAAGTTTTGTTATTTTCTTAAAACTGTCATTTCCAGTTGCTGCTCTGCTTGAGGGTGCAGTACACCAATCAACGAAGTCTTCCTCGATCGATCTAGCACCCTTTCCCTTTTCTGAAATCCTGACCTGTGCCTCTCATCTGGTGCTGATCATACTCTGCCTCAAGTGATGAACTGGCTCCCCTACTAAAAGGTAAGCCAGTTGAGGAAAATAACCTCCTTCCATAGCCTTCTGCTGCAATGCCTTGCATGTAGTCAGTGCTCAGTAAATATTTGTTGATGGTGATAATAGTAATAAAGTCGGCCTTGGACCAGAGAAGCATGGGGGAACGAACAGATTGTACAGTCTGCAGGATCGTTGATTTGCAGCAGGAAGGGCAGGCACTCAGAGACCATCTAGTCCAACCCTTCATTGAACAGATTTTTTTTAAAAAAATTGAAAGTTAAAAGTGATACAGGTAGTAAGTATTGGGCCAGAATTTGAACCCTGATCCTTTGACCCCAAATCCAATCTCTTGTCCATTCCACCAAAACTGAAGCCCTGATCTTACTTAATTCTTTGTTTTGCTCTACATTCCAGTGAACCAGTAGAGCTATCTCTACCTGGATGCCCTGCAGACATCTCAGATTCTGCATGTCTAAAATGAAGTGCCATCTTTCCCCACAGAGTCCGTCCCTCCCCTGCTGAGAACCCCACCCTTCTCCCAGTCAGCCAGGCCAGAGGCCTTTCTGTCCTCTTTGGCTCCCCTCCTCCTTGCTCCCCACATTCAATCAGTTGCCAGCTCCTATCCATTCTTCTTCCCCCACATTTCTCTCATCTGCTCCCTTCTCTTCACTCCTACTGCCTTCCCCCTACTCCACTTCCTTATCACCTGTGTTGTTGTTGCTTAGTCGTTTTTTTGTTCTTATCCAATTCTTAATGACCTCATTTGGGGTTTTCTTGGCAAGATACTGGAGTGGTTTCCTTCTCCTGCTCATTTAACAGATGAGAAACTGAGGCAAACAGGGTTAAGTGACTTGCCCAGGGTCACAGAGCAAGTAAGTGTCTGAGGCCAGATTTGAATTCAGAAAGAGGACTCCAAGCCAGACACTCTACTCACTGCCACCTAGCTACCCCTCATTACCTGGAACCTAAACTATTAGAATCCCCTCCTCACTGCTTTCCCTGTCTCCCATCTCCTCCCTTTCTCATCCTTCTTTCATATTTCTGCCTATGTAATTTTCCTGTGGCATATGTCTGATCTCATTACTTTTTGGAGCATAAAAACCTTAGGTAGTAAAAGCAAAGAAAAGCATCAAACAATTGAAACTGAATGAATGAATGGAAAAGCATTTCTTAAGCTCTTACTGCATAACCAGCCCTGGGATAGGTATTGGGAATAAAAATACAAAGAAGCAAGACAGTCCCTGCCTTCAAAGAAAATAATAATAATAGGATAATATTAATGTAGGACAATGATATAGAATAGTAATTAGGATAGTAGGATAAAATAGTAATAATAGAAAAAGACACAGGGAAGCAAGGGTTAGAAAGAGAGAAGACACAACAAGTAGAAGTTGCCTGTCTTAAAGATGACCAGGAAATGCCTCAATAGATAAGACCAGGTAAGATAAGATGAAATCTCACCAATTAGAACCCTGGGTCCCAGGGATAGGAGTCCAAGTTCCAGTAGGGAGAGGAGGAGGAGGGATGCCATGCCAATGCAAGTACAAATCGGGGAGCTAGGCTGAGAGAGGATGCTACACAACTATAATACAAAATAGAATATGAAAGTAATTTCTCCCTCCTCAAATTTCCCCTAGGCTTTGTTTGACTATACCTGTCCTTTGCACCTAGTCTTCCTCTCCCTGTAATCATTTTACTAGCCTACTTGTCTTCACCCTTATTTGATTTATAGCCCCTTGAGATCAAGCAGGACAAGCTATCATAACGTGTAATAGACTTCAAATATACCGAATTCCCAAGACAAAGCAGGGTGGTCACTTGGCCTGGATCATAGGAATGTTATAGATGGGGCTCCTACATGGTTCAGAAAGCAGGACTAGATGATCTCTGAGGTCTTTTCCAACTTTGAAATTCTTTGAGACATAGGATCTGATTTGTGTCTTCGAGGAATTTATAATCTGTGTATAGGAGACAAAATCAGTTTCCATGGAAAAAAGAAAACAACTAAGTGCTATACTATACTACGTACTGTAGACTAAAATCAAAGAGTAAGAATATTCAAGTTTCAATTTGATAAATATTTGCTACAGATGCTGAAAGAGCTGGAGAAATCCTGGAAAAAATGAGGAATGAGTTGAACCTTAAAGAATCAGTTTTCAAATCAAGTAATCAAAGCTATCTGTAGCCATATGAAAAAATACTCTCACTATTAATTGGAGAAACGCACATTAAAACAATTCTGAGGTACTACTTCATACCTATTAGATTGGCTATAGGATAGAAAACGTAAATGACAAATGTTGGCAGGAATGTGGGGAAAAATGAGACTCTAATGCACTGTTGGTGGAGTACTGATTCAAACGTTCTGTAGAGAATTTGGACTATAAATTTGCACAAAGGACTATAAAACCATGCTTACCCTTTGACCTAGCAGTACCATTACTAGGTCTGTATCCCCCCAAAAAAATTAAATAAAAAAAATAAAAAGGAAAAGGACCTATATGTACAAAAATATTTATGGCAGCTCTTTTCTGGGTGTAAAGAATTAGAAGTTGAGGGGAAGTCCATCATTTGGGGAATGGCTGAATAAGTATGTGACTATGATGGAATACTGTTATACTATAACAAATGATGAGCAGGGTGTTCTCTGAAAAGCTGGAAATACTTGCAAAGTATTAATGCAAAGTGTACTGCATTACTTTGTACTGCATACAAAGTAATAGCAATACTGTAGGATGATCAGCTGTGAATGACTTAGCTATTCTCAGCAATACAGAGATCCAAGACAACTCTGAAGGACTTATGACGAAAAATTTTATCCATCCCCAGAGAAAAAACTGATGGTGCCTGAATATAGGTTGAAGAATATTTTTTAACTTTATTTTTCTTGAGTTTTTCTGTCTATGTTTTCTTTCGCATGATTATTATGGATATATTCTTTGGGCTGCACATGTATAACTTATATCGAATTGCTTGCCTTATCAATTGGGGGGAGGTAGAGAATTCAGAACTCAAAGTTTTAAAAGCAGAGATTAAAAATTGTTTTTACATGTAAGTGGAGGAAAATAAGACACTAAATAAAAGCTAAAAAATAAATATTTTTAAAAAGAATATTTATAATGGGGCAAAGGGAAGCTTTTATATGGTGGAAATATTTGGAGCAAGAGTGAATGTGGGGTGAAGGAGAAGAGCCAAGTAGGGTGATGGGGACTGAACTAATTGTAGGAAAGCAGCTCAAGAAAGACCCTACTTCTTGTTTTCATTGTTTTCTAGGAAAGGTCATGACCCAAAGAAAAGGGCTGCATTATATTATGACTCTCTCCCATGGTTCTCCTTATGAGGGGAAAGAAGCAACAAACTTTAAGAAAAATGGAAACAACAAAGATAAAGGAGGGGAAAGAGGAAATAACCAAGGTGTGAATATTTCTTTACCCATAACAACAATTTGTTATTTCCTATTTTTATATTTAATAGTCAGGAAGTAAAAACAAGGGACATTATTCAGCAATTTCCACAAGAAACCACTTTACAAGCTAATTCAGTAATAGTAATTCTGTCCCTTAATTGTGTGATAACCCTTCACAGCTTCCCTCAAAGAGCGGTTTTGAACCTTTTCAATTTCAAATGATCGTGACCAGTCCTAAAAGACATTTGGGGGATGGGGAAAGGGTCATCTCCTTGAGAATATACACCTCAGTGAATAGATATATTTGGATACTGTCTAGTCAACTTATGGAACCTATTAATCCAAAATATTCCTTAAAGAGAGAGGTAGTGTGGGATAGTAGATAGAGAGCTAGCTCTGTTCAAGCCTTGCCTCTGACAATGTGTATCAGACAGTGGCTATATGACCCTGGGCAAGTCCCTTGAACTAATAGTGCCTCTAGGAACTCTCTTAGATAAGAGTTCTTAACCTAGGTCTATAAACTTGGTTTTTTTTTCATATTATAATAACTATATTCCAAAATGATTGATTTCCTCGGCAATCCTATTTTTTATTCCATATTTAAACTATTATTCTGAGAAAAGGTCCATGTGCCTTCACCAGATTCCAAATGGGTCCATGACACACACAAAAAAGATTAGGAACCCCAGTTCTAAGACGAAAAGTTTCAGAGAAGATGCCGACCTGCATTGGTAGGGGGAGTTTTCTCACCTGGAAGGTCCATAGACCAAAGAAATCATAGGCCCAGTCCCTATGTCTGTGGTCTCTATCCATTAAAGCTGTTGAATGTTGAAGCCACCATTGAGAATGTGGTTCTTTTTTTACCTATTCCTGAGCCAAAATCTTCTTTACAACTTGAGCTGGCATGTCAGAATCTACTATCTCATTGTAATAGAGCACTAGGGATGAGGAACTTTTCTCTTTTCCCAATGGGATCATCACTTTCTCTGTAGCCTTTTTAGCCTTACAGAAAGAATTTCGTGGAAAAACCAA
Source organism: Vombatus ursinus (assembly GCF_900497805.2). Taxonomy (NCBI): domain Eukaryota; kingdom Metazoa; phylum Chordata; class Mammalia; order Diprotodontia; family Vombatidae; genus Vombatus; species Vombatus ursinus. The sequence continues at coordinate 74,984,697 of NW_020954590.1, read as the reverse complement.
GGGGTTCAATTACTTGCCTAAGGTCACACAATTAACATACATCAGAGGCAGGACTAGAACTCAAGTAAGCCCACCTCTCTGTCTGCAACACCTGGCCGCCTCACAACATGGTAGAATGGAAAGGCAGATGGAGTTGGAATCAGATGTTCTGAATTCAAACCCTGGCTATGCTGTTTACTCTGCAACTTTGGGAAAATCACTTAACATCTTTTGGCCTTGATCTCTTTATCTACAAATAAAGAGACTAAGCTACCTGGTCTCCAAGGTCACTTTGAGTTCTTTGTGTAGCCCAGTCCATATTAGATCATTTTATTTATTGGGAACCTTTTCCTTGAATCAAGCCATATGCCAAATTCACCCATTCTTTTTCATTCCGCTTTCCAGTATCAAGCAAGCCTGTACCTGGCAGCTCTTCAAATACTTCAAAATAACTCTTGTGTCCCCTTAAGCCTTCTATTATCCAGGCTAAATAATCCTCATCCTTTCAATGGACATTCTTATAACTCTTCTCACTGTCCTTGTCTACCTCTTTGGATAGACTCCAGTTTGTCAAAACTCTTTCTAAAACAGCCACTGGCTGTTTTAGTGACCTCTCAGAAGTCCAATTAATATGAACAACTCACATTCATATGCTACTTAAGTGTTTCCAAAATTCTTGCCCCACAACAATCCAATGAGCACAAATATTTTAGCCCATTGCCAAAGCTGTAGCCCCTGCCTAGAATGTTCTCCCTCTTCCTCCCACCTCTTAGCATTCCCTCTTCAAAGCTCAGCTCAAACACCACTTACTATATGGGGCCTTTTTTTATACCTCTAACTGCTAGCATCTCCTCACCATTGGTTTGTTTCCTCTGTATATATATTTTTATTGATTAGGTGTGAAAATGTATAATATAAGCTCCTAGAGGGCAAAGACTGGTCATTTTGTTGTTGTTGTTCTTCAGTTGGCTTCATGTCCCACTCTTTGTGACCCCATTTGGGGTTTTCTTGGCAAAGATACTGGAGGCATTATCATTTTCTTCTCCAGCTCATTTTACATATGAGGAAACTGAGGCAAACAGGATTAAGTGACTCGTCCAGGGTCACATAGCTAATAAGTGTCTGAGACCAGATTTGAACTCATGAAGATGGGTTTTCCTGACTCCAGGCCTGGTGATCTATCTACTGCATTACCTACCTGCCAGCTCCCACCACCACCACATAGTAAATGATTAATAAATGCTTGTTGATTAATTGTTAATCATTTTACAGATTAGAAAACTGAGCTTCGGAAAGGTTGAAGCACCACTTTTAAATGTTGAAAATGAGCATTTGAAGCTATTTCCTGACTCCATATCCATCAAGAATTCTTTCTTCCACTTGCTACCACTTGATACTTCAATTCTCTGTGACATTGTCATCTAAGCTACTGGGAGAGTCTCTGGGCCTTTTCCTCTAATTACTGCTTGTGTTTTCTGCTGTTCTGTCCATATATTGCTTAGCACCTGGATATGGCAAGAATTCAGTGAAAACAGAATACTGTCATAGATTTACAGGGGAGCATGGAAATCACAAACGGAAAAAAAAAACGTTTTAATACTGAGAGTTACTTTTTCTGAGAATATTTTTCAAATTTGCCCATTTCTAATGGCCTAGAAATCTGCCTTCAAGTTTCAAAGAGTTTGTTTTCACAAGGACTTTGTTCTAAAAGAAGCAATCAGCCCCCTCTATGGACTATAGTTTACATATCCATGTATCACAGGTGCCAGAATCCCTAAACAAAACTGAGAGACAGCTTCTCAGTCACTTGTGTCAGATTAGCTAAGAGATTAAAACAAAGTCTGATGAGTTCTCACCAAGCTAGCCAAGGGCCTCATGCAGGGCTGAACTGAGGTGGGAAAGCTAGCCTCCTTGACCAAACATTGCCTCAGTCATCATCAGCAGGACTAAGCAAGGTGACTGCTTGCCTACTGTGCATCAGGTCAGTGGCTTAGGCATGTTTATTAGCTTGAATGTTACACTAAAATATGGTGAGACAAAGTCAGAGACAAATTGGCTTAAAAGGAAAAGGAGTCCCTTCAGCTGTGATAAGAGCTCTCCCTCTCCTTGACCCTCTGTGTGTGTGTGTGTGTGTGTGTGTGTGTGTGTGTGTGTCTGTCTGTCTGTCTGTCTGTCTGTCTCTGTCTCCATGTGTCTCTCTTCAAACCATGGCTCTGAAACTGTTGTGACTTAGAGAAAGTCATTCACTTTCTCTCAGCTTCTGTTTTTTCATCTGTAATAAAAGAATAGTAAATTGTATTGCACTGCCAATCTCACTGGACAGTTGTGAAGTGCTTGAAGTGCTATATAAATATATTATTATGATATGACAGAGAATAGGTATGGAACAAAGAGCCAGCTAGAAAGACCAGGGTCCAAGTCCTGCTTCAGACACATAGTAGCTATGTGACCCTGGGCAAGTCACTTAATTTCTTAGTGTCCTAGACAACCTTCTAAAGAGAATTAGTTTCAGAGCAGTTGCAGATCTGTACTGGTACTGGTCATTTTAGAGATTCCAGTGTCAATGAAAGCAAAGGTCCAGTTCCCATCCACGGACCCAATTGTTCTAACACCCATTCCAGAAAATAAGCTTTGATAGAGTCAAAAGACATGAAATTATGTTCTAGCTCTTCTACTTATTACCTACGTAACCTTGAACAGATCATTTAATCTTTCCCAAATCTCAGTTTCATCAACTGTAAAATGGAAATAATAATATTTTCATTCTATACCTTAAAAAGTTGAGGCAGTTAGGTGACACAATGAATAGAGTGCTAGTTCTGGAGTCAGAAAGACTCATGTCCCTGAGTTCCAATCCAGTCTCAGACACTTACTAACTCTGTGACCCTTGACAAGTCACTTAACTCTGTTTGCCTCAGTTTCTTCACCTGTAAAATGAGCTGGAGAAGTAAATAGTAAACCACTCCAGTACCTTCGCCAAGAAAACCCCAAATAGGGTGACAAAAAGTCAGACATGACTGAAAAATGACTGAAAAAAAAAGCCTTAGAAGATTATTATAAGGTTCAAATGATAACTGTATCGACATTTTATAACCGTGAAGTATTATGTAAGGGTGAGTTATTACTCATTGAGAACTCAGAATATTCTTGGCATACAAAACAAACATAAAGCATGCTATTTCCCAAGGCATGATGATGCTCAGTTTATTAATTTAATATTAAAATTACTACATATGTATCATTCATGTCTTTTTCTTCTCTAGAATATATATGGCTATATTTTTATAATCTGATTTAAGTTTTAATATGTTTTTAAATTTTACTTTTGAGAGAATAAATAACAGATAAAATTTTACTAGAAAACTGAGTTGAAAGTAGAAATTTTGGCACCAGCATAAGCAGCACACACACACACACACACACACACACACACACACACAAATCCAATTGTCAAATCAACTTTGTAATTCATGATATGAAAGGAATACAAGAAGTAATTAAGAAAAATTCAGTTGGCAAATATTACTGTAGTCACTACATTTTTTGCCCAATTACTTCACTGTCTTTGGAAAAAGCCCATTCTACCCCATCCCACATATGTCTCTGTGGAAAAAGGAAAGAAATATATACTAGAACACACTTCAGATCCTAAAGGATGTCTGTGCAGATAGAGTAGAATTATCTAACAGAATGGCTAAGACATTAGAGAAAACCTTTAGAGAAAAAAGAATGTGATTTTTAAAATTTCCCTGGATATTTGTTTTCTTTTAAGCTGAAGTACTTCCGTCACATTCAGCAACCCTATTACCATGTAGATACATAAAAGGTATGGCATAGAACAGTGGTTCTTAAAATGTAACACCAGAGACCCCCTTTCAGGAGGTCCATAAAGTTAAAATTATTTTTTTATTAATACTAAAATATTATTTTCCTATTAAATTCTCTTCCCTTTTCTAACTAAATATCTTTGTGAGACTAGATTTTCTTTGTGTACCTCAATGAAAATATCGTATCACAATAGAATGAATGCAAAAGCAAATATGAGAATCTAATTGTCTTCTATTAAGCCAGACATTAAAGAAATTTTCAAAAATATGTAAAGCAATGCCACTCATTAATTTTTTTGTTTGGAAAAATAGTTATTTTTATTAAAATTTTTAAATTAACATGTAATCAACACTATTTTTAAGATTAATAAAGAAATACCAATATTTTATCCATTTTAATTTATAATATAATAAATATGAATAGATATAGCCCACATAAATGAAAGCTCTTTGAAATCCACAATTATTTTTAAGAGTATAAAGGGCTCCTGAAACCAAAAAGTTTGAGAACTGCTGATAGAACACTGGAATGGAAAGTCAAAAGACCTATGTCTAACTTATTGTGTGACCCCTGTTGTGTTATTTAACTTTTCTCTGCCTCAGTTTCCTCATCTACAAATTGAAGATAATAACTATTTGAGAGTCATGAGGTTAAAATGATACCGTATATATGACAATGTTTTGAAAACAACAAGGTTGGTTATATGGATTCAAGAATGTATTCTTCTCCCTTAACACAATGTCTGTGCCTCCTGCCCCCAAATCCATCCCACCATTCTTAAGCCTCTTAGACAAATAGAAACTAACTGTACTCATCTATGGTTCAAGAAAATTAGTTTCCTGGTCTGCCCAGCTCTTAGAATGGCTCCCTTTTTGAAATTACTTTGCATATATTTTGTATTTACTTCTGTAAGTACCTGTTGTATAGCCCCAGAGAAATGGAAGTTTCCTGAGGGCCCAGATTATTTCATTTTTGTCTTTGTATACTCAATGCCTTGTATCCCACAGTGCCTTGCATGTCACGGTAAGTTCTTAATAATGTTTGTTGAATTAGAATGAAAAACCCAGGAACCACACACAAAAATCACCCCTTTTAATATGCTTTCATTTAGTGCTCTCCAGCCTGAAAAGGGTAAAATAAGGACAACCAAAAAGTATTTCATTAGAAACTTCACATTCTCTGACAAGAAGATCTACTTGTAAAAGTCTCAGCTATCCAAGCTCCTATTCTAAGTTCATATACTAAGTCATTTAGTAAGTACCATAGGCTTGAGACAATGTACAGTAAATCCTTTTCCTCTTACAGTATGTAGCTCAGGCTCCAGTGTATGTTGGCTACACATATGAACACTTGGCATGGTCCCTAGATCGCTAAGAAAAACAGCCACGTCATTGTTGCTGCTACCACGGCTACTTTTGAAAACTTGGCTTTGTTCTTGTGAGACCTTTCTGCTCTACAAGCCTGTTTCTCAACCTTTACTGGAAAGTCAATTGGCTCTCTAACCAAACATTATCAGCATACCCTGCTCACTTGGCAAATGTACCAGCCAGAGCACCACCCATGCCAATGACAGATTTTTGCAATTGCCTTAAGTTTATGCCTGTCTCATCTGTGTCTATGTGCCCATTAGACTTTATTTTTCTAGTGAATAGAGGAGAACTACTTAGAATATTCAAGTCTAGGAGAAAAAAAATTGCTAATGTCTTATTTAGTGTATACTTCAGAAAATCTTCATGACTTTATTCATACAATCAAACAGACACATCCTATCGAAGATGAGATTATGGGTACAGTTGATTTTGAGCAATTCTTGCAAGAACAAATAAAGCAGATGGAAAGGCCAGGAACCACAGTGGAGGCAGAGGAATTGTGGTTATTGAGAGAAGCAAAAGTAAAATAACCAGGCATAGAGAGGTACCATTTATTTTCTTAAAGGTATTCAAAGTACCTTTGAAGGAACTATTTAACAGAAGAATAATTTACAGAATTGGCTCCATATAAATTGATAATAGCAAGAAAAGCTATGATTTACATTATTTCCAGATTAATCAGGATGAAGAAGAGGGAAATCCTTGATCTAGAAATATTTTATTCATGATCTTGAATAAAACTGAAACTGAAAAAAAAGGTAAATGACTAACAAAGTTATAGTGATGTTTAAAAAAAATTTTAAGCACATTAGTCCACTTTAAAGGATTGCTTACATAGCCTTCTTACTAACGAGCAAGCAAGTGTTCATTAATGCCTACTATATTTCAGGTACTGTGTTAAGAACTAAGGATTCAAATAGAAAAGAGAACTAGTTCCTATCTTCAAGGAAGCATTCTATTGGTATGTATTGAAATACACCAATAACCAAATGAAATGAACCAATCATCCTAGACTATCTATGACTAGAAATGGGTACCTTCTTGTATTGCTACTTAGGCCTACATCTGTAATAAATTTTGGAGTTTTTACACTCTTGCCAAATAGCACATGATCTCTTAGCCCTAGACATCAATATTTAAAGGCACACTACATCCTAAGTCCACAGTTTAAAAAAAATCAATAGTGGTGCAGTGGATAGAGCACTGGCCCTGAAGTCAGGAGGATCTGAGTTCAAATCCAGCCTCAGACCAAACACTTGACACTTAATAGCTGTGTGACCCTGAGCAAGTCACTTAACCCCAATTGCCTAAAATTAAAAAAAATTAAAAATCAATAAATATAACCAATATTAATTAATACATTTTACTATATTTAAATATAGACTTACTTAGTATCAGAGATTAGAGTACAAGACCTCTTGAAATGACTTCCAACTATAGATTTCATGATTATACCTCAATGTACTTGTCATATCCAGCAGAATGAATTCCAAATGAAAATAGAACTAGGAAAAATGAGTTGGAGTTGTAAGGGGACAGATTTGATCTTGATGACAGAAAAAGCTTCCTTACAAAAAGAACTTCCCCAAGGAAGGGGCTGTCTCCAAAAGTAGTGGGAAGGAGCCCACTCAAACATTCATTGGCATTATTCAAATCATGGCTAGATGATCACCTGATGAATATGTTGAAAAGGGAATTCTTCAGGTACTGATAGTCTCAGAGGTTTCCTCTTAATCTGAAATTCTGCTATTCAGTTATTCTTGGATTTCAATGGTTGCAGAATTATTCTGTGAAAGTGGCCTTCTAGAAGGCCACCATTTGCAATACATGAGGGGTGAAGCAGAGGTGGAGAGGGGCTGAGAGAAACATATTGTCACTTTAAAAAAATTATCCATTTGTCTTTTGCTATTTGACTTTCTGTGGTTGCTAATGTTGGGGTGTTTTTTAAATACTGTTTAAAACAATTATGAAGCACTTCAAAATTAACTCCCAAATAAATTTAAATATCTTTCAAAAGAGTACATACAGTAAAACTAGGTGGCACAATGGATAGAGTGCTGGGCCTGGAGTCAGGAACATCTGAGTTCAAATCTGGCCTTACTAAGTGTGACTTACTGGTCACAGTTACTAGCTGTATGACCCTGAACCAGTCACTTAATCCAGTTTACCTCAGTTTCCTCAACTGTGACATGAACTGGAGAAGGATATAGAAAACCACTCTAGTATCTTTGCCAAGAAAACTCTAAATGGGGTTATGAAGAGTCTGAAAATGACTGAACAAAAACATAGTCTCATTTCTAACCATCATATGGTATAGTCTCATTTAGTACAATATTGTATGTACAGTAATGGGTGTGCAGTTAGTTTACTGTAGAAAAAAAAAGGGACAAAGTTTTTGAATCAGGTTGAAAAAGCTGTTTCACAGCTAAGGGCTCTCACTATAAACATTCTACTCACTGAGAACTTTTTCCTCCCTGGCATGATAGACTGGCCTCTTTAGCACTGAGAATACATAGAGAAAGAAGCAAGTTGGCATATAAATAATTGTGTTTGAATTCTTGGCATTGGGTTAAAATTCATCCTCCTCAGTTTCTGCTTAAGAGTGAGGTGTTCTATGGCCCTGGAGGGGCCCCAAGTGGCCAGCTGTACAGCACTTAAAATATCCCTAGTATTTTCTGGAACTTTTGGTTACCTTTTTCCTCCCTCAAATATTTTAGAACTGTTGGGTATACAACAAACATGGAACTTGAACCCAACCAACCTTCTGTGGAACACACAGAAGATGAGAGTTATTGAAAAGCCAGAAACCTCAGCCAGCACCACCCATATCCCAAGTCATTGTTTGTGGGGAAGTCCCCTTGGCATCCATTCTATAATGGGCATGGGTGGAGCAAGGGAGCCTCTGCCTAAGCATATGGGGTCCACAATGGAATGACCCTGACATTAGGATTATATCTGGGCCCTAGGATTCTTGGAGCCAAATTCTACTTAATATGGATTTTTATATTATAATCTCCAAAGTATCTAGTTAGAATTCTCATTGTATTTCATCCTGTCTGGAAGCATTTAAAAAAACAAACACTCTATAAGGTTCCAGAATGACCCTTTTCACACAAATACTGGTTTGCTTTACCAGAAGATTTTAATCTACTGTCCCTGACTTGGTAATAATTCATACTTTGGCAGAAGATTTTAATCTACTATCCCTGACTTGGTAATAATTCATATTTTTTATCTGTAGCAGTCTCTTTTAATGAGAACCTAGTTCTCCCCCCAATCTTTATAATGAGGGTTTTTTTTCTCTATGAAATATCTAAATGGCAAATAAAAATGTTTACCTATATGGGACTAGAGAGAGCATGGAGTAGTAGACAGAATGCCTAGTCTTGGAGGGAGGAAGACCTAAGCACAAGTACAGCTTCTGACATACACTAGCTGTATGATACTGGCCAAATCACTTAACATCTTAGCACCTCCCTCTATGCCATTCTTTTTTGTTTTTTGTTTTTAATTTTTTAATTTTTTGCTTTTTGGTGAGGCAATCGGGGTTAAGTGACTTGCCCAGGGTCACACAGCTAGTAAGTGTCATGTGTCTGAGACTGGATTTGAACTCACGTCCTCCTGACTCCAAGGCCAGAGCTCCATCCACTGTGCCACCTAGCTATCCCTATCCCATTCTTTAAGACCATGAATTACACATGAGTTGTCCATCTAAATTGGTGGAGGCAATTTTGATATCAGGCATTTCCTGCACAAGTGAAATCATGGATTCAAACATTTTCTCCTCCCAAAAAAAGAACTAGGGAAGGAACAGCACTCTCACACTGTGAAAGTCAGATCCACTTAAGGTATAAAACAAACAAAATTTTAACCTTATATATTAATGAAAAAAGTACCTATTGAACACTTGCTGAATGCCCAGCACTATGCTAGAAACTCTAAGGAATATGAGGAATTATGTTATGGTGCTTTCTTCAAGAAACCAATCTCTCCTGTGCCCTATTTACTATAAATGTCATATATGTCATATCTCCTCCAAATGTAGCCTTTTGAAGAAAGGAACTATTTTGCTTTCATCTTTATAAACCAAACACTTAGCAGAGTGCCTGTCAATGGAAGTTACTTGAGAAATATTTGTTGAATTTAATTGAATTGTATTAAATAAAAAATTGGAGAGATTTCATGGAAATAATGGAATTTAACCTAAAACTTGAACTGGAGTTTTAAAAACTTGTAGGAAATTTGAGAGGCAGAGAGAAGATTAAGGGTTGTACAATATAAGCATGATCTAAGAACAGTAAGATCACCTTGTTGTTGCTCAATTGTGTCTAACTCTTCATGACCCCACTTGGCAAAGATAATGGAGTGATTTGCCATTTGTTCTTCAGCTCATTTTACTAAAGAGGAACTAAGGCAAACAGGGTTAAGTGACTTGCCCAGGGTCACATAGCTAGTGTCTGAGGCCAGATTTGAATTCAGGAAGATGAGTCTTCCTGACTTCAGGCTCAGTACTATATCCGCTGTGCCACCCAAGATCACCTTACTGAACTGGAAGTTAAGAATTGGGGAATAGTAGGAAATTCAGTTTCAAAGGTAGAGTTAGGCCAGATTAGTGGGAGCTTTGAAAGGTAAGCAGAGATTTTTAGATTTAATATCTAAATAAAGACATTGTGTGTATAAGTTATGGCAATAGAGAAAGCCATCTTGAATTTATCTTTAAAAAAATTTTTTTAAGAAATATTCAGGAAGTCATCCAACTCTCTCATTTTATATATGAGAACATTAGGGTCCTAAAAAAAATTTTTTTTAAATTAGGGTCCTAAGAAGCTGACCAGTTTGTCTAAATTTCCACAGGTAGTAACAAAACTGGAATTTGAACCCAGGCCTTCTGACTCTAAATCCATTGCTTTTTCCATTGTGCTACATTCATAAATTCATAAAATATTTTACAGAAGGATTATGGGAGACAAGTAGTATCACTTATATATGTGGGAGATTGGTAGAGGGGGGAAAATGAGTCTATTAAAAAAACAGCATGTGATGTAACTAAAATAAGACAACTCAAGAAATGAGACTGGGAAGAGAAAAAACAATAGATGAAAAACGGAGCAAGACTGATAGCATTTTTATAATGACCTATTTTCATTATCTATGCCACAAAACCAACCACATTTAGACTCAAACACCAGGATTCATGATGTAAGAAGATGGAAATGTCATTTCTGAAAATAAAGGCAGGCCAACTGTGGTAGCCCATACTTGTAATTCTGGTGTCTAAAAAGGCTGAAGCTGATTGATTCCTTGAACTTGGAAATTCTGAGCTGCAGTGAGCTAAGCAGAGCTTAGTAAATCCAGCATCAATATGAAAAGTGTTTGAGTCAGGGAAAAGGGAAAGGAATTGTCAAGGGAAGGGCAAACTGACCTAGGTCAGAAGCAGAACTGGTCGTATCTCCTGTGTTAACCAGAGTAGGACCCAGACTGCAAGTAGTCACTATACTTTCAGCCTGGGAGAGATAGAGAAACACAATGAAGAAGAAGAAAAAGATAATGATGATGATGAAAGAGATAAAAGAAAAGAGGGAAGAAAAGCTATAATAGACCAAGAATACATACAAAAATCTGTGCTGACGATGAGGCAATTTGAAAGCATATGAAACTGGACAAGACGTCAAATGTTCGGAAAAAATCAACAGTACTGATATCCAAAAGAGGGCCAATGGAATGGATGTGAATAACAGTGATCCTCATGGGTACTTTTTCACCACTACAAAATCTTTATGAAAATGATCTATACATGAATCTGAAAACAGGGACAACAAGGTACAGCAGATAGAGCTCCAGGCCTGGAGTCAGAAAGACTCGTCTTCCTAAGTTCAAATCCTGACTCAGACAATTACTAACTGTGTGACCCTAAGCAAGTCATTTAATCCCATTTGCCTCAGTTTTCTCATCTGTAAAATGAGCTGAAGAAGAAAATGGCAAACCACTCCAGTATCTTTGCAAGAAAACCTCAAATGAGGTCACAAAGAGTTGGACACAAATGAAACAACTAAACAACAAACGAATCAGTCTGGTTACTATTTACCAGGCCCTATGTTTACTATGTGTGAGGCACTATGCCATGTGCAGGTGCTACAAAGAAAGGCAAAAAACATAGTTCTTGCCCTCATGGAGAATCCTTGAAGAAATTATAAGAAAGGAAAAGGTAAAATGGACCACTCATGTATTGCCCAGAGGAGGAAGGATATGCAGTTAAAGATGGTTAAAGTTGTAATGAGTTCAGCCCCTGACTCAGAAGAATTGTTCAAGCCTCTCTTGTGTTAAATTTTATCTGACTACTCATTTGACTGGTTCATTTCCAAGAGGATCCAGCTCTTTTTATCTAAATCAATATACTACATATATTATATAGCTTGAAAAATCTGTATGCCAACCTATGGATATTTTATCACCTCTGGACAAAGCCAGTGGTTGGCAATGAAACAGAAGTGTACTAGTTTTCTTGTACTCATCTTGTCCAGGGTTCATATATGTAAATATTCAAATGGATCCATGACCTCATCAATATAAATGTTCCTTCCAGCAATCCTAATCCATCTGTTCCTGGCTAACTTACGTGACTCTTGTCCATGTCCTCCCATAAGTTTGTCTCAGAGGGTGCGTCCAATGCTCTTGGGGGACTTCCTCATTGTCTTCAGACATTACAAAGATGCAATGAAGAACTCAGGATAGCTCAGTCCTTACTCTCACAATGTGACCAGATAATGACTTTGAAAATTAAGGCCCTCTATTTTGAGGAGGAGTTTGGCATTGGGGCTATAAGGATAAGATAAAACAAAACAAAACAACCTCACCATCAAGTTATTTACTTCCTACTGTGGAAAGCTTCTTTGTCATTTTTAGTCTTTGACTATTAAAAAGAATCCATTAATGACTGAGCACTTTGTAACAGAAAGTAGAGAATGTTTAGTTCAATGGATTTCAAAAGGTTTTTTGCAATATGACAATGAGACAGCCTTCTTCAAAGAATTAAATATAAATATCACACTGTTCATGGAGAGCTACATAGGATAGGGGCGAGGGGGGAGGGGGAAGGGAATGAGTAGGAAACAACATGTAATGAGGAACTCCAGAGAAGAGCAGGAGCAAAATATATCATCAAGGACTAACAAGATAGAGAAGATGGACTGGTCACTCTGAATTAGGGAGAGATAACAAGGACACAATCCTCTACTGGGACCTTCATGATGTTAGAATAAAATCAAGAAAGGCCTCTAGTACATTGGGTGGAGCCCCTGTTGCAATGTATGGAAGGCCCTTAGGATGGGCAGGTATGGAAAGATTATGATCTGCATCTTTGGAGAAACTTCTAAATCAATGAGATGCCAGATCCATTCAAGGATTTAAGTGTTATTACATTCCTTCACTACTTTAATAGATTTGAGATCTGATCAATGTGGTAACTCCCTTGGTACAGATCATATGCTTCCATACCTTCTTATCCTGCACAAGTTCCTTCACCTGTTATTGGTCAAGGCTTCATCTATTACTGCTGTAGTTGACATTTTCTAGATACTTAAAAAATAAAGGAACTTTTTTAGTTCAATTACTTGAACAAAAATGAATGATGCCTACTAGCCATTAGACAAAGCTCTGTGTTTGAGAAGTCAAAGAGTTTGTATACATGAACTTAACTAATGAGGTATAGTGAAAGGTACAACTTTAGAGATCAATAAGGTCTTTTGCAGGACTAAATTCGGTAATTCCATAAAACAGCACTTTTATAATGAGCTGGTTTAAAGTAAACCAGTGTTTCCAAGTCTATATTTTGCAGAACCCTAAAGTCCAGTATCAGTCAGTCCATTGTCCTTCATGTCAAAGAGCACCAATGATGGGGCAATATCTTGATTTGCACATAAACTGGATTTAAGTGAGATAGAGTGGCACAAAGTCATCAACCTCACTCTCTCTTCCAGAGTCATCAAAGTCCAGGGAGAAGACAAAAGTTAAGACAACTTGAGACATCTTCGACCAAACTCTAAAGTGTTCAGGAAGGATGAGCACCTCTGGCATGAAGGGTTGCTGAGCCTTTTCAGGGCTGTTCATCTACCTTTGGTGTCTACCTTTCACCCAACTCTCACCTGTGGCTCCAAGAAACTGTAGCATGCTTAGTGGCCACTGGTAAAACAATCTCAGCAGATAGACTAAACCAGGTTGAGGGTAACTGACAGGCTTCAAACCTGTCGTTGAATTAGGGGAATATCTACCCAAGTGTGTGAAGACTTCCTCTAGGACAGCCAGTGAAAATGCCCAGAATCAAGGAGATGGAGCATCTTGTTTGATGAGCAATGTAATAGAACAGGGATTCCATGAATGAATGGATGAATGAATGAATGAATGAATGAATGAATGAGCATTCATTGGTACTTACTATGTCCAAAGCACTGTGACAAACACTGGAGATACAAATATAAAAGATACCTAGTCCTATTTCTCAAAAAGCTCCCATTCTAATAAAGGAGACCACATATAGGAGGGTTCAGCTGCAAGGCAAATAGAAAGATTCCAAGGTCCTTTGGGCACTGCGTCAAAGCAGATGATGGTAAAGTGTCTTCTTTAATGTTACTTAAATTGATAAAGCCATATCTGTTTCTGACATGAATCCCTTTGATAGCACTTTGGTGGCAAGAATTTCCTTTTTCAGGTTTTATGTAGCTGTGGCTGCTGAGGAGGCAGGGGTCATTCCCTTGAGTGACAACTGTTGGAGCTGGGCTAGAAGCAGGGCCTATGATCCAGGAACTGCTGCTATTTTTATTATTTCATGGTAACTTTACAGGGCATGAAGCTTCACTTTAAATTTCTACTTTTTAGGATATTTTGCCTTCCAGAGAAAAGTTTGATGCTAGCAAGATTTTCCCTCTAGATATGAAATTGTGTGTTTTAAAAAATATTTATTACAAGTGATTTTTTATGATGAAAATGATCTTGATTTTCTCTGTTTGTCTTTGTATCCCTAGTCCCTAGATTGTAGCAGTATGCTGTAGGGACTTAATAAATACTTGTTGAATTGAATTGTATGGTTCCCAATGTTTCTCAACCTCACTTTATTATAGGAATGTGATATAATATAGAGTCCCTAAAAGTAGCATTTACATATTCCATCAATATATGTCAAATGTTCAATGGCAAAATTAATTTGGGAAAAACTAGACTAAGGATACCAGAGTTCTAGTCTGCAAAGCCAGTGTGGGAGATGTGAATGCTAAACTTGAAGTTAGGAAGAACTTGGTTCATATTCAGACTCTGATGTGTACTGGCTGTGTGAATGTTGGAAAGCCACTTGGTCTCTATAAACCCCAGTTTCTTTATCTGTAAAATGGGTATAACAATACATTTCATACCTATTCTGAGTTGCTATGAGATTCAAATGAAATATTGCATGTAAGGAGTCTGGCCAATGTTAAGGGCTATTTAAATTATAGTTATTATTGTTAGTCCCAGTTTTTTCTTCCTCTGTTAGTTTGGGCAAGTCACTTCACCTTTTCTGATAAGGTCTCACTTTCCCCATTTCTAAAATAATGGGGTGGGACTAGGCAATTTCTAGGGTCCCCTCCAGCTCTAACATCCTAAGATTAAGAGTAGTTAGTTTTCAACTCTACTTGCCCAGAATTTACAAACCTTAAATCAAAGCTTTGCATGTCCAAACAGGGCAAGATTGTATGGAAATGAAAAGCTAACAGCACTGAACCTCTCCATTGTTTCCAGTTCTGCCCTCTCAGACTTCAGCAACAACTTGGTAAGGAAATAAACAGCCCTGATCAGATAACTATGGAAATGAGATAAAGTTCACAATAGCTGTGAAGATATGAATATTTCACAGGGAGTCATAAATCAGGAAGAAAATGATATAAATTTCTCCTAATTGAACTTTCTAGCTCCTCTGAGGAACAGGAGATGTTTACAGAGAATGCTTCAGATATCTTCAAACAGATGGGTTTTTTTTTCTTTTTGGAGCCAGGTTCTGTATCAACCTTCTGTAATTCAGAGGATATTAATGAATAGATAACTGTTTAACAGTTTTTAAGTGTCTGCCTTTCATAGTCCCTTAAAACTATTAACCAGCTATATAACTCCATGTCTGCTATTGATCATTTCCTTTATATAAAAGTTTATATGCTGGGTTGTTCTCAACCTTTTAAGATAAGAATACATTTCATATAATTTCATTAAGTCCAATTGTACTTGAGATCATAAACATTTGTGACCTGGAGAAAATGGTATTTCTTGCAGAGGCCCCTTAAAATCAGAGTTAAGTACCCACACAAGTGAACTATCATTCATTTGTGAGGTACAAGGCAGCTTGGGAAACTGAAATTTCAACTGAAACTGAAAATCGGGATAATCTTAGTTTTATTTGGGACTTTCTTCAATCCCTTTCCCTTACTTAACCTTTTTTTAATCAAAGTAGCTAACAACCCCTCACCCCAAAGAAAAACAATTTCCCTTCTTGATGAGTTCTATCTCATTTTATTTCCATAATCCCTTAAAATTACTAAGGATATCTGACAGCTAGAAAGAGAAGGAAAATAGAAGTAAAGGACCTGGATAAGCCACAAATTGGAAAATCATCAACTGAGACTGAGATCACCTTTAAGAGTGATCCCAAATACAGTCCAAAGAAACAGCCATTGTCCCTTTAAGATTAAAATCAAACCCAAATCAAATGGGCCATGGAATGAGAGTGGAGGAGAAAGCCAGGGCATCTGATAACCCTGTTGAGAAAAATTGTAGTGCAGGTAGCAAGGTTTGTATCTGGTCAGAGCCTTCTCACTCCTCAATCAAAGGACCAGAATTTGTCCCTGTGTTGATGTGTGTGTGTGTGTGTGTGTGTGTGTGTGTGTGTGTGTGTGTGTTGCTTTGTTCTTAGCATTTTTCAATTTTCACTCCTTTGGGGGGAGATGTCAACATGCTCCTTCAACTTTCATTGATTCATTTAACCAACATTTAGTCAACAATTCCCTAAAGATTTTTCCCCAGTCCAATCTTTAATAATGTCCATTTTCACCCTGAATATAAGTTGGACAAGCAAAATCTCTATCTTCATTTTAAAGCTGGGGAATGCTTTGAAAATATTATCACTATGGCAGTTACTAAATGATGTAAACTCTCAAATGATCCAAAATATAGATGCCCCTTCCCCAGCTGCTAAGCACCTTCCCCTCTTAGATTAATTTAAATCTATTCTTATAAACAGAACACTCAGTGAGGGAATTCCTAATACTAATACAGGTCAGGGAGGTACCTTCTCTGAAGAAGATGTAACTCATAGAGTTACCCAGAGTACTTAGAGGTTGTGACTTGCCTAGGATCACAAATTCTATATGTATAAGAGGCAGTATTTGAATCTAACTCATGTGGGTTTAGAGCCCTGATCTCTATCCATTAAAGCAGATTGACTCTTTGCCTATTAGAACTATTTTAAAATATCTTTCTAAGCTCACTTAAAAAAAAAGATTTAAGTAAAATCTAAATTTTTTTAATTTAGGAAATATCACAAAAGAGGCACATTTAATTTTTAAAAAGCCAATTTATCTGGGTTTATTCTTAGGAATTAAAGAAAAGTTTAGTAGATTGTTAAATAAGGTGACCTTGGAGACCCTATCTCCCCAAAGGCTTCCATTTATCAGTGATGGATTTAATGTCTATTTTCAAGAACCAGACTAGCTAAATTTAAGGAAACTGATCACCTTGCTAATGAAATTGTCAACTACAACAATTCTCTGAAATAAAAGGGTTATGATCTGCTGGGGGTGGAGTCCCCATTTCAGTAATATTGCAGTTATTTCTGATTAACTTGTTTATTGGATTCCTTCTGTTTTTCTCTAAAATGTTTAAATTTCCCTTAATCTCTTTACTTAATATTATTTTCCTTTTGGCTAAAGCAAAGTATCTTTTAAGAGTATTATTAGTCCTCTCATCTTCTCCTTATTTCTCAATTCAACAACTATTTCTTAAAGCCAGCTAAGTACAAGGTATTGTGTACTTTGAACCCTAGGTATTCAACCTGAAAAGAACATTGATGTCATTTTTTAGAGGCAGGTTGGCAGTGGAGAGTGACCTGGACTTAAAATCAAGAAGATATAAATTCAAACCCTTCCTCATACATTTACTAGTTATGTGACTTCATTCACTTCATTTAACCTCTCTCAGACTCAGTTTCTTCTCCTGTAAAATGGGGATAATAATAGCACCTTTATCACCTATGCCAGAGGTGGGGAACCTGTGGCCTTAAGGCTACACGTGGCCTTTTAGGTCCTTAAGTGCAGCCTTTTGATTGAATCCAAATTTTACAGAACAAATCCTCTTATTTTTATAAATATATTTTTGTTTGTCTTTTATATTTTTATTTTATTTTTTAAATGAACATGTTTAAAATACCAAAGAATAAAATAAGTTTCAATGAAATAATCCTCACAGACTGACTGGCACAATTAGGATATTAGTAAGCCATAAGGACTAAATTAAGGGTTGTTACACTCATTACTTAGGTCTAACTTCCCCCACCTCACTGGTGCCACTACTGCAAGAGGCTGGTTGGTGAAAGTTTATGGGGGGGTTGAGTACACCAGTCTGTTATTGACTTCTGACAATGATGCACTGTGTTTCTGTTTGAAGTAGAATTTGTGAATAGTTGCACAGTTCAACAGTATTCTTTAATTCTGTCTGTGTAACAGTCCATCGTGTCAAAGAAAACCAAGAGAATGCTGAAGGAAGAAAACAGATTTTTTAATAAGAATTAGGAATTGCAATATTATCTTGTTTCTGCTAAAAATAAGATGATTTGCTTGCTTTGTGATAATGCAATATCAACATTAAAGATATTCAATGCTCATCAGCATTTTAACACTCATAAGGATCACAAATATTTTAAATTAAGGGCCAGGTGTGAAAGGTTGTATTGTAGAAATTAGAAGATGAAAATCAAAAGCAAAGACAATTCTTTCAAGCAGCAATAAGACCTGTAAATAATTCCACTGAAGCAACTTCTAAAGTAGCTTATATACTCAGGAATGAAGCCATCCAGTGATATAGAAATCATGAAAGAATGCATTGTCAAAGTTGTAGGATGCTTAGACGATAACGTTTCAAAGTACAAACAACTGCCTCTTTCAAGGAGAATCGTAACTGATTGGCAGCACAAATCAGCCTTCAATTTACCAGAACAACCTCATGCAATACTTGAAAAGGAAAATATATTATTTTACTTTTTCTTATTTTTTTATTTTGTGTTTTTTAATTAATTTATTTTAGTTTTCAACATTCACTTCCACAAGATTTTGAGTTCCAAATTCTCTCCCCATCCCGTCTCTCCCCCTATTCCAAGATGGCGTGCATTCTGAATACCCCTTCTCCTAATCTGCCTTCCCTTCTATCTCCCCCCTTCCTTTTTCTTATCTCCTTCCCCTTATGAAAATACATATTATTCAAACACTTTGGACGAATCAACTGATACTACTGACTCGGTGCAGTTTTTATACTTCATTCTAGTCATAACAGAAGATTTTCTTTGCTGCAGTTACTCACTTTGGACACTCATAAGCAGAATACGGGGAACAGATATCTTCAACAACTTTCAAGATAAATGTTGTAAAGTTGGACTGAACTTGTAAGTTTAGTAAGTGTATGCACAGATGGTGCACCTTCCATAACAGGAAAACATGAAGGGTTTATTGCACAGATTAAAAAAAAAAAAACGTATTAACAGATCCAGCTGTTTTCATTTTTTTCATTGTATCTTGCATCAGCAAAATCTCTGTGCTAAAGCTACTATTTTAAATGATACTTTGCAACAAGTTATAAGTATTGTTAACTATATTCATGCAAATGCAATATGGTATCATCAGTTTTGTAAGGAGCTAAAGTTGAACGATGAGGTAGTCAGTGTGGATTTGCCATATTCTAAAATACATTGGCTATGACAGGTATTAGTCAAAATTTTATCTCTGTGAGACAGATAATTAAATTTTATGAAGAACAGAATCAGCAATGTGAATTACTGAAAGATTTCTATAGGAATGTTGCATTTCTATGTGATATCATGTCAAATCAAAATGACTTGAATATTTCTTTGCAAAACAAAACTAAGTCTGTATGTCGCAAAAAATACAAACATTTCCAAAAAAGGTATATTTTCTCAAAACATTTCTTCAAAAGAAAATTTTGGATGAACGTTTTCCCCAGTTAGCAAAGGTCATTGATGAGCAGGAAGATACAGGTGAATCATTTGAAGAATACCAGCTGTTACATGACCTATTAATTGGAGAATACAATGAAAGTTTTGCTGACTTTGAGAATCATGACATCACACTCAAATTAGCATTTCAGCTTCACCTAGTTGATATCACCTAGGTACCTAAAGAGCAACAGATGGAATTGATTGAGCTCTCAGTAGAGGACATTTTAAAGTCATTGTTTGATGCTAAGAAAGATCCAATTGAAATATGGAAAAATGCAGTAGAATATACACGCCTTAGGCAACATACCCAAAACAATGCTTTCTTGCTTTTCAACCACTTATTGCTGCAAATCCATATTCTCCTACCTAACCCAAGTCAAGATGCCCTGAAGGTCACAAATGACTGATACCCATCCAAAGGATCAACTGAAACTGCTCCATGCTACAACCAAATATTCGAATGCTTTCTGACAAAAAGCAGACACAACAACATCATTAAAAGGTTAGTTAACTTTAAAATTAACAAATAGTTTTTATTTTTTTAAATTATTAAGTACATAGTAGTTAGATTTTTCAAAATAATGTACATTTTTAAGTATATCAAATTGAAGTTTCTTGAATGCGACTTTATTTGATTATAGCTGAATATTAATGTGGCCTTCCAATGTGAAAATGTTCCCCACCCCTGACTTACGCTTTGCAAATTTAAAGCAATATATAAATGATAGCTAGTGTCTTTGGCTTTGATTCTGAAAGACTGGATTAGGGGACCAAGAAGTTGGGGTTTACTAGACATAGGATAGGAGAAGTACCAAATAGGCAGGAATTTAAAAAATAAATAAGTCCCAAGCAGAATTTGGGCTTATATTCAGAAATGAAATTAAAACTAGGGTAGGGTAATCAGAATGGAATTGAAATTCAGAGGGCACCAAAAGACAGCACCACCTAGGCACAAAGTTTGCCTCTTTACCAATGGTTACACCCATGTCATCTCCTCCCAATAGGGTTCTCTCCTTAGCAGCAGCAACCTCAACCACTTATCTTCTCTGGCACTTCAAATAAATGCCTGTTCAACTGCATTGAATTAATTTAGCAGCACATATTCATTCCCCTCCAGCAACTTATAATACTTTAAGAAAGATATTTAAGTCAATTCAGCTAGCTGCTAAATCAAGTTAAACAAACAAGCATTTATAAAATACTTAACTATGAGCCAGGTACAATGCTAAGTGTTAGGAATACAAATACAAGAAGAAAAGACAGTCCCTGCCTTAAAGGAAATTCTATTCTAATATAAATGAGGGACAATGGAGGAAAACACCATATAAAAGGAACCTGAAAGAAGAGTGGAGGGGGCAGAGAATTGGAGAAAGTCTTGAGAAGCTGGAGTCAAGAACAATGAAAACAACATGGCTGTCCTGGGAGTTTTCCTTAAAACAGAAGTTGCAAGAGGAATGAACCAATCTGAAGAAGAGGTCTTAGGGACAAAGTGAACTTTCATAGTGAGAAGGCTGATGTGGTAGTGAGGAAAGTCTAGGGAGTAAGGAGTATAGACCACAGAGGAATGCACAGGGCACATTGCTAGGTGTCTGAATTTTTACAAAAACAAAAATCAAAGTCTCAGCCTTCAAAGGTTTTAGCTCTATTACATTAAAAAAAAATACACAATTAAGGTCTATCTTAAAAGATAAACTAAATGTATGATTATGTGAAAAAATACACCTCCCATCTTCTTTACAGAAGTGAGGAGACAATGGGTGCAGAACATTGAATAGTATCAGATGTCCATTGAAGCGTTGATTAGTTTTGAGATTTTTTTTAAAATTTTTTAATTCTTAGTTTGAAGGAATGGCTCGCTGAGGAGGTTTATATTCAGAAATGAAATTGAAGTAAAAACAAGACACCAATAAAAATTGTTTTGTTTTGTTTTTTGATGAGGCAATAGGGTTAAGTGATTTGCCCAGGGTCATACAGCTAGTAAGTGATAAAATATTTTTAAACGAATTTATATATGTGATAGAATGTGATTAGACAAAGTACCATGAGAAAACTTGAGCAGGTAGAATCAGAGAAAGTCCCACGAAAAAGGTGATACCTGAACTAGACCTTGAAGGAACAGAAGAATTTAGAAAGGATATGAAAGAAATGTGGTCCTAGTGGGGACATTCTGCATTAATACATTAAGGCAGGAGAGGGAAGGACAAAATCAGCACAGTAAGGAACAGAAAAAAGCGATTGTAGGTATAGAGGAGAAAACTTTGAACTTGGAGTTAGAAAACTTCAGGTGTCTGCTATTTCCTAGCTGTGATCTAGTCAATGATTGGTCAAGTCATTTATCCTTTCTAGTCTGCCGGTTCTTCATCTGTACAATGTGGTAGGACTAGATGACTCCCAAGATCCACTCCAGCTCTAACACACTGTGAGGATAGAAACTGGGAAAGGATATGAATAAGAATACTAGGAGAAGTAGAAAGGAAAAAGAAGTTTTATTCTGCTTCTGAAAAGACTGGATTAGGGGACCAAGAAGTTGGAATTCACTAGCCATAGGATAAGAGAAGTAACAAGCAGGCAGAAATTTGCAAAATAAATAAATTTCAAGCAGACTTATAACTAGGGTAGGGTAATCAGGACTCTGATCCATGAAACTGAAATTGAGAGGGCACCAATAGACAGACTACCTAGGAATGAGTTTTACCTCTCCATCAGTGAGTACACTCCAGGTTATCTCTTCTCTGTCTGGTTCTACCCTTGGCAACAGCAACCTTGACCATGTGTTGGGCACTTCAAATAAATCCTGTTCAACAGCATTGAATTCATTTGGCAGCATATATGACCAGATATTCTTCCAGACACAGTGATCTACCACTGAAGCTTGTGGAGGACATCACTGCTTTTAGAGGGAGGGAGGATAGATACCAAACCATAAACCACAGAAGTATGAAGGGATCAGAACAAGAGTGGGAAAGGGTAGTGAAGGAAGTAGAAGAAAGAAACCTATGTTCTGCATATATTTCTCAGTGCTTTTAAAAGTTATCTTTCTTCCTACAAGGTATGGCTTTCTGGGTAGATGAGGGGGGATGTATTTGGAAATGAAAGTGATATAAAAAAAGTTGAATTATCATCATCAACACTAATTAACATTTAATTAACTAATAATTAACTAATTATCTCTCAGAGTACAGAAGTGTTACCTAGAACAAATAAAAGAAATAAAATTGTCTTGACCATAGACATTTCTTTGCTATGAATAACTAGTTGCTTACTAACTGTGCATTAATTATAAAATTTTGGGGCCAATTTTACTTTACATGGAACCTTCTGCAAAGCTGGGTAATCACATTTTAAAATAAGAGAACTTTTTGAAAATTTAAGCACATTCAAAATTTCTACTAACTGCTTCCTTTAACAGCTCTCAGTTTCATTGAAAAGCAGAAGTGACAGCTTTTGCAAAAACACAGTGCTAGAGTATTTCTCAAGTTATATCATCAACTTTATCTTCAGGAATGAATAAAAAAAATCCCAAAGCTTCTATAGACTCTCTTACTTGGGAAATCCTTTAAAGTAGCTGTTAAAATAATTAAGCCAGTGTCCTCGATTTAATCTTTAAGGCTGACCAGCCAGCATTGAGTCACTGTAGTCTTCCAGGTCAGACAGGAAAAGAATTGACGTCATTGCAAAATACCACTACGTAAATCTCTCTGAAAAAAATGGCAGCCTGTACACAGTCGGGTAATCAGATGCCCTAAACAACAGTTCCCTGAACAGGTGAGCTGAGGAACTTGGCACTTAGGGTTTGGGCCTCTACTGATGTCCTTGTGTAAACTGTCAAAGATCCATGACACACTTTCTCTGACATAACACATCCCACTGAGTTATCAAGATGTTTCCTCTGTCCAGAAAACCAACGAAACTATTAGGAATGATCATTTGGCACATGCTATGCTCAAGGGACAAATACGGTAAGGGATGTTTCACACAAAAGGGGCTTCCACCACAGGCCAGCAATGTCAGTCTGTAACTAAAAACAGAGGTATATAAAAATAAACTTCTAACTCTTCACCCTGAACAATGAAAATGTTTTCGAACAAACCACATAATTTAAGCTGCTTAGGAGTTTTCCAGCTCCTTTCTCCAGCTTTTACTTTTTAAAAAGGAAAAACAAAACAGTAGGTCTGCTGATGTAGTAGCTTCAAACCATTAATTCTCAGCAACATTGCCCTCAAGAGATAAATGATGAAATGGTTCTCTAGAAGGACTAGTCATTTTATCTATTTTTTTAATAAATAGAAATAAAGATCTAGTACAATGTAAGTTTTTTCAGGATGGTGTTTTTCATTTTGTCCTTGGTATCCCTAACACCTATCTAGCACATAGTAGGTACTTAATAAATTCTTGTTGGATTGCTGAACTTCATAAGTAATATTATTGATCATTACTAAAAAAAATTTATTCAATAAGCATTTAAGTACCTCCTGCTGTGCTAGGATTCTGCGCTAGATGCTGAAGATACAAAGACAAAAATGAACTAATCCCTGCCCTCAAGAGCTTACCTTCTACTGAAGGAGAAGCATGTACCAGTATATATAAAATATATCATATAAAAGTCAAAATGCATGTTATGAACACTTATTGTGATTCAGAAAAATCAATGTTATTATTGTACCCAATTTCTGAGAGGTAAACTAAGGCAATTCATGATCCAAATAAAAGGAAAGCAAGATTTGGACAATTTTTTGGATGTGTTGAATAAGACTATTTTCTTTTTTTTTTTACATTTTAATTAAATTTATTTTTAATGTTCTTTTCTTTTTAGGTTTTGAGCTCTGAATTCTCTCCCTCCCTTCTACTCCTTACTCAGCCACTGAGAAGGCAAGCAATATGATATCAATTATAGATGTGATATATATTTCCATATTAGCCATTATTCTAATTTTTCCATAGTAGCCATAGTTCAAAAAAAGCAAGAAAGTAAAGTGAGAAAATCAAACTTCAATTTGTACTCAGAGTTCATTAGTTCTCTCTCTAGAGGTGGATAGCATTTTTTCATCATGAGCCCTTTGGAATTGTCTTGGATCATTATATTGATCAGAATGGTCAAGTCTTTCACAGTTGGTCATCATTACAACATCGTTGTTACTGCGCACAATGATCTTGTGATTCTTCTCTTTTTACTTTGCTTCAGTTCAAATGGGTCTTCCCATGTTTTTCTAAAACCACCATCCCTTGTCATTTCCCACAGCAAAGTAATACTCTATCCCAACGAATGAGTATTCCCTTGATTTCAAATTCTTTACCACCACAAAGAAAAATTGCCATCGATATTTTTGTATGTAAAAGTCCTTTTCCTTTTCCTTTGGCCTCTTTGAGATACAGACCTGGTAGAGGTATTGCTGGGTCAAAGAATATGCACAGTTTTATAGCTTTTTGGGCATGGTTTCAAATTGTTATCCAGAATAGTTGGACCAGTTCACTACTCCACCAGCAGTTCATTAGTACACCTATTTTTCTCTCATCCCCTCCAGCACTTGTCATTTCTGATAATTGTGAGATGGTACCTCAGTTGTTTTAATTTGCCTTTCTCTAATCTATAGTGATTTAGAACACTTTTTTATTTGACCATAGATATCTTTGATTTCTTCTGCAGAAAACTACCTGTTTGACCTTTGACCATTTATCAATTGGGGAATGGTTATTATTTTTATAAATTTGACTCAGTTCTATGGTCAAACACATACATATTTGAGCAACGAGGCCTTTCTCAGAGAAACTTGCTGTAAAAAATTTTGATGTTGTTACTTTATTTGTTATTTTAACATAATGTAGTTTCCCTGAATATCTCTTTTAATTAGATCTATTTTTGCTTTTACTTTGCCTGAGATCATGATTGCTACTCCTGCCTTTTTTATTTCAGCTGAAGCATATGAGATGCTGCTCCAAGCCCTTTATTTTAACTCTATGTACCTCTCTGTTTCAAGTAAGACTCTATTTTCTTTTATTTTAAGGAGAATATATGGCAAAGTCTTGAGTAATATTTTCACTAAGATAATTAATTGAAAAGAAAGAGCCCTGGCAGCAAGGTAATTTGAATAAAAAGCTGATTTGGTACCTAAGTTTTAGGTACTTTAGACTTCATCCATTCTCTATTTGGATTGACTGCTGGAGTCCTGGTCAACAAGACATTCAGAATTTTACCTGCATGTATTCTGTGAGTCACCATCTGTGAAATGAATCACAACTGTAATAGAAGCTGCTAAGCAAATGGGCATGATCTGTTTAACACATCCTAAACATACCTTGGTAGAAGGCTTCCTGTTTAAGAGTGAAGATGTCAAATTCCTGGTTTTCTTCTTCCCTACCACAAATTCTAAGGATTAGTTACCTCCTTCCACCACTTCCATTCCAGCAACTAGTTCCT
Source organism: Vombatus ursinus (assembly GCF_900497805.2). NCBI lineage: Eukaryota > Metazoa > Chordata > Mammalia > Diprotodontia > Vombatidae > Vombatus > Vombatus ursinus. The sequence goes on along the minus strand of NW_020954590.1, from coordinate 74,958,869 downwards.
CCTCTTTGGTAAGAATTGGATCCAGAAAAGGAGATTCTTTCATGTTTTGAAGTATAAAAATATTGTTGAGGTAAGGAGTTAACTTTGGCAGAGAAAGTACTCCAGCAGATGTCTGGATAATTGAAATCTCCCATCAGTAATATATCATACTCCGTGCATGACTTAAGATCTACTTTCTGAACTCTTCATCTACCTCCTCTTTCTGTCCAGGTGGTCTATAGAATACCACCATGCCAATGACACTATTGCTTCTTCTTCTGCAGGTCAGAGACTAATAGAGGGCAGTGGGGTAGGGAGAAAAAAAGTAGCCTATGAAAGAGTCCAAGCAAAGTCAAGCAGACTGTGATTTTTTTCAAGAAGAATTTAAAAAAAAAAAGGAAGAGAGGAAGAAAGAAAAAAATTCAGTAAAACCAATACATCAAAAAAAATCTGATGTTATGTACAATGTTTTATGCCTTTGGTCCCCACATCTACAAAGGATATGTATTTTTATATTTCTTCTTTGGGGCCAAGCTTATTTTAAAAAATAAAATAATTTTCCTACATTAAATTTGATTGTTTTGTGGTTGTTCTTTCTATTTATATTGCTGTAGTCATAGTTCATGTTGTGAACTTATAAGATGTTGTGAACTTATAACTTATAGATGTGATATATATTTCCATATTAACCATTATTCTAAAACATATTTCCATAGTAACCATAGTTCAAAAAAAGCAAGAAAGTAAAGTGAGAAAAATCAAACTTCAATTTGTACTCAGAGTTCATTAGTTCTCTCTCTAGAGGTGGATAGCATATTTTCATCATGAGCCTTTTGGAATTGTCTTATAAGTTCATGAGCTTCACTCATGTTCTCACCTTTGACTACTAGATTTCTTCATTTGAATAAATCCTCTTTATCTATGATGCTACTTGTAAAGACTTATAGGAACAGCTAAAAATTGAAGGAAGAAAAGAAACACCATTTTAGAAACATATTGTGTGACTAAATGACAACCTTGTTCTTTTCTCTGAAAGGGGCTCCCCAGTTCATTAAACAGTCCCGTTGATCAAGCAGGTTACAGAAGAAACTTCTGAATCTCTCACAGGAAGTCCAACAATCAGCTTTCCTTGTAGAGCAGAATAATAACCCATTCGTCCAACTAAATGTCACAGAATGCTTCTGATTGACTGTGTACTCTAAACAGATATAAAAACTATATAAACCACATGTGTACAATTGAGGGGGGTTGAGAAGGAGAGTTGCTATCAGCAAATAGCCTCCCTAAGAGTGCTAATAATTTGTTTTCCCTTCAGTTTGGCTATTCATTTTATTTGACCTCCAGTTTTTTGGACATGCTGGTGGGTAGGATTCTCCTCAGGATCTCCGGGAACACAGGCTCAGAAATTGCCCAACACAAGCAAAGCTAGGGAAACAACATGAACTATGACTGCAGCAATATAAATAGAAAGAACAACCACAAAACAATCAAATTTAATGTAGACAGCACTAGGACCCTGGTTTCAGAAAGTTCTCAGGCTAAGGAAGACAAAGTAGAGGCATGCTGAGAGTCAGAGGTTCTCTGTATCTCTTCTTCAATCCTAGAAATCTCACTCTTGGATGTTCATCAAGCATCTTTCCTCTTCCCTAGCTATGGACAAACATGTTGGCTGTCCTCTCCAATGATCTTCCAAGGAAAGATCAACTCCTTTTGCTCTCCCTTAGTCCCTGGGTCACAGATGGTGGCCCACTGGTCACTACCCATTCAAGTAACCCTGATAGGGAACTGGAGACTTTCAGGTGCTGCTTGAGGGATAAGTATTCTCAGGTTCTTACTATTCAGTTCATTTAAAGGGAAATTCAAGCTTGAGAGGTGAGAATTTAGTACTTGAGAGGTGTGTATTCAGAGGTTGTCATTCACATTGGTTATTTTATGAAGCAGTTAACACCTACTAAGTGACCACTCAGAAAGAGTTAATACCTACTAAGTGACAGCTTAGAAACTGGGAGATCACACCTAGGCACTGAGGCTCCACCCCCTAATTCAGGATATAAAGGACCAACCCACACACCAGGATCCCAAAGCCAACAGGCTGAAGGCTACACAGAACATCTGAGAGCTAAAGACTGGAGAGCTGACAAGGTACCTGGAGTTCTCTGAAGATCTGGAAGCTGAGGCAGCCGGCACTCTGACAACATATTGAAATTGGTAAAGGTTGGACTCATTGCCCCCACAAATGGAATCTAAGGATGTACCTAGAAACTGGGAGTCTAGGAAGGAGAGAGTGATGGACTCCTTCTCCTTTCAAACTGGAACGCTCTGTGGCATCCAACCTTTACTGCTCCCCTCACAGACACCACCCATTCATCTTCTCCAGCAGGAAAATGCCCACATTCCTCCAGGAAGCCCCACCAAGAACTTCCCAGCCCAGAGGTACTCCCATTATGCTCAGGTAACCCAAGACTCTGAATACAAGAAGCTGAATACCTATTTGAAATTGGGAGTGTCCATGTGGAACTATGTTCCTGCAGGGCCAACCCAGGCTGACCTTGTGCAGTGGTTTAGACCCTGGGAAATAGGACCAAGGACAGTGGCTGATGAGGAATGCAGCTGGACTACAGGTCACCTCCTGCTTCCCTTGGTAATTAGTCAGATCCAGGAGGCAGCAATCAGTAAGATTCAGAAGGAAGAAGCCCGCTCACCTCTCAGAAAGGTAGCCCTACAGCTCCCAAACCAAAGATCTGTCTCCCTGCCACCTATGCACTCACCCAGGCCACACTTGAAGACCAGGAGAAGACTTATCTTTGACCCTTGATCAGGCCCTTCCCTAGCCCTTAAGAAGACTGGCTGGCTTAGACCATTAATGACTTTGTGGCCTTGATTTCATCACTTCCCCTAACTAAGCCTCAGTTTCCTTTTCCCTCCAATGAGGGGCTTCTACTAAATGACCCTTGGGGTTCTGAACTGCTCTAATCTATAGTGTTTTATATTCTCACCTTTGAAATTTTGAAAATAAATATCCCCATGGGGGAAAAAAGTTATTATAAAGTTTTGTTCTCTTGGATAGGATGACAGGGGAGGGCAGAATACAGGGGGAGTTCTAGATTATAAAAACAAAAGATATCAATAAAATCTAATTTAAATATATGTATATACATTATATATATGTATATATTTATATTTCAAATGCTATTTCACTGTCCCCATTTATACATTGTGTTTATTTTGAATAAGATATCCCCTTCTTAAGCCACATTTTAGTTATTGGTCCTATTTACCAGGTCTCGGTAATATCTAAGGGGTTGAATTTGCCTAATTGAGTTAGTATTTCTAGTTTGCCTTGCTTGTTTTTCATACTTTGTACTGAGACCATGAGTTTTACTACTCTCTTACTTCCTTGATTTTGCTTCTATTAACTTCTGGGTATCTCAGCTGGGATTCTTCTTTCTATATTTCAGCTCCTCTCTATAGTATCTAGTTTGTTGGTTCTCTGTAGGTGGCTTTTTTCTTTCCTTCCTTCTCTTTTTAAAGCCCTTTTCATTAGATTTGTTTTATGCTTATTACTTAGCTGTAGTCCATTCCTACCCAGGAGCGCATCATCTCTATATTGTAAACAACAGTCCAGGAATACCAACCCATTCTCATTCTTCTTAACAAGATGCTCACTTATCAAATTTGCTTTTCTTTCATGCATTCCTTCTCCTTCATGGACACCACTTGTGCCTTTATGATACTCAGTTTCTTGCCCAGAATTGTGTAAGCTTTAGCAGTACTTTCAGATTCCTTCTGGCAGCATCTTCTTTGCCTACATGAATTGCCAAAATTAAGTTGAGGTCATCCATGTTGACTAGTCTTGGATCTCTCAGATCTTGGATACAAAGATGGGGAAAATAACATGACTTTTCTGTTATTAGCCAACACTACTTGCCTCAGTACTCTCTTACTAGGAGGTCACCAATCTCCACTATTCTTCATCCTCTGATCATTAATGGATGATCTCTCAATTAACAGCACTTTATTTTTGGAAGGACAAATAGTAGACACTCTTTTCTCAGAGTGTCTAGCTCCATTTTTTTTTCCAAAAAAAAAGGCTTCAAATTTGTCTTTTAGCTCCAAAGGTTTTATATGTACTTACCACAGTTCCTGGTGCATAGTAGGCATTTAATAAATACACATTGATTGATTGGTCCTCCTTCCCTTCCTCTTCTATGTGATATTCTTACGCTTAACCAGCTCTCTGACATGGATTGTGATTCCTTTCTATCCCTTCAGATTCTTTGCTTCTTTCTTTTATTCTGCACTTCCTGTTTTCAAAGGAGCTATTCATTGCCTTTGATGATGTGAAATGTGGGGAGTCATTCCTTGAGTACCCTCACAACCTCTTCTTCAAGAGATGCCATCCTATACTTTGAGAGCAAATAGTAGTCCATTGGCCCTGGGTGATTGATAGAAACACAAACATTGCACACTCAATGAGAATCACTTAAAATGTCTACTATCCATAGTGATTGAGATCCTCAGTCATTGTCTTTCATACTGCTTGTGGGTGATTACAAATCATTAATATCACTTCCACTTGGCAGCCACATTCAACTGCCTTTCCCCTTCCCTCGCTAACCACTTATTTTGTGTCATCAGTTTATTTCATCTACTTTTTCTTCTTTTCATACAAAGAACCTGGTCTTTCTTAAATGCTTTTTCTTCTTCAGCCTTCCCCAATCCTCTTCCTTCTTCAGATTAAATTCTTTTTCAGACTGAGACCTTCTCCTCCTTCTCCTTTGATTTAACTACTTCTCCTTCAACTTTTCCTCAATTTCTCTCAAATTCCTCCCCAAATTAAATCCTGGCTTTCTTCACAATTCCACTCCAATCTTCCCAAATCATTTTCCAGTTTTTTCTTCTTCAGCTCATCTTCCTTTTTGAGTTGATGCACAGTTTTCTCTACCAAAAGTATGTAGGTTTGAATCATATGCCTCCGGAACGAACATCCAGCCCTATGATTATAGGCAAGTAACTTAACTTCTGTTAGTCTCAGTTCACTCAAATATAAAATGAGTAGAGTATTACCTACCTGAATGTTGTTAGTCAAATGAGATACTGCATATAAAGTGCTCATTTAAGGAGGCTTCTCTGGGCATGCTAAGATAACCTAACATTGAGGTACCTTGCATCCTTTATCATAGCAAGAGGGTGTATCCTCCTTTGATTGGCTGCAAATTTGAAATTGGTCAGACTGAGACAATCAAGCTAATTTTTCCAGTACACTCTTTTCTGCTCACAGGCTGAAGATCACAGTTCACCCACAGCATGGTGTCATGGACTAAAAAACTATTAAGAAGGGAAGGGTTTCCTTTTCCTGCTCTTCCCTTTTACCTCAGTTCTGAGAAATGGGCCTAGTGATGCTTCTTTTTTTTTTCTTTTTTTTTTTTTCCATTTGTCCTCAGTTTGAGGGGTGACTAGATCTGGAAGTTCAAGCCATATATGTTCCAAATCTCAAAGCCTATATAAATGCCAATTGTTACCATTATTGTTAGCATCATTGTTGTTGTTGGAATTGCCTCATCAACTTTCTTTTCTCCAGCCCATCTTTCATATAGCTATCAAAATTATCTTCCTAATGCAAAAGTATGCCAATTCTTGGCTGAGAAAAGGGAAATAGATACTCTGTGTAAACAGCAGCTATTGTTACTTCAAGGAATGAAGGGCTGTTTAGTGAGATAGCATCCATTAATGGTCAGAGGAGGAAGAAAATGTAGTGATGGTTGGTGACTCCCTACTTATGGGGTACTAAGGCAGGTGATTGTTGAGCTGATAATGATAGAAAAGGCTTGTCTTCCTAGTGCTTCTATCCAAGACAAGACTACTCAAAATGGCTGTCTGAAATGGACAAAGAAAGGTTGAACACTTATATATAGGGACACACACACCACAAACAATTTGGTGTAGAAAAACATAGAATTCAACAGAGACATGATCATAGAAAGGGAGGGAGAATTACAGGAGAGAATAGTCACAAGCAAAACAAACTTTCAGATCCTGACGGAAAGACTAAACTTTAGTCACTAAAGGGTGTAGATGGGGTTGGGGAAAGAACTAAAATCTAAGGAAGTGCTTTCCAATGCCTTTTAGACAATTGGGGCTTGACTGAACAAACTGTGGAATATAAACGTAATGATGTTACAGTGCCTTAAGAAATGATAAAAGAGACAATTTCAGAGAATCCTAGGTAATATACACTGATTCAGAGTGAAATGAGCAGGAGCAGAACAATTTTACAAGGACAACATGTAGAGAAAAACAGTTTTAAAAGACTTAAGAATTCCAATCAGAGTAATGACCAACCATATCTCCAGACCTATGATGAAACCATTTACTCACCTCCTAATGGAGATGATAGACACAGGGGAAGAGACATGTTTTTGGACATGGCCATTGTGTGTAATTATTTTGCTTGACTACGTTTATTTGTTACAAAGTGTTTTTTTTTTCTTTTTTCTTTCATATTCTCCATTACTGGGGAGGGGGACAGGGTTAGCAATGTTGGCTAAAAAAAGTCCATTGTGCCATTTTTTTTTAATTCACAGAAGGAAGTTCAAAAAGAAGCATAGAGAAGCAAAACAGTTTTGAAAGTAATATGTAGAAATAATTCTTTTTTTTTTCCCAAAGCAAGTGATATGAAGTGAAGGTTTACAGTTTCATAGAGAATCCTCATGTGTATATGGAAATGCCCTTTTCTGGTATTTAAGTCCAGAATTTAAAAGAAAAAAAAGCAAGATTTTAAATTAAAAAAAAAACTGGGCTAGCAACTCTTCCCAGATTTGCCCCCGCTCTCTCATACCTTCAAGCATTCATGCAAGTCAGTTTTCAGGCCAGAAGTACTTTCTCCTCAGCTTCCCTTATTGAAATCCTTGTTCTCTATGACTTAGTTCAAGGGCTACCTCCCCCTCCATGAGATTTGTTAACAAACTGTGTCTGGATTGCTTCTTTACTCTGTCTTGTCAGGCATCATGCTTATTTATGTATATATGCCATCCACCTATTAGATTGCAAGCTCCTTGAGGGTATGGGGACTGATGTTTTCTTAATTTTTCTGTCATCAGCATCTATCACAGTGCTTGCACAGAGTGGGCATTTAAAAAGTGTTTGCTGAATTTAACTTTCATGTCTCCAGTCCCCACTGTATCATAGAGAGTAAGTACAGTTGTACCTCAAGACTATTTAAATTAAGGGGACAATTTTATATAACTAACAATTGTTTAAAGCAAAGTAAAACTGCAAAGAACATTAGAGAGGATATAAGAAAACCCAGCTTCTTTCAATTGACTAGATGCCTGGTGTTGAGATAGTCATTTAAACTTTCTGGCCTTCAGTTTCTTCATCTATAACCTTCTTTCCTAATAAGAAGCCTCCTTGCAGCTATAAAACTTCTATTTTACAGCTTCTTAAGGGCAGAACTAATCATAGGATTTGGAATTCATAGAGATTACCTAATTTAATCCTTTCTTTTTGTAGATGAGGAAACTGAGGCCTACCGTAAAGGTATTGTGCTGTGGGTAGAGAGCTGACTAAGAATCTAGGAAGAGCTGGTTTCAAGTCCTACATCTGATATATACTGGCTGAGTGACCTTGCTCTGAGCAAGTCTCTAACATGATAATGCTGTAGAGAAAGTGACAATCTGCACGGCATTTCTTCACCTGGGAGCTCCCTATGAGGTGAAATCACAAGTTCAGTTCCCTGTCACAGTCCTTATTTGATTTAGGTGCATTCAGCAATCTTGCTGCCTAGGAGTTTGATACCTCTTTATAGTGTGGAAAGGGGAATGATGTTTAATGAAGCTGGAAACATGGGCTGAGTTCATAACAACCTTTAAGTCCCAAACAGAGGGATTTACATATGATCCTTGAAACAACAAGAAACCACTGAACTTTATTGAATAGTAGTGACATGGTCAAATCTACTCTTAAGGAAAATCACTTTGGCAACTCTAGAGGCCCAACTGGTGTGGGAAGAGAAATCAAGGCAAGGAAATCAATTGGGAGGCCATTTCAATAGTCTAGGCAAAAGATGATGAAGGCATAAGCTAAAGTGGTGGCTCTTTGATTATAGACAAGAGATTGGATGCCAGAAATTTCAAAGAGATAGAAATGGCAAGATTTGGCAACTGATTGCATATGTGAAATGAAGGAGAATTGTTGAATCAAGTTACAAACCTGAAAAACTGAAAGAATGGAAGAAATTTCCTACAGAAATAGGATAGCTTATTTTTTTTAATATTTTATTTTTTCCAATTACATGTGGAAATAATTTTTAGTATTTTTGATTTTTTTTTAAATTTTGAGTTCCAAATTCTCTCCCCAACTCCACATGGATTAGCCTCCTTAGGGAACCAAGAAATCATAGCAATGTGACTAGAGGCCACCGGAACACTGCATCAAAGGAGGTGCAGCTTGAGCCTTAGCCCCCTGAGCTAATCAAATCTTAAGGAGAGCTTCCTTGCCTTTTAGAGAAAAAAGGCAGGGGCAGCTAGATGGTGCAGTGGATATAGCACTGGCCTTGGAGTCCAGAGGACCTGAATTCAAATTCGGCCTCATACACATAACACTCACTAGCTGTGTGTCTCTGGGCAAGTCATTTGACCCTAATTGCCCTCACACAAAAAAAAAGTCTCCAAAAAAAAAAGAAAAAAAAAAGGCGAGGAAGCTGCCCTTAAAACTTGATTGACCCACTTGGGAGCAAGGAGAAATGCTGGTAAATAATGATTTTATCACATCCCAACTCCTTGGTGACAAAGTCCTAGGAGTCTCCTAGAACAATGGTGTCTAACTCAAATAGAAAAGGAGAAGGTGGGGGGTAGGGGCACTAAACCACATATAAAAATCCCTGTGGCACACATTAACTCAGAAAACCACATGTTATAGCTTTATCTACATTCTGTTATAGTTTTATTTATTTTGTTAAATATTTCCCAATTACATCGTTATCTAGTTTGGGCTACACTTATGAGTATTCTGAGTCACATGTGGCCCATGGGACCTTCCACCATTTAAATGGCTTTAGAGATTTTACCAAACAATACTAATTTCTGAATGTGAGAAACCTGGCATAGGCAGTACCGGCCTATACATGAGATGAAACTTCTCAAAAAATAGAAAAAATATCAAAAAATTTAACGGCCCCTTCAGTGACCAAAAAGGTAGGAGAGAACAAAACCCCCAAAATTTCAAGCTTTGCATCCCCAGTTCAGAAAGACTAAATGCCAGATCTCAATGATCTGGTCTATGCGGTGAGTGATGCCAAACCTTTGCAGTTCATAGTGGGTCTCCTGATATAAGGCAGTGATTTTTAGTAGCAGCAGTATCAAGAACATCGAGGCTACAGCATAGAAGATGATATCTCTAACATAATCACTGATTCTTCATAATGCGTTAGGTAACCTGTAGTAATGTAACCAAGAGATCATTTCCATCAAAACTTCTTCCTTCCTCAGAGGTACATTAGGGAAATGATAGCAAATTTTTCTCATTTAGAAGGGCTGCCCCATTTTTCCACAGGGACTAAAAATGGACTTCCCTTCATCTTCATCCACAGATTCTGGGTTACACCAAGTCAGCTAGAAGATCCCCTTTTTTCCAGGTAAAAGCACATTCATTATAGTTATATTTCAACAGTTCCACCTACCCCATGCTATTAGAAAACAAGGAACTACCCAGCAACACTATCCCTTGGTCCCCCCAGTCCTTCATCCTAAGGAAGAAGTATGCCAACTGAAGGGAATCTGAGCTATGGACCTTCTAATAGGGTAAGGACCACAAGACAATTCTATACCAAGGAAGCAATTAGGAAAGGCCAAAGAAGGCCAATCTAAATTATGTCCAAAAGAAGTCTATTCTTATCAGGTAAGTCATCTGGAGATAAGATGCAAGAAACCACTAAGCCGGAGAGTCCTCTCCCTATTTAGGTTATTATTGATTCATCACAAACATGGCTTCTGGGAGATAGGTCACCTGACCCGGGCAGTCAATGAAGTCAATTCAGGCAGTCAACCTGGGAATGATGACGGAACTGTTAACTAGCAGGGGCAAACCTTTTGCACTGAGATAAAGGAATAGGGCCAATTTGCCATTTAAGCACATGTAAAAGGTCACTTCAGCTAAGTTTGTTCTCTGACAAGCAGAAGGAGCCCAAGTGACCAGAAATGGCTTCCTTGTCCTTAGACAGGAGGATCATACATTCCCAATGCCTAGCACAACAAGGCATCACAGCTCCATATTCATATTGTCAATAGACCCACCCCTCAAACCATTCTCTCTTTATTTTTTTTTTTTTTTGCTTTTTGGTAAGGCAATCAGGGTCAAATGACTTGCCCAGGGTCACAAAGCTAATAAGTGTCAAGTGTCTGAAGGTGGATTTGAACTCAGGTCCTCCTGACTCCAAGGCCAGAGCTCTATCCACTGTACCACCTAGCTGCCCCAATCATAATATTTTTATTACAGCTTCAATCTAATTATTTAGATCAGCCTAGAACATGTGATAGGTGCTAACATGACCCACAAGCAACTGTTTGCCGTGAGAAGCATTGGCAAAATTCCTCAGTCTATTCTGATTTCAAAGAGGAAAGCATTTGATTCTCCATTTTGGTGCTCTCCAAGCCTCAGGTCACTTGGCCAGACCTGTGGCCATTAGCCATGAGTTACTATAAAGATCTTCTCTATTCCATCCCTTAAGACTCTCACATGCTGCAGGCATCCTGAAGTTCAGCCCATTCAGAGGATTTATGAGGACCCCTATTCCCAATGTTATCCCCTGTTACAGGGTGGCATTAATGGCTTCTGAAGTCCCACTGCCCATGCCTCTCCATAGCAGACGGAGCCAGAGATAAACCAGGCCAAACAGTGTTCTTCAAATCCAGGTGCTGATAGGTAGGAGCTCATTGAGCTTCACAGGAAGCATGTTTCCAGGACCTGGATTGTAAGTCTCAGTCTCTGCCAGAGTTGCCACATGTTTATGAATCATACTTAACACTAGAGGGACTCAGGCAAGTACTATTATTTACAATACATCATTTCTATTTAACACTTGAGAACTCTTGTGCCCTACCCACCTTGTTAGAAGGGCCATCTTGTATTTCCCAACTCATAGTAGGCGACTCTAGACTATAGGTGATTGATTATATGACCTTATGTCTTCCATTTAGTAATGACTAACTAGGACCCAGTAACAAAGGGGCAACCATTTGTCAAAAGCAGTATAGTGAGTAGCCTTTTTGAGGAACTTTGAGCTTCAGAATCCTATTGGTTACTTATTCTGGTCACTCCTTGGTACCTGCCAAAAGCTCCACTCTGCCTGATCTTCATAAATAGAGACCTTCCAAAATGTGTCTGCATAGTGATAAGTGCCCAGGGAAAGAGATTTGTGAATGTCTTACTTGAGCTCCACTAGAACCATAGCCTGTTCTGGACCCCACTTGAATGAGGCAGACTTGCAGATGTCTTGGTAAATGAGGGCCATCAATCAAAACTACTTGGTACTGGCTAAGAAATATAGTGGTGGATCAGTAGAATAGGTGGGGTACACAAAACACAGTAGTCAATGACTCTATAGTAATCTACTGTTTGATAAACCCACTCCAGCTTCTGGTGTAAGAACTCACTATTTGACAAAAACTGCTGGGAAAACTGGAAAATAATATTGCAAAAACTAGGCATAGACTAACATCTTAAACTGTATACCAAAATAAAGTCGAAATGGGTATACAATTTAGATATAAAGGCTGATACTGTAAGCAAAGTAAGAGAGCAAGGATTAGTTTACTTGTCAGACTTATGGTGAATGGAAGAATTTATGACCAAACGAGATAGAGAACATTATGAAATACAAAATGGATAATTTTGATTACATTAAATTGAAGAGTTTTTAGACAAACAAAACCAATGCAACCAGGATTAGGAGAAGAGAAGTTTTCAAAGAAAACTGGGAATTTTTACAACCAGTATCTCTGATAAAAGCCTCATTTCTAAAATATATAGAGAGTCAAATTTGTAAGAATACAAGTCATTCCTCTTTTGATAAATGGTCAAAAGATATGAACAGGCAGTTTTCAGATGAAGAAATTAAAGCTATCTATAGTCATATGAGAAAATGCTCTAAATCACTATTGATTAGAGAAATGCAAATCACAACAACTCTAAGGTACCACATCACACCTATCAGATTGGCTAACATGACAAAACAGGAAAATGATACATGCTGAAGAAGATGTGGGAAAATTGGAACACTAAAGCATTGTTGGTGGAGTTGTGAACTGATCCAACCATTCTGGAGAGCAATTTAGAACTATGCCCAAAGGATTATAAACTGTGCACAACCTTTGGCTCAGCAATACCACTTCTAGGTCTGTATCCCAAAGAGATCACACAAATGGAAAAAGGACCCACATGTACAAAAATATTTATAGCAGTTCTTTTTGTGGTGGCAAAGAATTGGAAATTGAGGGAAAGCCCATCAATTGGGGAATAGCTGAACAAGTTGTGGCATATGAATGTAATGGAATACTATTGTGCTATAAAAAATGATGAGCACACCAACCCAGCTATTCCTTACTCCAAGGCCACTACTCTACCCTAACTCTCTTAGAAACATGACAAGTATTATTATTTTGGATGGTTTAGGGCAGCACATTATTCTAATCTTCAAATTCTAATCCTAATTTTCAAATGTTATCTAATTAATGAATATCTTACTAATAAAAATAGAAACCAAAAAGGAAAAAAAAAATGATGAGCAGGCAGACTTCAGAAACACCTGGAAAGATTTATGTGAACTGATGCTGAGTGAAGTGAGCAAAACCAGGAAAACATTGTACATGGTAACACCCCCATTGTGTGATGACTACCTTTGATAGAGTTATCTCTTAGCAATGCAGGGATTTAAGACAACTCCAAAAGACTCATGATGGAAAATGCTGTCCGCAGTCAGAAAAAGAACTGTGAAATCTGAATGTTGATTGAAGTATATTATTTTCTCTCTCTCTTTTTGCTTCTTCTTTCTTGTGGTTTATACAATTGGTTCTAATTCTTCTTTAAACATGACTAATGTGAAAACAGGTTCAATATGAATGTATATGTAGACTCTATATCAAATTGGACACCATCTTGAGGTGGGGGGAGGGGAGAAGATGGGAAGAAAATTTGGAACTCAAAATTTTATGGAAATTAATGTTGAAAACTAAAAATACATAAGTATATTTTTAAAAAGAGAGAGAAAGAAAGAAAAACAAATAAATAAATGAGGGTCATCAAGATTCCCCTAGTGGAGAATTCAGGTTTTCCTAAACCTCTATGCTTTTAGATTGTGGGAAAGAAAGTGTCAATAAATTATTTCAGACTGTACCTTCCATCATCTGAGTTTTCCCCACTCAATGCCAAGACCTAGATTTTCTTAGGATTGATTTCCCACCCCTTGCTTCCAAATGGGCCACCATCTAATCTAAGGCCTCAGCCACCTTGACCTCCTCCAGCATGGTTAAAATTATATCATTAATCTAGTGGTGCACATCAAAGACCTCAGGAAGGAAAGCCTATTTTCAGTCTATACTCAATAGAATGTGGCAATTTGAGCAAAATTGAAGGTAGCTCTGGAGAAAGATGATGAAGTTATACTAGATTCCTTTCCAGGTGAAACCAAACTATTCCTGACTAGTCAGCCATAGGAACAGAGGAAAAAAGCACTGATAATGTTGATAACCCCAGACTACTCACTCTGACAGATATTTACTCACAAGAGATCATGATACTCCTTTCCTCCAAGATCTGCCCTCTGTAACGCCATTCCCCAGGAACCAAATGAGCCTGGGGATTTAAGAGATTAGCTTTAGGCCTGGGGGGAGCTGAAGGCCTCCAGCTGCCCGGGTACTTAATTTCAAAGTACAAATTTTACTAGCACCTTCATAGGCTGGCCATCATTTGCTCTCTTATCAACTAGTCTTTTAATAGCCACACCCAAAGTTTTGTGGGGAGGGGGCTGGTTTCCGTTACCCTAGCAGGTTGAGCGTACAGTGCCTCCTCAACTCTGTGGATCTCCTACTCAAATTTCACCAGTTCATAAATCCACATTCACACCTATATAGATAGGTGTGTGCTCAGAAACCACAGCTAAAACTAGTCTCTGGGGTGGATTTCACTCAGAAGGCAGGACCTAATTGCCCACAAAGCCAGCTGGTCACAGAGTGGGGCAGGCTTGGGGGTGCAGGAGAGATTTTATCTATCACACTCTTTTTCTTTGGGAACTTCACTCCTTCCCTTTGTAGATATCCATGAGGGACCCAGCTCCAACAGGAAATCATCTTTATAGGGCCCAGGACCCACAACTCCTCATCCTAACTATTTAAAATTAGGACAAAGGTCAGTCTCCATATGGAGTATGTGACTGATTCATATCATTCTGCAAAAATAAGTCCTTAGAGAAGTTCTCCTAGCCAACAAAACTCTGTGTGGAGATAGGCTCCTAGTATTGAGAGAGCCTAGCACTGGCTTCACTGGGACAAACCCTTCAAAATTGCTCTTATGACCTCCCTAGTTCTTTGATGAAAACTCAAATACCTCCTGCTCACTCTATGGAAGGAAGAAAGTAAGCAAGCATTTAGTAAGCATCTACCATGTGCCAGATCCTATGCTAAGTGCTTTACAATTATTATCTCATTCTATCCTCACAGCAGCCCTGGGAGGTTGGTGCTATTATTATTCATGTTTGACAGTTGAGGAAACTGAGGCCGACAGATGTTAAGCCCAAGGTCACACAGCAAGTAAGTTTCTGAAGCCAGATTTGAGCTCAGGTGCTCCTGACTCCAGGTCAGGCATTCCATCTCCTTAGCTACCTAGCTTTAGAAAACATTGTCCTCTTGGGAACAGCTTTCTTACCATCACTTCCCAAAATTCCCTCTCTCAGTGTGATGTCTCTTATGGCTCTGATATCAGCGTGAAGCAGAGAAATCTCTGTCTTAGAGAAAGTCTTTCCCACTAGAGGCCTGTGGGTCCCTACCCCCATTTGCAGAGTTCCCTTAACTATATTACCAGCTCCCTTAGCTGCTATTTCATGGTTGTTAAAAATCAAGAGCTCTGCCTCGTAAGTGCTGAATGTGCTGGGTCAATTGACTTTCAGTCTTACTCTGATGGCAGTCTAATTTCTTCAAAAATAATGAAGAATTCTAAAAGTCAATGGGTAGTCCATGGATTTAGAATCTTTCTCATAAGTTGTTTTTCAGTTTGCTTTTACCCAGAAGTAGGAATTGGGCATTAGAACAGCCAAATATCAGACCAAAACTTGAACCACCTCTGAAAGCAATTTGGCATTTACCCAGAGTTCTGTGGGGTTAACTATACTTTTTGCATTCTTCCAATGCGGAAGAGGGAGGAGTCATGGCCTACTAACCTTGGAAACTGGCATTAGTGGCCTAGCAACACATACATTTCCAAACCTATCTTGGGAAGGTAGATCTTCTCTCCTGCTAGAGCTGAACCATCCTGGTTAACTGGTTTAGCATTCATAAATAGCACTCTTCAAAGTTATGTCACTTACTAGCTAAGTGATGTTGGTGAAGTTACCTTACTTAACCCCTCTGGATATCAATGTTCTCATCTATAGTAACAGCAGCTTTGGTAACTCTAATCCTATAAGCAGGCAGCAAAAGCATCATTACCTTCATTTTATAGAAGAGAAAACAGATTCAGAGAGAGAATAGGTGAATTTTCTACAGTTTCTTAGCTAGTCAGTGTCTGAAACAAGTTTAAAATCTAGGTTGATAGGGGCCTAGATGCCCCCTCTAATGTTCATTTTAAAACCATCCTGCCTCTGTAAAATGAAGAATTTGCCTTTGACCCAGAGATTCCACTGCAGGGCATATTTTCCTTAAAAGGTCAAGGACAGAAAGAATGGTCCCAAATATGCCAAAATTTTCACAGGAATATTTTTTTGTGGTAGCAAAGAACTGGAAAAAAGAGAGTGCCCATCAACTTGAAAATGGCTAAACTGTGTTATAAGAACATAATGGAATATTATTCTGCAAGGAATGATAAATTCAGAAAATCATGGGAATATTTATATGGAGTAATATAAAGAATATAGTGTGAGGTAAGCAAAATCAGGACAACACCAATACAATGACAACATGAGAGAAGGGACGACACATCTGGAAATTACTGTGATATAAAAACAAAAGTCATCCATAAAAAACTGAAAAGAAATAAAAGTTAAATGAGGAGTATGAGCTAAATCTAAGAGATCTAAGATCTCTTCTTCCTCAAATATTAATTTGACAGTGTTAGAGACCCAATCTATAAAGGGCCTGAAACAATAGCTTATAGATTAGTAATTCTTTCTGTTTAAAAATGGAACACATGACCACTACATATTAAAAAAATGGAATATAAGAGTACCTGAAAGAACCAAGCTACATGCATTGACCCCACATATTTTTTATATTCATAAGGTTAAAAAAAGTAAGTAGTATAGAAAATTTTTATTTCAAAATAAAATTATAATATTTTTGCAACAATTGACATGCCTGGTGGTTCTAGTGTAAAAGGTCTTTATAGAGAGAAGGCAATACAACTAGAGAAAGCTAATATTGAATTTCTAAAAACTTCCCTAAGACTGCTCAGATGAAAAAACTGAGGCTCTGAAAGGTAAACATTGTCTGAAATGGTATGTTCAAATCCAGGTCTCCTGGAGCAGTGCTCTAATCACTCATGAGGCCATTTATACCAAAACACAGATGATAACTATGATTTTATTAGTGCAAGAACACTATCTTTAACTTTCTATATCTTATTAGTGGATAAATCCTAGGAGTTGCCTCAGACATAAAGAGTTTACCAGCTCCCAGGGTCAAACAGTTAGTGTATGGGAATGAGAGAATGGGTTGGGATTTGAACCCAAGTCCCTCAGAATTCAAGCTCAGCACACTGTCTACCTGGCCTCTCATACATAAAAGAAATTGCCATTTCCACACAGTATACATTATACTTTATATCTGGAAATTTATTTTGCTTGACTACGAATATTTATGAGAAATTTATTTTTTTCTTTTTCAATGGGATGGAGGTGGGGATAAGGAAGGAAAAAGTTTCTGTTAATTTTAAAAAATAAAGAGGTAGGGGTTGCTAAAGATATGAAATGTTACAGATGATGTCTTCAGATGAAGTTATTGTATTATTAGTTTTAATTGTTTTATTTTGTTATGGGAGACCTCTCACGAAGTAGGAGTAGTCTGAAATGTAATATAAAAGCAAAACACATAAATAACATTTAAATACATATTTATATCTGTAAAGTCCTTAAGAATGAGAAATGACCTTAGTTATTTGTCTTCTTCCCAATATATTTTTGAGCAGGCAGCGAGTTTGGAAGTGGGATACTTCTATATGAGGAACTATTAGAATACAAAGTAATTTATTATTAATAATAAGAATAACATCATTCATATAGCACTTTAAGGTTTGCAAAGTGCTTTACATAAATTATCTCATTTGATCCTGACAAAGCCTGGGATGGAGGTGCTATTTATTATACCCATTTTATAGATGAGGAAACTGAAACTAAATGACTTGCCCAGGGTTACACAGAATTCAAACTCCAGTCTATCTTGACTCCAGGTCAGGAACTTTGAACTTTAAGCAAGATGTCTTCAAGACTATCGATACAATCCTCTCAGGCCACTTAAAAATGTCCCCAGAGTGCACTCTCAGAAAGTCCAGTCTTGTCTGTGGAGCCCAATAATTCAAAATCCAAACCCAAAATTTTAGCAGTTGCCACTGTGACATCCCTCTCTCTCTTACTGGAAGTCTGGTAGCAAAGAGCTGATACTGGAGGCGGGAGAAGAGAAAGAATAAGAGGAAAACGAGAAGGTTGAGGAAAACACTTTGTCACACAAGTATTGTGTGCTGGTAGAGTAAATTAAAGCTGAGCTCTAAGAACAAGGATGCAAAGCTGCCTTTCTGAATGGGTATTATGTCCTATCAAAGACTATTGTCTAGCAGAGCCCATTTCTAACAATGCCTCATTGTGGCCCTTGCAAAGACTAGTTAGTTAAAGTCCAGTTTTCCAAACCCCTTCCTACATTTTCAGGGCCCTCCAGGGCTGGCTGCACACATGGATATTTCTGCTCCTACCAACTCAGGCTACTAACCTGCAGGGCTGTGTAAGTAATGATGGTTTACGTGATTGTTGGATCTAATGCCTGAAACATTGGTTTGATTTCTCTAATCCTGAGGATTTTGTTCTGCCCAGATTTAGAGAGATGGTTTGAAACAGATCTATCCAGGGGAGTTTTCAGTCTAACTTATATTGCAAAACTAGGCAGCCACCTTTAGACTCGCAGAAGGTTTATCAGATGGATTGAAGATGCTTTTTCTGGAATACTTTATATGATCAATCCATGACTGGATTGAGATTTCTGCTTGGAAAAACAGTGATATGACAACTTCAATTGCAAGTCATGATTTTGTTTTGGAGGAGGTCTAAATTAACTAGTTACTAATGATTCAGGAAAGCTTAAAATCACTGGATGAAAAGAGAAATATTGGCGCTATTGGTGTTAAGATGTTTCTGAGGTGTTCAGACTTTGTGTGTTACTAGGAACTGTACTAACATTTGAAAATGGAGCATCTTTCAAATAGCTAGATTTTTTAAATAACTAGTTACTGTAGTGATGTCAGATTAGCTGCAGGAGTTATGGTCTTTCTCATAGACAACCTTCAAATTGCTGTTTTCTTCTTTGGAAAGGCTGAAAACCTATAATTGGGCTGCTTTTCAGGCCAGATTCTAAATTGGGAAATTGGGTGTTTCTCCAGAAAGGCAAGGGAAGGAAGCTCAAAGTGGTCCAGAAAAGGTCTTTTTCCTGTAATCCCAGTAAATAATGTGACCACATTCTCTTTGCTTTTTGTCTTCTTAGGGCAGGTATTTCAGAGTCTGCTGCTTCCACCTCTCCTTAACCCCATTATTTTGCTTTTTTAAAATCAATTTTTATTTTCTTATCTGTATATATGTAATATTGCTCTCTGATAGAATATAAACTCCTTGAGAACAGGGACTGCTTAATTTTTGTCTTTTTATCCTGAATGCTTGGCACAGTGCTGGGCACATAATGCCTGACAATTAATGCCTGATATTTAGTCAATGCTTGTTAAATGCCTGGACAACATAGCAATTACATCTATTTGCACAGTACTTTATGCTTCCCAATACTTTAACCTATGAGACAGATAAGACAGGTAGTCATATTTTCTGTATCATACACCTTGGTTTTCCTTGCCCAAGGTCCCCCGGGAAATTAGAATTCACATCTCTTCTCCCCTACCTAATTTAATAACAAGGTCAAGACTCTTTTGGGGGATCCCAAATTCATTAAATGGGCTAGGTCTTGGGTTTCTGAACTAATCTTCAGCGGAGGTGTTTGGGTAAAAGCTACAATTTACTTTTAGTCATTATCCAACCCCAGGTCATATGCCTGGCATGGAACTATCTAGAGGGATACATTCATTGGTGGCCTTTTCTGCTGAATTCAAAGAAAATGACCACAACCAACTCATGACATTCTTTTTTTCTTAATTTTTCTTTAATTATATTGGAGTTGTTTTACAATTCCTCCACCTTTTTTAGCCAGGAAGGCTATAAATTGGTTTCCCATGACTTGTCAGAGTTTTATTTCTTCCTTTTCTCTACTTAAGCCCAAACCAGATCAATCATTGACTTGGGGAGGTGGTTCTAACACAGGACATGACTAGCACTGATAATCTGCTTTATCCCAGCAGGGAGCCCATTGATTCTAAACTCTTTGTTAGGGAGGGAGATCAGCTACTCTAAGGTGGGGGACCTGGTGGGAGCTAAAGAGAAATAAACAAGCCTTCTGGCTGGAGCCTTTGACCAAACTTCCTCTTCCAAATTGGGAAGACTTTGGAGGGCAAAAATGTATGTCATTTCCAAAGGCTATTCAAGTCTTCCTAAATTATACTGCTGAGTTTGTTTGTGATGGTGGTGGGTTTTGTTTTTTTTTTTCAGGGATTTGGAGGATTCTTTTCTTCCTTATCTTTCTTACCCTCCTCATCTTTAATCCATGAAAGGAATGAAGTAGTATCTTTTTAGGTTAAAGCCATTCCTCAGAAATTTTAGTTAGCAATTAGGAAGGATAGATGGATGTCATGGAATATGTAACTCATGGTCTGGGAGTAGCAGCACTGGGCTGAGACAGACCTGAGTTCTGGTTTTGGTTGTGCCACCTAATCACACACCTAAGCTTCGTGATAGTGACCAAGTCATTTATCTACTCAAATGTTTCTTTTCTTCATCTGTAAAATGGGACAGTGTGGTGTAGGGAGCATTCAGTCAGATCCAGGTACACCAGTTACTCACCATGTGACATCTATCTGGAAAGTGTATAGAATGTCACTTATCCTATTTGAATGGCACCTAAGCAGCTAGGTAGCTAGAGCGTTGGGACTGGAGTGAGGAAGACTCATCTTCATGAATTCAAATCTGGCTTCACACACTTACTAGCTGTATGACCCTGGGCAAGTCATTTAACCCTGTTTGCCTCAGTTTCCTCATGAGTTGGAGGAGGAAATGGCAAACCACTCCAGTAACTCTGCCAATAAAACTCCAAAATGTGGTACCAAAGAGTCAGACACAATTGAAAGGACTGAACTATGACAAAGGTACCTTCAAGCTCTAAATTTTAGAATCTTGTGATTTTCTCAAGCTCACACAACTAGTAAGCAGCAAATCTAGGATTTGAAGCAGAGAGTCTGTTTAAGCCATTTATAATGAAAAGAGCATTGTATTTGGAGTCAGAGGAACTTGTTTCTGCTACTTAACACTTGTATGACCCGAGGCAAGTCACAAATTCTGTGGACCTCAGTTTCCTCATCAGTAAATCAGGGTATTGAACTACATGTACTCTCTAAACTAGAGCTATGATCCTATGATGTTTAAGGCCCCATCCAATGGGGAATTTATTACACTCTTAACTCCAGGCCCAGTTTGTGCTTTCCTCTAGGCCACAACTGCTTCTAAACCTAGCTGATGCCTATTGTGTATAAGATCCATATAATTCAGTTTTGTGGCCTAGTATGAATGAATGAATGAATGAATGAAAGAAAGAAAAAAGTATTTAATAAGCACATGTAGAGTGCTTGTGCCAAATCCTGGGGATACAAACAGAAAAGTTAGAAGTTCCCTACTTCCAAAGAGCTCACATTGTAATGATAATGATAATTAATACTTACATAGTACTTACTAAGTACGTGATACTATGATAAGTGCTTTACAATTATCATCTCATTTGATCCTTACCATAATTCTGAGGGAGGTAGATGCTATTATTTTCCCCATTTTACTGATGAGGAAACTGAGGGTAAGGAAACTATATGCCCACAGTCATAGGGCTAGTAAAGGTTTGAAACTGGATTTGAACTTGGGTCTTCCTGGCTCCAGGCCCCAGAGCTCTATCCACTGTGCCACTTAGCTACTAATGGGGTAGACAACACATATTGAAGGTAGCTGCTAGCCAGTTAGAAAGGTCTCTTAGGCCTTTAGGGTACATCATCTTCATAATGTCATTTCCATAGATAAATGCCAGTGCCTGACGCTGAATCATTGGACAGTACAAGGACTCTGTTGGTGAAAAGTTTCTTTTCTCGGTCTTCAGCAGCTCTGCTGTAACGTTGCAGAAGGAAGCAGCCAAGCCCCATCTCCATGGGGGCTGCTTCTCAAGATAAAGGCTATGCGTTCCAGACTGGAAGCTGGTCTGGTACTTTGGAGGGTAGTGCTATTACTCCCAAGCCTCTTGAGTTCAGGATCCTGGAATGTCTCCATGTCCATGTTCAGTTTATTTCCAGTGAAACTGAGAATATATGCTTTTACTTTCCCAAGTTCTAAGATCTTCAATGATTTTGATTTTTTTTAAGGGAAAAAGAATAGAAACAGCTCATTTGAGGCTAAGGGTCATATTTTGTTAACATGTCTATGTATAATGAGATGGGAGAAATACAGAATTTTTTTTACCAGTTTTAGTTGAGTGTGTAAGTTCTCCTAGAGTCTGTCTCTATCTATTAATCCTCCAGTAAGGTGATAAAGCCCTCTGAGGAAACAATGTCTCTGCAATCAATCTATCCAGCATTTTCTAAATCCTGCTGTGCTATTTTTGAAGGTACTGAAAGAATCAAGTTAAGGAGTGTCTTTTAAGGTTATCTAGTCAGTAGATTTAAGGATTCATATCTAAGCTTTACAAAGTATTTTCTTGACCCTATATGCAGTGGTTCCTCTTTTCTCCTCAAGTAACCCCAAACCCTAGCCTCACCTAATTAATGACTGGGCCAGCCAAAGTAATCCCTACATTTGTCCCTAGTCTAGAGACTTTAGAATAAGTCACCTTACAGATTCAGGGTAAGAGAATCACTCTCGTTGTGAGCCAAGCCTTCACATGGGGTTCCTGGGCACTGGATACTGGTAGAATGTTGATATCAAGTCAAGCCAAAAAGCATTTATTAAGTGCTTGCTATGTGCCTAGCAATGTCCCAAGCAATGGTAATTCAAATGCAAGCAGGAAAAAAAAAAAGAGTCTGACCTCAAGGAGCTTACATTCTAATGGAGGAAGACACAAAAGGGATCTGGAAAGGGGGTTGGGTAAGAGGAAGAATGGTGGAGAAAGAAGTCTAAGAGAGTCAGGAGCAGAGCCCAGAAAAGAATGAAAAGGTGAATATGACTGGCCTGGGAGCATTCCTTAAAATGGAGGTTACAGGCAGAAATGTATATCTAAGAGGTGGTGGCTAAATACCTGGTGGTAGAATGGCTATGAAGATCTTTACCCTGAGCCGGGACTGTGTTTAAAAACCAAATGTAGAAGAGCAGGCCTCCATGTGATTATGTAAATACAGATACATACATTAGCACGCGCATGGGCACATATACACTTTGGCATGATGCTTATGTTGGGATAGTTGGCTAGTACAACTACATGCTATTCTCTAGAATCTCTTGTTCTCTTCATCTATTGTCATTACTATCTTGCCATACCAAAGCCTTGAGATAACCCCTATCATCCAGTTTCTCAAAATGGTTTCTAAAGAAAATCCAGACTATGTCTCCTACCAACTTGCTTTATCTAATCTCAACTGGGCCTTGAAAGCTATAATTTTTTTTTATTTTTTCCCTGACAGTGGCTCCACAATTTCATCTACAAGTCCCCCATAGGACCTCACCTTGGCCATCGATGACAAGCTCTCCCTCTCTTCTGCTATTCCGTACTTCAAAAGCCCACACCATGCCCCATTTTCTACCATTTCTTCCATTTTTTAAAGAATAGATGGCTTTTGTCAGTTTCCAGGTCAATCCCTCTACTACCCATTCCATCCTGTCTTCTCTAAAAGGTCCTTGGATCATTCCCTCTCATCTAAAATCTCTCCTTATCCCTTAGTTCCTTCCCTGACCCCTTCAAACGTAAGTGGTCTCCCCCATCCACAAAAAATCCCTTGACCCTGCCACTCCCTCAAGCTATCAATTTTGATCCCTTCTGTCCTTCATAGTCAAAGTCTGGAAATGTCTTGTCCACATTCCTTGCTTCCACTCCACCTTCTACTCACTACTCAAACATCTTGCAATCTAGATTCTGATCCCACCATTTTACTAAAACTGTTCTTGCCAAGGTTGTCAGTAATCCCATAACTGTTAAATCCAATGGACTTTTCTTAACCTTCATTATATTTGACCTTCCTACAGCTTTTGACATTGTCACATTGTCAATCATGCCTACTCCCTCCTCCTAGACACTTTCTTCTCTCTTAGCTTCTGTGGAACTGCTGTTCTGTCTTAGATTTTCCACTTTATTTGACTAAGGTGTTGTGGTATGGTAGAAAAAGTAAGTGGCTTTAGAGTTAGAGACCTGTGTTCAAATTCCCACCTCTGACACTACCAGTATGACTTTGGGGAAGTCATTTATCATCTTGGTTTTCAGTGTCTTGCTTTGTAAAATGAGGGGGCTTGACTAGATGACCTCTGAGATCCTTTCCATCTTTAAAGCTATGACCTTTTGCTGGATAAGTTTTGGTGCTTCCCAGGACTCCTATCTTGCACCCACTTCTCTCTTTACATTGTCTTTCTTGTGGTTAGCTCATCAGCTCCCATGAGTTCAGTCTCTCTAAGCATATGATTTCCAGATCCATATATCTAGGCCTAATCTACCTCCATATTGCCAAATTTTGGCTACATAGCCCCACCTGTGCATCCTATAAGCATCTCAAACTCAGCTTGTCCCGAATAGAACTCATAATTCTTCAAAATCCTTCCCAACTCCAAACTTCCTTATATTTGTTGAGGGGACCACCATCTTTCCAGTTGCCCAAGTTCATAACCTCAGTCATCCATACTTGACTCTTCTTTCTTCTTCATTTCCGCAATCAAGTGAGAAGTCTTGTGGATTTTGCTTCCACATCTCTCACATCATCTTCTTCCACTTATGGTTTAGGCCCTGACCACTTCTTATATAATTCCTTCCTAATTAGTCTTCTTTCTTCTAGTTTCTTTCTCCCATCCATCACTCAGTTGCCAAAATAATCTTCCTAAAGAACAGATCCAATCACGTCATTTCCTGACTCAAAAATCTTCAGTGGTTGCCTATGACCCATGAGTTTCCCAATGAATGCCCTTCATAAGCTGGCTCCCACTTACCTTTTCAGCTTCAATTTATATTATGCCCCTTCATGTACTTCACGTTGCAGTCAAGTTGGATTAATAGCTGCTCCATAAAGTTGAGATGCCATCTCCCATCTCTGTGCCTTGGCACAAGCTACACCCCATTCCTGGAGTATTTTCCTTCTTCACAGTTGCCTCTTAGAATCTTATGTTCTTTTAAGGTTTAACTCAGGTGTCACCTTCTGGAGGCCTTTCCTGATTTCCCCCAGGTGTTAGTACAGTCTTCCTATAAAAATTACTTTGTATTAACTTATCTGTGCACACAGTATATCACCAGGTGAACTCCTTGAGCTCAACAACTAGGGGTTTTTTTTCTGTTGGTTATTTTTTTTTTCCGCATTTGTATCCACAGCCCCTAGCAGTATAGTAAGTGCTAAACAAATGCTTGTTGACTTGAAAGGTATCCTGCCCTCCCTTCAGTGAAATCCTCTCAGACAAAAAACATTTTACTAATTGCTTCAGAGATCTATCTTTGATCACACTCAACTAGTGCTAATTGAGTTGAGAGCTTTTTTCTAAGATTAAAAAATAAGAGACAATTTTGTATCTTAAGTAATGAAAACTACCAGATTAAAGCAACACTAAGATTTGTTTGTTTTTTTTTCCCTTGTAACTTGACCTTTAAAAATAAAAACCTGGAATATCAGTTTTGTTAAATACAGGGAATTCCTAGATTCTGTTAATGTAGTGTGTTCCCCCTCCTAATTCTTGTTCTTTGCCAGTTTATCCCCTCATTCTTTGTCTTTCTCCTTTAAAATCACATTTCAAACCTCACTTTACCCTGCGTTCTTCCAGGACTGACTGCTGGTGTGATACTGTATACCCATGCTCAAATTGCTGGAATTCTCTGAATCTGTTTCTTTCCCTGCTTCAAAAGATTGTTATGAGGTTCAAATGAGATCATGTTGACAGGAAGAGCAAGGAAACAAACCTCTCTGTTCCCTTGCAAAAGATCGTATTTGTTCTTTAACTAAAATTTGTTTCCATTCTCTGCTCATTTCTGTGACAGGCGATCACTTGATAAATTTCCAATCCCACAAAACACTAATAAAGTGGGAAAACTACTGTCTTCTTTTCACATCTGACTGAGGTATTCAATCTACCAAATTCAACTCAACAAATATTCTCTAAGTACTCCCTATGGTCCATAGGCTGCTAGGCAGTAACTGGAAAGTAGGGAGGCAAGTCCTATAATGATAAGAGCACCAGCATTAGAATCAGGAAAGACTTGGGTTTGAATTCCACCTCTGACCCTTCTTCATTGTGTCACTATGGAAAAGTCATAAAAACCCTCAAGATCTCTGCTTACTCACCTGCAAAGTGGGGATGATAATAATACCAATTGTACTTAACTCAGAAAGTTACTTTGAGGATCAAATAAGATACTCAGTAATCAAATACACATGTGATCACAGCCATTAGTAGGTTCCCTCCAATGAACATACATATATCATAACTCATCCATTCCTGCCCACTCCTTGTCCATACCACCCCATGAGTTTGCCACAAGGAGTCCACCCAAAGAGCTGGAGGTCTTTTTTCCTTCTGACATTCTGAGGAGACCAGTGGAGCTTTCTGGCTGTCTCTTTGTCATTTGAGGATCAAACGAAATAATGTATATAATGCTATATGAATGTGAATAATGTTATTATTATTGAGTATAATACACCTTCTGTCCCCAAAGAGTTTTTACATCAAGGGCACTGAATTAAAATTTTGGGTCTCCAAGCAGAGTTTTGAAATTATAATCCCCCTTAGCCCACTGCCCCCTTAAACCATCCTCACTATATTTACAGGGTGTTCCAAAAGCTTTGGTCCAGTTTCAAGCTTTAATGTTTAAAACTAGTTAGGGGTGGAATAAAGGTGGCCAACCACTGGTAGCTCTTATACCAATGGCTTCACTTTAACCTAGCTGGAGAAAACATGTATCCTTCCTTCCTTCCACCTTGTCTACCTCACAAGAAACAGTTTTAACTTTTTAGAAAGAAACTACAGTACTGACCCCTAAGATACAAATAATTTAAAGAGAGAGAACCACACTATTTATGAGATTTGGAGCTGAAATATTTCTAAATATGGTATTTTGAATACATAGGTTTGCTTAAAGCTGCTTACAGCTGAAACTGACTTGGAAGGTGGGTGTCAAACCCTAATTCTGCCACTCAATAGCTGTCTAACATTGGGGAAGTCAATTAAAGTCAATAGGTCTCAGTTTCCTAATTTGTAAAAATGAAAAAGGGAGGAGGGGACATCAATAACCTCTAGTGTCTATCTGCTCCAACATTCTCTTGGGTCTTTGGGGGCAAGGATAAGTCTTATCTGAACTTGGTATCTCCCTTTGCAGCCAGGACAATGGTCTATTAAGTAGGTGCTTGACAAATATTTGTTGACCTGAATTGATTACCGTTATCCAGGTTTTTCTTGAATATTCAGCCCTTTAAGATCAAAGTTGAAGGTTCTTCTGTTAACCAAATTCTAACCCTTATTTTTTTTGGAGGGGAGGCTAGGAGTATGGGAGTATTGGGAGCAAGAAACAACTTTTCCATATCAATTATCCAAGAAAATGAACTATCAGTATGCTTTAATTGATCCACTGGATTTCTCTCTTGAACTCCCAAGCTGACTGGTAAAACAAATAAAAGTCAAATTTTATGCCCATCCATGCTTGGTTTATTAAATGACCAGTTTGATTGGTCCAGTTCCTACTAACATTCAGTTACATTAGACCCCGCAGTAGAACAACAAATGGATCCGTTCACCTCCTCATTTATACATGCAAAAAGCTGGGGGAGGGTTTTGGCATCTTGAGTATTACATAAAACCTGGCAAGCACAGATAGAGAGACACAGAAATACAAGAGAATCTGTAAAAGACACAAAATTCACCCTTGTCATGGGCTCCAATCTCAAGCAAAATGAGGGTAGTGACCCATAGGCCTCCGGTGGGAATGACTTTCTCTAAGATAGAGGTTTCTCATATCAGAGCACCATACTAGGTTCTGGGAATATAATAAACATAATATATAAGCACAAATATAATAAACAAAATAAACACAAAAATAAAAGCCTCTCTTCTCAAAGAATTTACTATTAGAATCATATCTTATCAGCATCTGAAAAGACTTCAGAAATCATCTAGTTCAAATCATAAAAGAATAAGAATCCTTTCTACAATCCATCCTATAAGAGGGAATCCAGCTTCTGCTTAAAGGGATCCCACCATTTAAGGAAATAGCCCGCCAGTCCAGAGGCCCCCAGGTCATTTACGAGGGTTCTGACCTGCTTAGGAAATACTGAGACATCCCAGTTTACCACAGTCTTCTCCCCACCTGACCTGGGATTTACCCATCAAGTCATTGCTATAAAGGAAAAAATGAATCAGAAATTTTCCTTAGGCCAACTCTAATCAAAACTCATGTCATTTAGCCACAAGAGCTACTAGATTACCTTTTATCATTGGATTATAGATGGAGAGCTAGGACGGACCTTTAAGATTACTAATCCAACTTTCTTATTTTACTTAGACTCTTACTGAGATGGGAAATGACTTGCCCAAGGTCAAATAGTCAGTAGAAGAGTCAGGATTTGAACCCAGGTCCTCTGATTCCAGATCTGTGATTTTTTTCCTACTACAGGATCTCAGACTGCAATCTAGAGATGCTTCCCATCCCAGAAGTATTGATTGAGGCCAACATCATGATTCAATGCCTTAACCTGTGATAGACCCTCCGTTAGGGACCCAGGGGCACCACGCCCCAGGGCCTCTGGCTCAGCTTCCCCTAACGGCTGTTGCAACATCCTGGGTGAGATCCTCAAGGGTGGGGTGCAACATCCTGTTCTGTAAATAACCTGATCTGTCTTCC